>NC_088717.1:10917500-11285000 GCF_963576615.1 Watersipora subatra
CTTTTACCGGAATTGAGCGGTTTAGAGCAGCTATGGCCAAATGGCAAATCTAGACCCAGATCCGAATCTTTCTAGTTTTTTTTGCAAATCTTTCAAGTCGCCTGTCAAAAAAATTTTTTTGGAGTATTTTGTTAAATTTGATTTTGAGAAGTTTTGTAAACTTTTCTTAGAATTTTTGTAAATTCAATGTTTTCAGCAATGCATTTTGTAAATAGCAATCATAGAACACAACTCACAAATACTCATCTTCATGAACTTTAAGAGTCGCTAGAAGTAGCAAAAAACCACATTTTGATAGTTTTGTGAAGTCAAAGGCCCCCCCCCCACTCATCATTCTTTTCACTAATATCAGACATCTTTATTGCAGCACATTCATTCACTGAATTTTAGTCAATTTATTCATGTAAGCAAAAAATTTGATAACGTATTTGGCACATTGTTTTAAGATGTGCATACGTAATTGCAAGTCTACATATGATAAAAAATAAAAATGCACATCTTCAGCTCGTTGTGGATCTTTAACGCGTCAGATTTGGCTGTAACAGATCATGGCCAAAATTATTTGGCCATCCCTGGTTTAGAGCATGGCAGCACAATAGTTGGGTGTGCCAACTTACCTTGAGGTTCCAGATGGCCTGATAAAAATGCACGAAGCCAGGATAGGCCTAGTGACTGGTCAAACTTCTGGCGCAGTTCCCAGCCACTTACAGCATGGAAGAGAGAAAAGTCAAGCAGACATCTGAAGAGAACATTCCATTCCATCAAAAGAATGGGCCAGACGTATACCTCAACCTCTCAGAGACTAGGACCTAAGAAGGAGGTAAAGGAAAAGTAACATATACTGGACCCTCTTCAGAAAAGCTCATTGAGCCAGCTAGAGGTGCTTGGAGCTTTGAGCAGGATGGTTATCAAGCAGCAGTAATCAAGCAGGATGGTTACCTCTTTCCTCACATTGATGACGGCCTTGATGACAAAAACTTTACAATTTGCTAGATTTGGTCTTCAGCAACTGGCAGGTGCTCCTGAATGCTGAGGCACAGGAGAAATGGAATTGGAAGGTATAGACAGCCCGTCGGGCTGACTTCAGCCCTCGCCATCTTCCAGAGATTCATGGAGTCGGTCTTGCGCAATCTTTATTGGCAAATGCTGTTACTCGACCTAGGTGACATCGATGTCATTGCACCAGACAAAGTTGCATAATTGCAAACCAATTGGAATGGCCCAAATCTTGAAGCAAGTGCTCAAAATCTTAGGTATCTAGCAGGAAATCAAAACTTGTATAGCAATTACCACCCACTTGGATTAACAGAAGTCATGGAAGAATTTTTTCATTTTTATGCAGTAGTATAGATCTATCAAATAATAACCCTTTCCTATCCAATTATGAATGTGTCAACTAGCCTGCTATGACTAATTAATTTTTCAAGCAACTTCGATATCAAGACATATGTACATTAAAACTGTGATCGCTTAGTCTAAGATGGTCAGATTTTGTTTTATTTTTATGCATTAAAAAGCAGTCATATTTTCCTATGCAAATGTAATATGTTCTTAGCTATCATCATTTTATTGTACTCTACAGAATCATGGATATGACATAAAACTTTGTATGGAGCTTCATGTGTGCCAAGTTTGGCAAGTGTGATGTGATTTTTAAAAATGTTGTATCAAAATGAAACTTAGCTAGACACCGCATAAATATGTTGTAAGTACGCTTACAAAAATGACAGCAAAACATCTATTAGATCAAGCAAGAGAGCAAAATCAGTACAGAAACTTTAATTTGACAATTACCAGAGTTATCACATCTTACCAAACATTATTGACAGCACAATGTTAAAAGATAAAAATAGCAATTTCACTTAATGACCTATTTTCAGATTCACAATAAAATACTTTTAGGCAAAGACATTAATCACAAATCACGCTCAGTATGACTCGGTACTATGTCTGTGCTATGTCCACTTCCATGTCATGATTGCTATCAAGATCTTTTTGTGATGTTCAGGCTTTTGGTCCATGGTCAGTTAGTCCCAAACTAGCTACATCATCCCCTAAATGCAATGATAAAATGTAAGAAATCCATGTATTTAGTACTTGTTCTACTAATACTATTACAATTACTACTCCTAGTTCCATGAGCAGGATTTTCATTCCACCCTCATAAAAACAGATGCTGAAGTCATTTGATGGCAGAATATTAATATTCACAAAAGAAATCATCAACCTAACTGTAACTGGCTATAAATTTTACAATCACTTTCAATCGATTGACTAGTTGTTGCATTGCTATTGAACCGATAATATAAACTTATTTTGCTCAACTAAATTATTTTTATTTCTACTAACTACTTCGACTCACTTTGTTTTTCTAAATGCTCATCAAAGGTGTAGTGATTTTCATATTTACCATCATCTAATTAAGCTTCATCGCCAGAGCAAATACCAATGCTAGAAGCATTCAAAAAACGACTTTCCGTAATTACCGATAGCAAACAAAATGGCTGCAATCTGTTCGTAGTGCAGTTCTTTTTGAAATGTAAATAAAAACTTCTAAGTGCCTAGCAGACCCTTAGAATCTGAGGTAATCTCTTTCTAAGATTTCTATACATCAATTAAAACAATTATTTTTTTAATGAAATTGCTGGACAGTCAGTAAACTGGCCAAATCGCACCCACTCAGAGTCCCCGTTAATCCAGGATCAAAGTTAAAGGAGCATAACTGCTTCCCGAAAAATCCGGGAGCAAATGTGAAAGGGTTAACCTAAGTGTATGAAATCAAGCTGCAGCTGCTGTTGGTGGTTCCTCTTCATCATCAGTCGGTAAAAGAAAGTGATTAAAACTAATTTTACTGCCACTATATGGTGTGATTCGCCACTACATACTGAACCTGCCTAGATATTCATATTGCTTTTTTAAGATTCATGAAACATTGCCAATTTTCAGGAAACACCCAAGTGCTTCTATTCTAAATGTAAGCTATACAGTAACAACCTTTGTGGTATAACCGCAATTTGAGTAAACTTTGTAAAATGCAAAAGATTGAATAAAGATTTTTGAACTTGACAGAGTTAAAAAAGAAAATATTATTCACTGTTGTACTACACATTAATTTAAAAACAATTCAAACGTGTTTAAAAGGTTATAGAAGTTTGTATGACTTCAGCACTGTACAAGAGCTTTTAAAATAGATTTAGAAAATTGAGTTTGAAACCAATTTTTGTGGACAAAGCTATCTAGTTTCGGAATGTCTCAAGTGGTGTGACATGGCAAATAAATCTGGTGAGAAGAGAGCTGGTGACAAAGAAGTAGAAGCTGAGAAGAGTGGATCAACATCTGCAATGGAGATAGTGTGATAGTTAGACATAAGTAAGTTAAAAACAAATTTGTCAGAAAGCTTAAAAAGTTAATTTTAAAATAGTAGTTGCCAATAAGTTACACCCTAAGCTGTGAATTAGTTTAAAAGATAAGTGTAGCACAATAGAAAAACTGGGTTGTCACACATGGTCTGTAGAATCAAATGCTACCAAGTAACAGTGATTCTTTTCTTTGACAATAACACCTGCAAGCAAAACAGTAGTGGTAAGTTTAGGTTTACTACTAATATTACTACTACTATTACTACTGTTACTACTGTTAGTAATACTATTAGTATTACTACTACTACTATTACTACTACTGCTACTACTGCTACTACTACTACTACTACTATTACTATTATTACTACTACTACTGCTGATCTGCTGCTGCTACTATTACTACTACTACTAGGTACTACTATTAATACTGCTATTAATTCTACTAACTACTAAGCAGTGTAGATCAGTAAGGTGTAGCAAGGTCTGTGGCTAGCAGAAGACAAGTAACTAGCAATTTTCTCCTGTTGCAGACCAGTCTGCCATATCAGTTTTTACAATAGTCAAAGATACTTGGTGAGTGTTAAGTTTTTGAGTATATGGACTGTCTGTGACAGAGAAAAAGAAAACATTCGGTTTCAGATCATCGATGACGTGACTAAAAGCAGAGCCTTTAGTTTTGTCATATTTCACAGTTGATAGAGTAACTGATACTCTCATTTCATAATGATGGTCACATAATGATTTGCCTTAAGAACTAATTTAAAGTAAGAAAAGTAAATGGTGCTTTAATTAAAAAACCTGTCATATTTAAGCAGAATTAATTTTTACTATACAACCAATGTTGTTTTCTCGATAGAAGGTAGGCTGATTTAGTACAACTAACATGTATTGCTTGTGTAGCTTATTGCATTATTACCATATAACCTTTTGTTTTGTGCTCTCTAAGATTGAAAGCTTTATTTTTGAATTCTGACAACAATAATCTACCAGAACCAAGAGTGGTTGCAATAATTTGTAAAAAACCAACAAACGATAACATTAAAAAATCAAACTTGTCCAACAAATACCACGCACCTAAAATAGCAATCATAAAATTAACAATGGTCTAACTAGATGCAACAAAGAAATAAACTCACAACAAAATTTTTAGTTTTCTACAGGCGTAATGTAAAAGGCTACTGTCAATGTAGGATGTATATTGTAAAACGATGTACATGCAAAATTTAGAATCATACATGTTAATGTCAAAGTTGAACAAACTAGCAATTGGTAAAAGATGTTCAAAAACTCTCATCAATGAACAAGAACAACCACTATACAGAACACATAGTTTTTATCATGATACAAGCACAAAATATAGTAGTTGATATAAGATAATATAGTTTATGTTAAGTTTAAACAATAAGAAGGCAACTAATGTTAAAAGTCGAATATTGTCTTGATATACGAGTTGTCGAATACAAGTATCATTTAATCACTTTACTAAAGAGATAAACCTTAAAGATTTAACTTGGATTAACTGTGGCCCTTCTCACTTTAATGAATATCTGGTTCTTTACCTCTGGTAGGTATTTCCGATAAATGTAACAATAGAAAACAACATTCGCTATCCCATAAACTGTTTGAGAAAATAGGGCGGTCCATTCAAAGGCTAGCTTAAGTCTTTTATCTTTCAAAGCAAACACAGCAGCCGGATACATGAGCACTGGAACCAAGGTTATATAAAACATCAAGCAGATTCCCAAAATGTACTTTGTAGCATTTTTTATATCTCGATTTGGACGACTTCCAACAGGTTGACGATTCATTTTCATTAACTTCTTCATCACCAATGCCAAAAAACTGCATTGCATGCTACAGGAATAAAAAATTGGAGTAATCCTACTAACTCCATGTATGGATTTTCATTAAAACATAAGATGCTGCCGAATACCTCATCAAAACAAACAAATTCTGGAATTGATGAGAAGCCAATGCTGATGGTCAGACAAAGAATGACACCAGCAATTGAGAGTTTACCAATGTTAGTAGTAACTTTAGATGAGTTGTAGTCATGTGGCCGACGAATGGCGTAAAATCGATCGACACTTGCCATCATAAGTAAAAAGTAACGAATAACTGTTGCTGCTGTTGTGGCAAAAGCTACTAATGCGTTCAGAAAGCTGCTGTCATAAGTCCAGAGAAACTCTTTGAAATAGCAGCTGGTACACACACCATATGCAAAACTTTGAAAGGCATCAGCAGACGTGATTCCAATGAGAATGTAGTTGTAGCCTATTTTCTCAGAATCGGATGTAATTTCAAGTCCAATGAGATGAAGAATGTTTATAATAAAGCCTGTAGTATAAAGCAATGTAGATAGACTAGACAGAGAAGCGTCACACAGCAAAGTTGAATTTAAGCAGTTCATTGCAACTCGTGTTGACTCTGCTGATGTTCCAACTGAGCTGGTTACTTCTCTGGAAAAATAAAGTTTCACGCAGAAAATCTTAATTATAATAACGCACAGTGAATATTGATTTAGCTCCTATTTGTGATTTAAAGACGATGTTTTAGAAGGATTAATATACTTTAATAAATTACTTGCTCTGCAGTATTTGATATTGTGACGTATTATTAATGTATGCTGCAGTGTTAGTTTTAATGAGTTTTGGGGTAAATGGAATCTGCTTTATTTTTTGCCATACTTGATAACTGATGCTACTTGTTCATATGGCATGCACATGATGATAAAAAATATAAAATAAATTTAGCTTTTCTATATAGTGCTTGAATAAATAATGTCATCACAATGATTGCTTTAGTCTCATCAAATTCTTTGCTATAACATATGAGGTAGAATACTTAAGAGTCGGACCTAAGAGCATGTAAAGCAGCAAACGGACTACTATCAACTATTTGCAGCAGTTTTTATGTCTAGATGAGGTACATTTCAGCAGATTCCAACTGTTGAAGTTCACTTTGTTACCTTCTGCATCACCAAAGTTTAAACACAAAATTAAGTATTGTTGAGAGAATAAATCGGTATAGAGCTACCATAGTCAGATTCTCATGTAAATGAAAGATGACAAAGAATTGACTAAGACTTACTTATGTAGGTAGAAAGTATTGACTATTTATTGGTCTTGAGGCAATCTCTCCAAACAGCAGCTAGTGCAGGCTGAAGCTGTACTGTCTTGAAAATGATGAATAAGTCTCTTTTTTCTTTGATTTGGATGCGGTTTTTAGTTTGATCAGATGGAAAACGTTTAAGATAGAGGGGGTGATATAAATGGGTGCAGTTCTACAGACCAAAGCCTCACACACTAACCTTTCGTTACCATTTCATTGTGACTAGTATTGGCTCAGGCAATGCTAGAACTGACATGAGAACATGTCTGGAAGTGAAAAAATTATTTATTAAAAAAAGTCTTTTAGAATAACTTACAATAATATTGATCTTGTTCTTCCATCAATTTATATAGTGATATGATAGAAAATCTAGTAACCTGAAATAAACTATTTACTGATGTACGTCAAACTAGAATAGCTTTTTTCTTCACATTTCTGTTTTTTGTACTAAATGCCTAATGTTATTTTGTTATTCATGTGCATTCGTACTAATGTCACCTTTGAAACCCCAAGCAGTATTGATCTACTCATCTATGTCATAGGTAACTATAACCCTTTTTAGTGTACCTTAAAAGAAGTTGTTCCTTTTGTGTGTGCTGGTAAAGTGTGGTTTGCTCTCCCTGTGTTATTACACCTATACACTGTTGGTACACATGTATACATGTGGCTGGAGGCTTCAGTACATGTGTATACACATGCTATACAAGGGAATACATATTTGTACATAGGGATACACAGGTTTTGTGCACACATGTATACACAATAGGTGTATACAGTGGCGAGCCACTGTATGATGAGTATACACATCTAGCATAAGGCTGAGTAATGGACTCATTCATATGTACCAGTACAGGTTTGGGACACAGGTCCAAAAAATTTCAGGACACTATGCCAGGTGTGTATGGGTTCAGAGTGGGCAACAACTGTTTTTGACTGGGTCACCTCAGCACTGCATAGGTACACATACTCCCAGATCTATACATGTCTGTTTTTTATTATAATCATAATCAAATTGTACCTCTGTCAGGTAAACCCACTGTTCAGATGTTCCTTTCATCCTTAATTGTAATCCAAACTTAAGAATCATTGTGTGGTCTTAGCGTTGCATAGTTACACACATTGAAGATTACGTTAAACATGTTACTGAAATCAAATCCAACCTCTGGGCCGGGTAAACCTACAGATCGTTATGTCAGAAGAGGCTGCTTTCACCTGTTTGGCATAAATTTGGTTACAACAAGTAACTCTTCTATTATGTTTAAAAAACAATCACATTGATCTCCACCATGAGTAAAGTCATACTCTAGGCAATTTTGACTGGTAGGGGAGATTGACATGTTCCTGTTCGATGAGAACAATAAGGGTAATCAATTAAAGTATTTTTGATCGTTATTTCACATTTATACATTGACAACAAATACTATTATATACTATACACTATATCAAACTTTGTAATCCTTAGAAATGTCATATATTAGTAGTATGTAGAGAGCAGATCTACACAAAAAAGTGACGGATCCAGCGGGGGGATAGAAAAAGGGGGTTGCGAATTAAATTGGCTAGGGGTGTAGATTGAATTGCGTGGAGTTGAATGAGATGTTGGGGTTTGGGGGGAAATTGTGGTGTAGAGTAGGGGGTTGAATTCAAGGGGGTATGGATCCGCTCCCGGCGTAATCGGCGGATTATCTGTGGATGAGTCATCCGATTAGTGGGGGATGAGTCATCCGATTAAACGTGGATTATCGCGGGATTAGTCGGGGGAATCGTTGCGGATTAGTCGGCCGAATCATCGCGGATTATCGGTGGATTAGTGGGGGGTGAATATCTGGGACATCGAGGGCTGGTTGGTTTTCCGGAGTGGATCTCGCGGATTATCGAGGAGAGCGAGAGATTACCGGATGAGTGAGGGGGTTAATATCTGGGACACCGAGGGGTTGATTTTCCGGAGAATGTTATATATTTGGTTGAATGAGAGATAAGTTTTTATTATAAAATATAAACTATAAATGTTACAAAAAAATTCAAATGCGAAATTCACTTTCGCGAAATTCAATTTTGCGAAATTCAATTTCGCGAAATTCAATTTCGCGAAATTCAATTTCGCGAAAGTTGACTATATAACATATAATGTGTAATTTCGCGAAAGTTGACTATATAATATATATAATGTGTAATTTCGCGAAATTGAATTTCGCGGTTGGAGCTCGATATTCTCGATAGGGTTTACAGACGGATTAGATAATTCGGTTAAAGTAAGAACCTCTTATTATTCACTTCGATTGTAAACTTCATAAATTTCTGAAAATTATCCACCACTGTTATGGATCCACCACTTTTTAAAAAGAAAATATATAAATTCACGATACGTTACTAGTCAGTGCTGAATGTTATTGGAGCTTCCGAGGACTCAACTTCACGTACTATGAAATTCGACAATATTTCTGAAAGGATATCCCAATTGAATATAAAACAAAGACGATGTAGAAGACCAACCAAGTCTAGATCAAATAAACCTATGTTATTACGAAGTTCACTCAGGAAAAGTTCGGTAGTAAAGCGGTTATTTGAAACCGAGGATAGTTATACGGAAGGTGTGAAGAAAACATCGTCACCCACTTCAACAGTTTTTAAAACCGAGAACGTGCAAGAACCATGGAAATGGGTTGATCTAAAAGAGTTGGATATTCCAGCCTCTTTAGAAGTAAGTAATACAAGCAAATAAGACTGACGAAAATAACAATAATGAGATTGCTTTGCAATTCGTTATCGAGTGCAAGGGGGAGCGTGTGACATTATGTTCAATCATCAATCCTCAAATGTATAACATTTCCTCATCGTTTCAATGGAGCGTACCAGCTCTCATGATCTTGGATCGAAATGAGATTTATAAGGAGTCTAGGTCTTCTTCAGAATTGAAACTATTTAAGATTGATGGAGCCTGCAATCTGAAGGAATTTAGAGAGAAAATAAGCAAGGATTACAATCTCTGTATATCAAGAGCTTGATTACTTCAGGAAACTGTTCAGTGATATAATTTTGGTGAAGGAATTGTTAATATGATTGAATTTTATAGTGATTATATGTTGTTATATCGTACAGGATTGAATTTACTATTAACGGATGATTTACCGAATATAAGTTTTGTATAACTTACAATATTTTGCAATTTCGCATGAGATGAATCTAAGAAAGATTCGGTTGATTGTACAATTCTCAATGTTTTAAAATGTTGATTGGAATAAATTTACAAAAGATTCAGTTACTCTCACTACGAAGTCTATATACAACACAATCTTTTTTTGATTTTCGAAGTTGAGAGATCATCATGAGTAATCAGTATATTGAGAATTATTCCATGAAGTGGTAAAGCACCCATAGTTCCTTTAATTAGATTAAACTAGTACACTTGCTAGTTTCAAGCACTGTGAAAGATCATCATGAGTAATCAGTATATTGAGAATTATTCCATGAAGTGGTAAAGCACCCATAAATCCTTTAATTGGATTAAACTAATAGACTTGCTAGTTCCATGCCATGTGAGGGATCATCATGAGTAATCAGTATATTGAGAATTATTCCATGAAGTGGTAAAACACCATAGATCCTTTAATTGGATTAAACTAGTAGACTTGCTAGTTCCATGCACTGTGAGAGATCATCATGAGTAATGAGTATATTGAGAATTATTCCATGAAGTGGTAAAGCACCCATAGATCCTTTAATTAGATTAAACTAGTAGACTCGCTAGTTCCATGCACCGTGAGAGATCATCAAGAGTAATCAGTATATTGAGAATTATTCCATGAAGTGGTAAAGCACCCATAGATCCTTTAATTAGATTAAACTAGTACACTTGCTAGTTCCATGCACTGTGAGAGATCATCATGAGTAATCAGTATATTGAGAATTATTCCATGAAGTGGTAAAGCACCCATGGATCCTTTAATTAGATTAAACTAGTAGACTTGCTAGTTCCATGCACTGTGAGAGAACATCATGAGTAATCAGTATATTGAGAATTATTCCATGAAGCGGTAAAGCACCCATGCATCCTTTAATTAAATTAAACTAGTAGACTCGCTAGTTCCATGCACCGTGAGAGATCATCAAGAGTAATCAGTATATTGAGAATTATTCCATGAAGTGGTAAAGCACCCATAGATCCTTTAATTAGATTAAACTAGTACACTTGCTAGTTCCATGCACTGTGAGAGATCATCATGAGTAATCAGTATATTGAGAATTATTCCATGAAGTGGTAAAGCACCCATAAATCCTTTAATTGGATTAAACTAATAGACTTGCTAGTTCCATGCCATGTGAGGGATCATCATGAGTAATCAGTATATTGAGAATTATTCCATGAAGTGGTAAAACACCATAGATCCTTTAATTGGATTAAACTAGTAGACTTGCTAGTTCCATGCACTGTGAGAGATCATCATGAGTAATCAGTATATTGAGAATTATTCCATGAAGTGGTAAAGCACCCATAGATCCTTTAATTGGATTAAACTAGTAGACTTGCTAGTTCCATGCACCATGAGAGATCATCAAGAGTAATCAGTATATTGAGAATTATTCCATGAAGTGGTAAAGCACCCATGGATCCTTTAATTAGATTAAACTAGTAGACTTGCTAGTTCCATGCACCATGAGAGATCATCATGAGTAATCAGTATATTGAGAATTATTCCATGAAGTGGTAAAGCACCCATGGATCCTTTAATTAGATTAAACTAGTACACTTGCTAGTTCCATGCACCGTGAGAGATCATCATGAGTAATCAGTATATTGAGAATTATTCCATGAAGGTGTAAAGCACCCATGTATCCTTTAATTAGATTAAACTAGTAGACTTGCTAGTTCCATGCACTGTGAGAGATCATCATGAGTAATCAGTATATTGAGAATTATTCCATGAGGTGGTAAAGCACCCATAGATCCTTTAATTAGATTAAAGTAGTACACTTGCTAGTTCCATGCACTGTGAGAGATCATCATGAGTAATCAGTATATTGAGAATTATTCCATGAAGTGGTAAAGCACCCATAGATCCTTTAATTAGATTAAACTAGTACACTTGCTAGTTCCATGCACTGTGAGAGATCATCATGAGTAATCAGTATATTGAGAATTATTCCATGAAGTGGTAAAGCACCCATGGATCCTTTAATTAGATTAAACTAGTACACTTGCTAGTTCCATGCACTGTGAGAGAACATCATGAGTAATCAGTATATTGAGAATTATTCCATGAAGCGGTAAAGCACCCATGGATCCTTTAATTAAATTAAACTAGTAGACTTGCTAGTACCATGCACTGTGAGAGATCATCATGAGTAATCAGTATATTGAGAATTATTCCATGAAGTGGTAAGGACCCATAGATCCTTTAATTAGATTAAACTAGTAGACTTGCTAGTTCCATGCACTGTGAGAGAACATCATGAGTAATCAGTATATTGAGAATTATTCCATGAAGCGGTAAAGCACCCATGGATCTTTTAATTAAATTAAACTAGTAGACTTGCTAGTACCATGCACTGTGAGAGATCATCATGAGTAATCAGTATATTGAGAATTATTCCATGAAGTGGTAAGGACCCATAGATCCTTTAATTAGATTAAACTAGTAGACTTGCTAGTTCCATGCACTGTGAGAGATCATCATGAGTAATCAGTATATTGAGAATTATTCCATGAAGTGGTAAAGCACCCATGGATCCTTTAATTAGATTAAACTAGTAGACTCGCTAGTTCCATGCGCCGTGAGAGATCATCATGAGTAATCAGTATATTGAGAATTATTCCATGAAGCGGTAAAGCACCCATGGATCTTTTAATTAAATTAAACTAGTAGACTTGCTAGTACCATGCACTGTGAGAGATCATCATGAGTAATCAGTATATTGAGAATTATTCCATGAAGTGGTAAGGACCCATAGATCCTTTAATTAGATTAAACTAGTAGACTTGCTAGTTCCATGCACTGTGAGAGATCATCATGAGTAATCAGTATATTGAGAATTATTCCATGAAGTGGTAAAGCACCCATGGATCCTTTAATTAGATTAAACTAGTAGACTCGCTAGTTCCATGCGCCGTGAGAGATCATCAAGAGTAATCAGTATATTGAGAATTATTCCATGAAGTGGTAAAGCACCCATGGATCCTTTAATTAGATTAAACTAGTAGACTTGCTAGTTCCATGCACTGTGAGAGATCATCATGAGTAATCAGTATATTGAGAATTATTCCATGAAGCGGTAAAGCACCCATGCATCCTTTAATTAAATTAAACTACTAGACTTGCTAGTACCATGCACTGTGAGAGATCATCATGAGTAATCAGTATATTGAGAATTATTCCATGAAGTGGTAAGGACCCATAGATCCTTTAATTAGATTAAACTAGAAGACTTGCTAGTTCCATGCACTGTGAGAGATCATCATGAGTAATCAGTATATTGAGAATTATTCCATGAAGCGGTAAAGCACCCATGGATCCTTTAATTAGATTAAACTAGTAGACTTGCTAGTTCCATGCACCGTGAGAGATCATCATGAGTAATCAGTATATTGAGAATTATTCCATGAAGTGGTAAAGCACCCATGGATCCTTTAATTAGATTAAACTAGTACACTTGCTAGTTCCATGCACCGTGAGAGATCATCATGAGTAATCAGTATATTGAGAATTATTCCATGAAGGTGTAAAGCACCCATGTATCCTTTAATTAGATTAAACTAGTAGACTTGCTAGTTCCATGCACTGTGAGGGATCATCATGAGTAATCAGTATATTGAGAATTATTCCATGAGGTGGTAAAGCACCCATAGATCCTTTAATTAGATTAAACTAGTACACTTGCTAGTTCCATGCACTGTGAGAGATCATCATGAGTAATCAGTATATTGAGAATTATTCCATGAAGTGGTAAAGCACCCATAGATCCTTTAATTAGATTAAACTAGTACACTTGCTAGTTCCATGCACTGTGAGAGATCATCATGAGTAATCAGTATATTGAGAATTATTCCATGAAGTGGTAAAGCACCCATAGATCCTTTAATTAGATTAAACTAGTAGACTTGCTAGTTCCATGCACTGTGAGAGAACATCATGAGTAATCAGTATATTGAGAATTATTCCATGAAGCGGTAAAGCACCCATGGATCCTTTAATTAAATTAAACTAGTAGACTTGCTAGTACCATGCACTGTGAGAGATCATCATGAGTAATCAGTATATTGAGAATTATTCCATGAAGTGGTAAGGACCCATAGATCCTTTAATTAGATTAAACTAGTAGACTTGCTAGTTCCATGCACTGTGAGAGATCATCATGAGTAATCAGTATATTGAGAATTATTCCATGAAGTGGTAAAGCACCCATGGATCCTTTAATTAGATTAAACTAGTAGACTCGCTAGTTCCATGCGCCGTGAGAGATCATCAAGAGTAATCAGTATATTGAGAATTATTCCATGAAGTGGTAAAGCACCCATGGATCCTTTAATTAGATTAAACTAGTAGACTTGCTAGTTCCATGCACTGTGAGAGATCATCATGAGTAATCAGTATATTGAGAATTATTCCATGAAGCGGTAAAGCACCCATGGATCCTTTAATTAAATTAAACTAGTAGACTTGCTAGTACCATGCACTGTGAGAGATCATCATGAGTAATCAGTATATTGAGAATTATTCCATGAAGTGGTAAGGACCCATAGATCCTTTAATTAGATTAAACTAGAAGACTTGCTAGTTCCATGCACTGTGAGAGATCATCATGAGTAATCAGTATATTGAGAATTATTCCATGAAGTGGTAAAGCACCCATAGATCCTTTAATTAGATTAAACTAGTAGACTTGCTAGTTCCATGCACTGTGAGAGATCATCATGAGTAATCAGTATATTGAGAATTATTCCATGAAGTGGTAAAGCACCCATGGATCCTTTAAATAGATTAAACTAGTAGACTTGCTAGTTCCATGCACTGTGAGGGATCATCATGAGTAATCAGTATATTGAGAATTATTCCATGAAGTGGTAAAGCACCCATGGATCCTTTAAATAGATTAAACTAGTAGACTTGCTAGTTCCATGTAGTGTGAGGGATCATCATGAGTAATCAGTATATTGAGAATTATTCCATGAAGTGGTGTTAAATGAAGTTGAACATTCTAAGCAGATATATTTATTAGCTGAAACGGATGATGCACTTCTTTCCCTACTTCTGCTTCTTTCTCTATTATCAATTGAAGTGGAAGGAGTAGAATTTTCCGATGAAATTAAATTATGCTCTCGTGAAAGCTTGAACATCATTTAGGAAGATTTCCAGCTGCCAAGAATTAAAAATCTCATTTTACTATTCTCTCTACATTTATTCATTCATTAAAAAAATTTTTCCACTAATTATTGTAAATCAACTTACCTCATCAGATTTGCTCCAGTCTCCTTCTGAATGGGAAGATGCCGGATACATTTCCTTGTTGTATTCAAATTTCGGAGATATATAATCCGGTGAAACAGAGATAATCCAAAGTTCTGAGAGAAGATTATACGTAGATATCCAAATTGTAGAATTAATCCAAACTTTTGTGAGATATATAATCCAGTTAGGTATAGAAATAGTTCGAAGTTCTGAGAATTTCATGTATAATAACTCCAGGAAAAAAAAAAGTCTCGATAATGGTGAGCCCATCAAACTTGGCTGTATTTATACTAGTCAAGTTCAAGGAGGTGGAACCCGAACAAAAGCTATAAATCACTTCTAATCCATCTTGTCTCACTCAACTTTCGCGAAAATTGAATTTCGCGAAAGTGAATTTCGTGAAATTGGATTTCGCGAAATTACACAATATATATATATTATATAGTCAACTTTCGCGAAATTGAATTTCGCGAAAAGAGAATTTCGCGAAATTGGATTTCACAAAATTATATATTATATAGTCTACTTTCGCGAAATTGAATTTCACGAAATTGGATTTCGCGAAATTACACATTATATATTATATAGTCAACTTTCGCGAAAGTGAATTTCGCGAAATCCAATTTCGCGAAATTACACATATATATTATATAGTCAACTTTCGCGAAATTGAATTTCGCGAAAGTGAATTTCGCGAAATTGGATTTCGCGAAATTACACATTATATATATTATATAGTCAACTTTCGCGAAATTGAATTTCGCGTTTTTCAATTTCGCGAAAAGTCTTCTGATATTATGGATGATGCAGCTAAATTTATCAAAACTCATTAATCATTTGATGAGGAGAATTGTATATAACCAGCAGAATTTTACTAAAACGATATCAATTCTTCATTCAATCTCAGAGAATTATCACACTACACAACTATGGAGGATAATACTCAATCTGGAGTGATAAAACCTGGATCGAATAGTTCAGTGAAGATGTCGAAAAAGAAAATTTCACCTGTAACTCTTTCTAACAAGACTCCTCCAACGAAGAAGAAGACATCCGACCAAATCGTAACGAATTTGGAGCAAAGGGCAAAAGATATGGCAGACAAGTTAAGAACATTAAGTAAGGATACTTTAATGGAAGCAAAATCACTGCAGAAAATGACAGACCTTTCAGTAGGATTGATTATGGAGGTGACGAAAACGGAAGAAGCTCATTCGATCCATGGAGCGTGCTGTATCATTCACTTCAACTATGTGGAAAATGGGATTAGTAAATCTACTGCTGTATTTGCTCCAAAACGATTTTTAGATGAATCGCTGTCTTATCCAAGTATTATGGTATATCTTGGATTAAAACCTAAGAGTAATGGACAGGGAAGTTACCATGACTTAAGACGAGTAACAGAAGGAACCTCAACTCCCTTGGAAATGAAACGCACTCTAGCCAATCTGAGAACGAAGAGACTTGAAAAACTTATACAACTTTTCGAGAGTCGTCATCTCAAGGAGTTCAAAGCACCATCTATTTTCTACTATCACAATGTTGGAACAAGTGAATACAAAGATGCTGAAGGCAAGGTGAATGTGGTACCAACTGTAGCATTTTCAACCAAAGTTGATGGAGAGGAAGTTCAAGGAACTTTAACGATGCATTCGAGATATGCCCTTTCGTTGAAAGAAAATTATCCGGGTATCATTATAGACAAGGGACTAGTAACATCTCACAATACTCGCGAATACTACGATGTAGTAGTCATGGGATATGAAGAAGCAAGCAGTTTTTACGAGAGTCCACAATGCAAAAAGGAATCTGCTATCATAGATATTTCCGATGACGATGAGTGAATGATAAACAACTCGATACAAACTTCGTTATAAAGATTGTACATGAACATTTTCTCATATATATATTCAATGTTTCATTTATACTATATTATCTTTATTGTGTCCTATCTACTTGAACATTTTCATATATTTCAAGTTAAACATAAACTATTTTATTTTTATTGAAACAAAATGATGATGGAAATAATGAATAATACATATAAATATATCTTTTAAAGTGAATAATTTTGTAATAAAACTGATCTTTCATTCAACATATTAATTTCTCCAACAAATTTCAATCTTACATACAAAAAAATACAAAAAAACCGAAAATAAATTCCTTAAAATTCTTAACCATTCAAGAGCTTCAACATTACAAAATCATCAAATCTTCAAAAAATAACTTTGTACATAAACACTTTCTCATATATATTCAATGTTTCAAATATATAACAATCTCCGGAAAATCAACCCCTCGGTGTCCCAGATATTAACCCCTCACTCATCCGGTAATCTCTCGCTCTCCTCGATAATCCGCGAGATCCACTCCGGAAAACCAACCAGCCCTCGATGTCCCAGATATTCACCCCCCCCCCCCCCCCCACTAATCCACCGATAATCCGCGACGATTCGGCCGACTAATCCGCAACGATTCCCCCGACTAATCCCGCGATAATCCACGTTTAATCGGATGACTCATCCCCCACTAATCGGATGACTCATCCACAGATAATCCGCCGATTACGCCGGGAGCGGATCCATACCCCCTCGAATTCAACCCCCTACTCTACACCACAATTTCCCCCCAAACCCCAACATCTCATTCAACTCCACACAATTCAATCTACACCCCTAGCCAATTTAATTCGCAACCCCCTTTTTCTATCCCCCCGCTGGATCCGTCACTTTTTTGTGTAGATCTGCTTTCTACATACTACTTATATTGTTTGTAATGAGCTTCCTCCTGGGTAAGGTCTCCCAAACCAAAAGTTCCACATGTAAACATGTAGCTGTTCCTGAAGTTTTAATTTATCAAATGCACCATTGGGGCATCTTGACTTCACAAACTTCTTGGCATGGCGCCACTGAGTTGCAATCCCATTGGTGTGTGCACCTGCAAAAATGATAATAATTACATGTATATAATAACTATTTCTATCAACCACATGTTACATATTATCTAGATTCAATTCTCATTGAGCGCAATTTTGTACTTACATAACATCGCACAGTGTCTATGATGTGTCTAGTTTTTCAACATTCTTTTCATCTAGCATCGCTGGGCTTTACGATTTCCCAAACCTATCAAATGAATCAAAATCAATGGTTGTGTTTCACATCTTTCGAATAGTGCAACTACCTGTCACTGGATCCACAAAGTTGATGCTGTGGGTCATGCGGTGATGAATATAGATCAAGTTCAGTCCATTGTTTGCTCGCCATTCATCAGTGGGCACTGTAGAGCCTGGGAATACATGATTCATTATAACTGCTCTCAATATCCTATGGGTTCTGTCAGGTACTACTGGGAATATTGCTCGGTTGTTATACTCAACTAGAATTCCTACCACCTATCTTTCTTTGATAAGTCGTCGATTCCTACCTAAAGATTTACCACGTTTAACAAAGGCTTTCATAATTGGTATGGAATGCAACGAATGAATGAATTTGCTACGCATGACTGATAAGAGTCAGCTCTCCTTATATTCATATCAATATGTGTTATACATGTACTTTTATATGTGGTTATAATAGCGCAGGTCAAGGACCCTCTACAGATTCGATGTAGCATAGCTTTTTTTTTCTTTTTACAAACAGGCTCTCATCAATTTGAAAGCGGAAGTTTATGTCTCCAAGAATGCCAAGTGAATTTCTGTGGAATGAATCAATGGCAACGCTATCGAGCTTTTTCCCTAACCTCCGGTATGACGCTGTCTCTTTGCTGTATAGTTACTCTTATGTTTTTATATGCATGGTTGTTTAACGTCCAGGCCAAGATGTACCTAGAAAAGAGGAACAACAACCTTGATAAAATATGACCCATCCTTTTGTGTAGTTGTCTGTCCATGCACGTGACTGTCCACACTAGTGAGTCAACCACCGGCTCTTTGGTCCATACTGTCTGCATTTTAACAAAAGCATAGGTACTGGACATTTTAATTAATTAGACTACAATAATGAACTGCTTGTCAAAACTCACCTTAGAATAACCTTTAGATCAAAATCTGAGAAGAGGGCAAAGAAAGATTTGTCTCTTAAAGATACCTGTGACCTTCAGTGTGGACAGTCCCACAAATAGTTAATCCTGAAAACATGGATGGAACTGAAAAGTCATCATCAAATTTTCTTGGACTAACCTACACACATTTATTATTATCATGTCATACATTCATCACCATAATTATATTATGAAAAAATTATATACTAGTAGTGTAACTGTAAGTGGAAAGGAGGTGTGCAACAGTACAGTCAGTGAAAATGTGAGTGAAAGTTTTAATACATTGATCATGACTTGACTGTGTTCAACTGCACTGCATGACAACCAAAAATCACACATTCACCAGGACCTTTACTTTTTCTGCTGTCGATTATGAAGTTTATTTTGGTTAATGAGGTGATGACTCATACCTCACGTTATGGCACTTACCATACGTATAAGTCTTTATGGTTGGTCCTGCAGTGCAGCCTCATCGAGACTGGATCTACACAGTTTTCACAAGATTGGGTGCTGCTCAATAACTTAACAGACATCAACCAAGCCACAAATTATTTATGAAGAAGGCTCAACTCAGTTGCAAATAAATACATTGCTTCACTCATGCCCTAATCCTTAGAGTGAACCATGAAGCCGGAAATAGTGTAAACCCCCTAAAATTATTATTTAAATTATAAAAAAAACAGGAAAAAAACAAGAAAGATGAAACAGCACAGATCGAGATGAATAACTCTACAGGAAACACAGTCGGTGTCAACACACTTGGCGGCACAATCTATGCTCATAGTGATCATTACTCATAGATCAAGCCACATGACCACCTCCATTAAGTATCTTTGGTCACATGGTGTGATCTACTTTACTCATAGTAGCAGTGCGCCAAAAGAATACTTCGTGATATTTTGTGCTGACATGTTGACAAGCAGCATCCCATTGGTATCCAATTTTTCAATAAAAATAGATGATATATTAAGTTATACTTTTATTAAAAACAATTTAATTAAAACATGAAAATTGCACATCTTCAGAAAGACTATCATGAGCGCGGCAAGACAACGGCGGCCACAAGCAGTCGGCAATAGAAAAAGCAAAGATGGCCAAGGGAAAGAAAGCCTACGTTATCATCTGCTGCAAAAAATGCAAAATGCCGTGTGTTAAGGGGGAAATGTTCTCTTGTTGACCCAAAACCAGAAGAGGAAAACGGATCACCAAAGCAAAGAAGGTGAGATCAACTAAACGTTTTATTCTTATAATTATTATATTTAAAATATTTATAAAGTCAAACTCGGATAGCTCAAACGCATGGTTAACTTGAACAGATTTGTTTGGTCCGTTCCCACGCAATGATAACTTGCTTTAGATAACTCGACCTCAACTTCGTTAACTCGAACAGTTTTTTGCCCAACGGGTACCAAAACGATTGTTATTACCTTATTCCAGGCCATGAGATAAACTTCAATTTTTAGTAGATCATAAGCGTCGTTATTACTATCATCGGCAAAATATTTTCGTTAACGACTTTTTTAAAGGTTTTGCAAAGAATCAAATTTTACAAACATCTGCTTAGCGATGGTCCTTCGAAGACAAGGAAAAGCGTGGTAACCTTCGGATAAACTTAGAGCAAAATTGATCTTGGTTAAAAGGCTCACAAGAAAAAGATGTATTTTCTTCTGACCGTTTCAACAGCGATTAAGTTTTGCCAATTTTAATCTGAAAACGTTGTGGCAGTCACATCAGCTAAAACAACAAACAAATCTCAAGTGATATAAAAATCACTATATTTTCTGATAAAAAATTTTCATTTTTTCATTAAAAGCATTTAATTTGAAACAAGCTAATTATTCTTTTGATTTATATATAGTTTGTATATGTACATGTATCTACTAATAAATACATAGACTTGTGACAGTGCTCTGATAGTCTGAAAGCTCTGATAACTCGAACACTTTTGCTCGGTCCTGCGGAGTTTGAGTTATCCATGTTTGACTGTACATACAAATTATGCATACGATATAAATTATTTTATCATATAAAATTAATATAATTATTATTAAATAATATACTTAATATATATCATCATCCAATTGTATATGTATGATATTATTGTATGAACACAGACAACAAAACTCATTGATTATTTAATCTAATCTATTCTAATTCTGGTAGTGCCCAGGCCTGCCAACCCAAGGGGCAAGTAATGTATCAATGATAGTATATATAAAATTGTGGAAGTTGGGGCATAAATCTCATTCATTTCTCACTCATTTTCATTTTTTCTTTGGTGTGAGTGTGTGAGTCTCACTTTCAATGATTGAAAGTTGACAGGCCTGGTAGTGCCAACCAGTAGAGTAGGTAGAGTGATGTGTATGTATAAATTAATTAGTTGAACCTTAATAATGATCACTTCATAAATAATTTGAACAAAATACACCCATAGTTATTCATTGATGTCAATATGCTTCTTTGTTCTAGTCCTGAGCAGACAAGAAAGAGATGTGCCAGTGCAAGTGACAGTGATGAGTGTGGAGATTTAACAAAACGCCCGGTTGGCGATCAACTAATTGCTCGCGTTAGATGCAAAGTGAGATGTCTAGAAAAACTTGACTTGATCACCGATGAAAGCTAACGCGCGTTAGACATCTTCAACAAACACATAGTTCTCATCCAAATGTTAATTCCTTAGCAAGATACCAAAGATTTCCATCAAAACTCCAAAAATTTCAACAACCTGGTAATCCCTGCAATAAAAACTACCAACTTGGTGTATACCAATACCATAGAGCACTCTCTCATGTTTTGAATCTGAACTTTTTAGCAAGTCAGTATTTTAGTAATATTATTACAAACAAAATGTCTACTATTCATAGTTATAGAGCATATTCAACTGTCATCTCAAAGCTGTGGTGTGTATGAAAAAGGTTTTACTCTTAATAGCACATGTGCTAAAGAACATAGAGAAGATGAAGCAGATGGCATGCAGGAAGAGAAAAGAAAAGCTGAAGGTTATTTTACCAGGTGAGCTTTTTGCTATCAAATCATTATGCAAGAGAGTAACCGCGCCTTGACAACAATTGTTCAGGTTGACGAGTCCCCCAGATAAGAGATTGACTTGCCACCTTTCAATGAATTTCTTATCCAGTGCACTGTCACTTATGCTTTAGAGATAATATGAGCCACAAGGGTTTCATGTGTATGGTACACATGTTTCGTGTGTATAGTACACAGGTTTCATGTGTATGGTACACAGGTTTTACATGTACCATACACATAAACTGATTTTGATACATGTGTACCTATACACATTATATGTGTATAGGTACACACAGGTATCAAAGACAGTAAAGGTAGGGCCACACGTATCGTGTAATTTTAACTAATCTGGGAAATTCCATTCGTACGAAATTTCTGACCTGCCACACGGAGTTTCCCCACCATGGATTCTTACAAAACTAACTTTCAACTAGCCAATCATAACGCGGTGATAAATTGAAGCCGATTCCGTTTCAATTTTACTGAATATGCGCCAAAGAAAATGACCTTCAACATTCAACTAACCTTTTCAACCGACCAATCAAACAACGATTCGTAGAAATTTCTGACGTTTCGTCCAATTCAGGATTCGTTCTTCGTGCGCAACCAACGATGGACGAATTCGTCCAATTGTCAATTCGTACGAATCGTTTCGTCCAAATTTCGCCGATTTCGTGAGAATTTTGTCTCGTGTGGCCCTACCTTTAATATGTATGGTGCACATAAAACCTGCAAATAATTAAGGCGTTGATATCACACAATATCTATCTGGATCAAAACAATTTTGATGTTCTACTACCAAGTTCCCTGGAAGACAATAAAAATCACAGTAAAACAAAACAATATAATACTTTGTCATCATTTATTCTTGGTATCTTTTATGCCAGATTGTTTAATTTGAATAACAACCTTTTTTGCCGAAATAAGACCGAGCGATGCTGTTCAAATTTGAATTTCGGAGAGACATGTTGATGCCGTATGGAGGGGAAAATGATGTAACGAAGGGCTAGAAAAACTTTTTGTTCCACTTCGTAAGGCGAAAAAACTGTAAAGCAGGGCTGCCGCAATCCAGGGTCCACTGTATACAAGTATAATACATACTATATACATATATGTTTATTAATATATTAATGTAACTTTTAATATACATTAGCATCTATATTATTAATATACTATTTTGTATTACTACGTATTTATGCCATATTCTTCAGATATGGGATTGCTACAGAATTCAAGAGCATTGCGTGTCACTGGCTATTAATATGAACTATATTATCTCGCTATATACGTACCAAGTCAGAGACAGTGAATTTTACCACCGACAACCATATATGAACACTAGGAAGCACCTCGAGCTTATCATGAAACAGCATAGATACCATATTCTTTATTGTTGTAAATGCACAACAGCTTATGAAAGAGTTTATGACTAGTTAATTTTTTCTCTGTTATGCACAAATATTCTTCTAAAGTAAATCGAGGAAAGCCCATGTTAGCATTACATGCTTAGTTCAGATATGTAAGAGTCATACCATACACATGCCTGTCAATCATGCATACCTACCACATTTGAAAGCTAATCAAACAGATAACCATAAACATACAATTTCTTGTTGAAGTGAAAAAGAAAGTGGTGGAAAAGAGGAAGACGCGTGGTGGAAAAACGATGGAAGGTATGTAGTAAAACTTGGTTTCTGCTGAACAGTGTATGCATTAATTGGAAAGCCAATGTAATTAAAGGTGACAGAGTCCATAATGAATTGTAGCTGGAATCAAATATTGTTTGTATTGGCCACACACCTCCCTCCCTTCCCACCCCATTCCACAGTTTGGAATAGGGTAAGGTAAGAACAATGTATTTCTCTGTCGTTTGCATTTTTTATGTTATAATGTAACAAAATGATATAACACACAGGAACAAACAGCCCAGACAAAACATCCATTGGCTTTTGTTGACAATTTCTCAAAATGCAAATTATATTTTGTTGCTCTAACCCTACTCATTTACTCTGCCTAAGCAATGAGGCGACGTATTATATATGCTATGATTGGAACTTAACTTGTTGTTCTCAAAGCCCAGACAAGGTTAAACATTGCTGCCATCTGTATTTATGTTATAGAGTCCTAGTTAGAGAAGAGCAGCAGAGGACCACTAAACTTCTCACCATACGTAATATACGTCCGCCCAAAACCAGTACATACATTATTATTTCCAAAACTTGATTCACCAGACCCAGATCACAAGTAACAACCTGGACCTCTTAATCCCCTACAACCATACAATCACCTATGCATGCAGCCATACCCACAACCATATCCTCAACCATACCCACAACCATATCCACCACCATACCCACAGCCCTATCCATACCATCCGCAATCGTACCGGCAACCACAGCCATACCATCAACTGCACCAACCATATCCACAACTGTAAATACAACCATATCCAGGTTATCCCTATCAGTCGTTTACTCACCAGCCCTCTTACCATGTGACCAACAAACCACGGACAACAACTCTCTTTAGTGCATCACCTGTACCTGAGAACACAAAAGCTATTATTTATTAGTGGTCATACAGAAAGTCATGTTGTTTTATTATTAGCTATTATTACTTATTATTTTCCCTCAAGTGATTTATTTTGTAGTTAGCGTTTTCATGAAACTACGATATACTGCATACTACTTTTTAGTGACCAGCGTAGAGAAGATTGAGGAGTTTTATGAGTTTCTGTTACAACAAGTAAAAAGTAACGCCACAAAGAGCGAGGCTCTGAAGAAGTGTAATAAAGATTTTACCTCACTGAGAAGGGTAGCGCCAATAATTCGACTAAAGGTTACACGGCATGACAAGTTCCGTGAGGTTAGTTTATTCATTGACTATCTTTTAAGCTTTGCCTAATATCAGTTCTTAATAATGCAACTGTTTGGTAATTGTCAGCTACAATCTATGCACCTGGTCTAACCACCATGGCACCAAATAGGCCGAGTCTTATCTGTATTACAACTGCAATGTGATTTTCAGATGTTCATGGCTATATAAAACTATGTAAATTAGTGTCAAACAGCAATCAATTTTTTTTTATTTTTGATAGTTGATATTTTGTAGAATATTTTTACAGATAATCAATGAATGAGATGGGAAAAGCAAAGGGGATCTAGGATTGAGATGCGGGCCTCACATGATCAAAGCTCTGAAAGAAGAAGTTAACAATGCTGGAAAGCTGCTTGAGTGAATGGTTGATGGTTGAATGGTGAATGGTTGGAAACAGAAGTCAAGTAATTGTCAAGAAATTAGCTTTGTCTAGAAAAATCGTTCAACTTTTTTAAGTTGCTGTTTTATTTTGCATTTATACATAACACTAAGTACATAAAGTATGTTTCAACATAGATTTACTAAACAGTAAAGCATTAGTAAAAAAGTTTTGTTATTTTATTCAACGTTCTACATAAATAAGTGTATTGACTGCAACCTTTCATTTGTACTCTACCGCACTTCATTTGCTCTTTTTATACATACAGATATAGATTTGTTCTTTGTAAAATAAAAACTGGTTATAAGTACCTAGTTGATGGCAAACATTTTATTAGATGGATAATACTGCTTCATTGTCGCTCATCACATAGCCATAATGTATAGTTTACTGTAATCTTGTTACATCCTTCCTTGATTGTCCCGCTATCAAAATGACTATATACAGCCAGGGTAATGCATGTAGCCTAGGCGGCTCAGATACATGTATATGACATATGTATGATGAATATGAGAATGGCAAATTATACCGGTAAAGGAAATTCCAAAAAACAGCAGGTCAATAACCCTTCTGTTTCTCCCTCATATCATTCCAGTGCATGATATTTTATACACCAGTGCATGATATTTCATACACCAGTACAGTACAGTGTTCTGACACTGTCATGACACTGTATCAGCTGCAAATTAGCTCTAGAAAAGGTTGATTTAGTGAAAGATTAAGCACTTCATGTATCCATGTTGAAACATCTGGATACACCTTCAGTACACACTCGGTGCACACGCATACATCTGTAATACACACCGATACACATGAAGGCCGCATATTCATGTGTATACTGATTTGAAACACATGTATACACAATGTGTAACCACATGTACCGATACACATGTATACATATGCATTATTGTGTATGACTTGTGTATAAACATGTACAAATTAGCAGTACATGTGGTTAAGGGTGTATACACATGTGTATACATGGGTCTGACACCTGTCGAACACCTGAATACACATGTCTGTACAGGGAGAGCAAACCACTGTTTACCTGTGTGCTTTGTTTGAACAATAAACACTAACAGTTAACAATACCAAATTAATAACAGTTTCAAAGAAGGTAAAACACACAATAATGTCTTTATAGGCTCCTACATATTACTACTACTAATAGTACACAAAAAGGGTATTTGGTGTATCACACTATCCACTATCCACAAGGTCTGGTGTTAGTGAAAACTTACTTTCATGTTTTATCTTAGTCAAGTTGGTAAGTCGTCGACGTACTGTAAGTTACCGTACATGTGTACTTAGTATCACATGCTGAAGAAATTATTGAAATGAAGGTTTATTGAGCTACAAATTTCGCTGGCTACTGTGTAACTCACAGAGTGAGTTGGTAACACTACATAGCATGGAGTGACTAGTAGGATTTGGAGTGTAAGCTGTGAGGAGCTATTTTCAGAACCTTAACTAGTTTAATGAAGAAAACCTAGCAATCATGCGCTTTACAAATTGCCGTCTTACAAAAAATGTTTTCATGCGGCATAAATATTTTTACTATTTTAGTATAGTTCGAGTTAATGTTCCGAGATAAGTGACTTCAAAGAAAAAAATGTGTTCTATCAAAAGTTGTCGACTTTCTCCTAAAGAGGGTGCAACTTTTATTCCTAAATATACTAAATGTTCTCATGTGTCACTATTGGTTGCTATGTTTACAAATCTCTAAAAGATGGCAAACTATGACACTTTGGTGGTTACTGCGATTAGTGTGACACATGTCACATGTCACATGTCATAATGTCACACATGTCATAATGTCACACATGTCATAATAGGTTGGAGCTGAAGCTGTTCATTTTAACTCCTTCAAAAACAATTTACCATAAACAGTTAGGATACCTTTATTAATTTGTTATCCTTTAATGTCTATTGATTCAAATTTTATTTAGTATGTTTGTTTGCATGCTGTTGTTTGTGTGTCAACTACTGAGCTCTAGAATTAAAAGGTTTCATTATTTGTTGCTTTTTGTGTCAAAGGTTGAACAGAAACATTCTGATAAAACAACCTTGAGGTATAGCAAGCTGTTTACAGACGCTAAAAGTTATTGATTAGTCAAGCTGATTGATTACTATAAACTAACTGTGATATATATTCAACTAAATACCAACATGATAATTCTAAGTGAATCAAGCTTTAGTGCAAACCAATGAATAAATTTAAACATAACTTGAAACTGCTTAGTATGTAAACAGTGCTAGAAGTTGCGTTTGTTCTATGAATAGGGATATTAATGCAGTCTGTTAGTCAATGCTATGATCTTGGAAAGGTAAACTAGGTTTGAATGATTGTGTACGTATGATTAGTATGTTTTGCTGGGCTTTTGGTAAACTTTACATTTACATGTTGGTGAACCACATTTACACAAAATATATTCTTATGCTGCACAAAGAGGTGACTGGTTTTAAGTGGAGAAGTCCCTGTGAGTCCTTTACACTAGTTGCAGTAGTGAAATCTTTGTTATCCCAATCCTGCACAAACCAGCAAACCTCTGAATGAACTTCCTGTGACTGCCTTAAAAGTGGCAGTATGGAAAAAACATAAAGAGATTAAGGAACACGAAGTGAGACACTATGCAGATTGGTGGTAGCTGAGAGGGGTTTAAAGTAGCAGTCTGCCTGTAAACCTCTTAGGAAGTTAGTTCACAGAACTAGTAGCATATTGAACACTCGCCTTTAAAGTGGCAAAATCATCTCTAGCCACTCCCAGGCTACCTTCTAGCTAGGCAAATCAGACAGCTGCCTTAAAAGTTGTAGTCTCAGGAGTGCCTGGATAAGACCCTAATGTCCCTAAGAGCAGAGACAGTGCAGAGACTGATGAGGGAACAAGCATCGGTTTGTTCACACTTGCTTAGCTATTTTATCCCACAAACGCTAGAGGGCTGATCCAGTTCCTAATTGACATTCAGCTCGCGAAGCAAAAAGTTTTTTGACTCAATTTTTGAACCACGCATAGTCAAATAGAGAAGGAAATAGCCCTATTTTATTGGCTTATGATACCCTACTACTGTTTTATGGAGTGATCCAGCTGCCAGTACAGTTACAGATGTGAAGACGGAAAAAACCGTTGTGACGAACCGCATCAACAAAGATGCTACCTTGTTAGGTAGCATCTTTTAGTATCTTTTGGTAAAATCTTAGGTATCTAGTAGGAAATCAGAACTTGTATAGCAATTACCACCTACTTGGATTAACAGAAGTCATGGAACAGCTTTTTAATTTTTATGCAGTAGTATAGATCTATCAAATGTTAAAGCTCCATTACTAAATAAAATACTTCAGTCGTGGTTTTGGTGCATCTTACAACATTTAAAGATCAAAAAGGTTGGTTGTGCTAGCTAGTGAGAGTACTCACAACAGTAGTATATAGAGAGCAGATCTACACACAAAAGTGACGGATCCAGCGGGGGGATAGAAAAAGGGGGTTGTGAATTAAATTGGCTAGGGGTGTAGATTGAATCGTGTGGAGTTGAATGAGATGTTGGGGTTTGGGGGGAAATTGTGGTGTAGAGTAGGGGGTTGAATTCGAGGGGTTACGGATCCGCTCCTGGCGTAATCGGCGGATTATCTGTGGATGAGTCATCGGATTAGCGGGGGATGAGTCATCCGATTGAACGCGGATTATCGCGGGATTAGTCGGGGGAATCGTCGCGGATTAGTCGGGCGAATCGTCGCCGATTATCGGTGGAATAGTGGGGGTGAATATCTGGGACATCGAGGGCTGGATGGTTTTCCGGAGTGGATCTCGCGGATTATCGAGGAGAGCGAGAGATTACCTAGCGGATGAGTGAGGGGGTTAATATCTGGGACACCGAGGGGTTGATTTTCCGGAGATTGTTATATATTTGGTTGAATGAGAGATAAGTTTTTATTATAAAATATAAACTATAAATGTTACAAAAAATTCAAAATCATTCTGTCATTCGTTTTAAAAAGGAAAGTTTTGGAATACATCTTTCTTGAATTTCATTCAATCCCAATTTTCTTCTTCTTCTTTCATTGTCGAATGAGAATGAACTGTCTACAATCAAAACATACATTATTTTTAGTGAGATATAGTAAAAGTAAGACATACAATCAGATTAGATCATTCATTCAAACTAAAAATCAAATATAATGTAATACTTACTGAAGAAGAAGAAGATCCATCCTTTTTCTGAATGGAATCTTCCTGTTGAGATACGGGAGCCTGCAATTGCAATGATTACAGTCAGGATGGATTACTATAACCTTGCTGAGATAGTAGACTCTACATTCACAATGGACTCCAACTTAAATTGTAAATTTCAATTGCATTAGTCATCGAATCATAGAATGATATGCAAGATGTAATGCAAACAGAATAGGATATGCAACCAGCTAGAGTAGGACATACAGACAATAAGAAAAACAAATATGTTACATCACATAGTCAGACTAGGACACACAGACAGAGGAGGATATTCAGTTAAAATAAAGAAATAAATATAATGTACTACTTACTGAAGATTCAAATTCATAAAGCCTTCTCCGAAAAGGACTATATTTAGTTCGGTGATGCCCAGGATCCTACAATTGCATTGATTATAGTCAGAGTAGAACATGCAGACAAATTAAAACACAGTCAGGTCTTACTTTGAATTTCAATTCCAACTCCTTTTGTTTTAAAGTGGAGTTATACAAAATATTAATTACTGTTTTCACAGATTGATACTCATTTTAACATTCCTACATACCAATTGGAGTGAATTTTGTTGAATGTATTTGATCTTTAGTTACATGTTTTATCATTATACAACGATATTAGACGAAATAAATATAATGTAATACTTACTTTTAAAGTCAATGTAACATCGAAGTTACGAAAGAACTCCTCTCTTTGCTGCTGCATGACCAATGATTTCTACAATAATTTCCAAATTACTTTGTATAATTTAATTGTTTCATTTAAGCAAACCCTATAATTCGAAATATATTTAATATGTAGTTTATATTCTCGAGTTTCCTTTAACCCTTTCACTGCCGAGCATGTACAAATTTGGGTATTTGCCAAGTACCAGCCATTTTACCGAAAATTGCCGATATTGCTTCATGGTATGTAAACAGTATTTTTTCCAATTTCAATCTCTATTCAGAACAATTTTATTACATATTTTAATTTGCTAACATTGTAGCCATCATTGCTATGCAAAAATTCAACGAATCTATACTTTGTGCGATGATAAAGCTGTGTGATGCTATGATCGATGCGAAGCTAAAACGATCTTCCGTGTTTCTTACTCTCACAAAATTATTACTTTCACTACTCTCAGAGACAGTGCTGCTGCTTTAACTATCTGTATAATCACGAAAATCTGAATCTGAAATGGCTATAATGCCATCAACATTACTAATTACCTGTTTTCTGACTCGCGCGCGGTAATTAATGAACTCACACAAAAAATGTTCGTTATAAAATTAGAAGTTCTCTAACAAAAGTTTGAAATTGATTCGTTACTTTAGGTTAATTTTATAAACAAATCTTCAGACAACACTGTCAATTTCATAAAAGTCTGAAAGACCGTGGGTTATGCTGTCAACGAATAATAAAATGAGGTAACTACGCAATGGCTGGGAAAGTCGCATTAATGCGTCTACGGCAGTGAAAAGGTTAATCAAAAATATAATTTAGTAAAATATTATAATGTAATACTTACTTTCTTTTGAAGCTTGATCTTGTTTCGAAAAGCCTTCTGTTTTTCAGGATCTACCTCTCTACCCCAAGGGCAGTAGCCCCATATCTCCACACACGTGTCGATGCAATTTGTCTGAGTTAGGAGTCTATCCACGTTTTTGTCTCGAGCACACATTGTAAACTATTATAAATAAAATGAGATGAAAAACTTATTCTTTCTCGTTGCTTATATAGTAAGTAGAAGCAATGTTATGGTTCATTAAATTTGTGTAATTTATGTTCACAAAATTGTAAAATCAGCTAAACAGTTTTCGCGAAATTCACTTTCGCGAAATTCAATTTCGCGAAAGTTGACTATATAATATATATGTGTAATTTCGCGAAATCCAATTTCGCGAAATCCAATTTCGCGAAATTCACTTTCGCGAAATTCACTTTCGCGAAAGTTGACTATATAATATATATAATGTGTAATTTCGCGAAATTCACTTTCGCGAAACTCAATTTCGCGAAAATCTGTTTACTATTTTCGCTTCATTAATTCCTTTGGACACACCCATCATTCTTCAATTCACTATATAAGCGTTGCATAATCTGATGGAATATTCTGCCTCATTAACCATCTCTTGATACCTACTTATATTTGAGAATTTGGGTCGATCGAGTGTTGATACCATAAGGCTTGTATGCTTCAGCTAGAATTCTGTTAGCCGGCTACTCGCGATTAAGTTCGTTGAGTGTCGCTGTTTTCAGGGGCTGTTGTGTGGACAAGCGCCTTGGCATTCGACTTGATTGTTTTCCTAGGTTTACCTATGGAATTCTCCTGTTTGGTTTGGCTTAACCATTCCATAACAGTTTCTCGACCAGTAAATAGATGAAGATGATGAACTAGTAAAGGGGCATACATGGATTAATATGTGGATTATTTTGAGGATAGCTCCAACTCAGTGTGAGTATATCAATATATAAAACTTATATCAAAAAGTAAATAATATTCGGTTGTATTTGTTACCAACTTTATTTCGATATAAAGTATATATGTATATTCAATTGTAAAATATAGAAAAAAAAAATTTATGTCAGATCTTCTAGTAATTTAACAATTTGGGAAGTTCCTTGAATATGTACATTGTCAACACCTTCATTTTCTTCGTTATTAAGACTTTTACTAATTTTTTTTTTCATTCCAATCATATCTATCTAGTATAGTTTTTCGAACTACATGATCTCGTGTATCTGTTTCAGAAATTTTTAGCATAACTGTTAGAAAATCTTCTATTGAACATCCTCTGCTCCAAAATATTGCAAAGAGAAGACAGTAATCTCCACATGTTGTTGAAAGAATTGTTTCCAATGAAACAACCTTGTTGCCAATGACGTGCAACTAAATTTTTGGTTCAACAATTCCATTTCTAATTATTTTTTCAAAAACGGTAAAACCAGACCGTTATCGTCATGACAATAAGAAACACACCGAGTTTGTTCAACGCAAAGAAAAGCGTCAGGAATTTTGTGAGAGTAAGAGTTGCTAAACAATTTTACACCTATCTTGTGGAGAATTTTGTTCTGAATAAGATACATTTAAAAGTAAAACGATATATGTTTTCATTTTTTGAGATATTGCTTAAATACTAACGGTATATCGGATTTTTTAGAAAATCCGTTTGAATTAACTTGGGCAGAATAATCGTTTGGTCAACAATTAACGTGGTAGCGAAAGAGTTAATATACAAGTGAGCAGTGATTATAAATGTATATATAATAATAAAATGTGAGTAAGATAAAAGCTACTGAAGATACAATAAACAAAGCTAGGATTGTGCTAGTCCATGTTGATATACAAGGGAGCAGTGATTATAAATATATATATATAATAAATCGTGAGTAAGATAAAAGCTACTGAAGATACAATAATCAAAGCAGAATTGTACTAGTCTATGTTGATGTACAAGTGGGCAATGATTATAAATGTATATATAATAATAAAATGAGAGTAAGATAAAAGCTACTGAAGATACAATAAACAAAGCTAGGACTGTACTAGTCCATGTTAATATACAAGTGAGCAGTGATTATAAATATATATATAATAATAAAATGAGAGTGAGTAATGTGAGTATATATAATAATACATTTTATTATTATATATAATTATAATCACTGCTCACTTGTAATCACTGCTCACATGGACTAGCACAGTCCTAGCTTTGTTTATTGTATCTTCAGTAGCTTTTATCTTACTCACATTTTATTATTATATATACATTTATAATCATTGCTCACTTGTACACCAACATAGACTAGTACAATCCTAGTTTTTGTTTATTGTATCTTCAGTAGCTTTTATCTTACTCACATTTTATTATTATATATATTTATAATCACTGCTCCCTTGTATATCATCATGGACTAGTACAATCCTAGCTTTGATTGTATCTTCAGTAGCTTTTATCTTACTCACATTTTATTATTATATATACATTTATAATCATTGCTCACTTGTATATCAGCATGGCCTAGCACAATCCTAGTTTTGCTTATTGTATCTTTAGTAGATTTTATCTTACTCACATTTTATTATTATATATACATTTATAATCACTGCTCACTTGTATATTAACATGGCCTAGCACAATCCTAACTTTGTTTATTGTATCTTCAGTAGCTTTTATCTTACTCACATTTTATTATATATACATTTAAAATCATTGCTCACTTGTACATCAACAGGGTCTAGCACAATCCTAGCTTTGTTTTATTGTATCTTCAGTATCTTTTATCTTACTCACGTTTTATTATTATATATTCATTTATATTCGCTGCTCACTTGTATATTAACATAGACTAGCACAATCCTAGCTCTGTTTATTGTATCTTCAGTAACTTTTATCTTACTCACATTTTATTATTATATATACATTTATAATCACTGCTCACTTGTATATTAACACGGACTAGCACAATCCTAGCTTTGTTTATTCTATCTTGAGTAGCTTTTATCTTACTCACATTTTATTATTATATATACATTTATAATCACTGCTCACTTGTACATTAACATGGACTAGCACAACCCTAGCTTTTATCATACTCACATTTTATTATTATATATACATTTATAATCATTGCTCACTTGTATATCAACATGGCCTAGCACAATCCTAGTTTTGCTTATTGTATCTTTAGTAGTTTTTATCTTACTCACATTTTAATATTATATATACATTTATAATCACTGCTCACTTGTATATCAACATGGACTAGCACAATCCTAGCTTTGTTTATTGTATCTTCAGTAGCTTTTATCAATTATTCTAAAGTGCTGTAAAAGATCATCAGGAGTGTTAATAAAGTACTGAGAATAAGTATGTGTACAATTATTATAAAGTGCTGTAAGAGAACATCAGGAGTATTAATAAAGTACAGAGAATAAGTATATGTACAATTATTATAAAGTGCTGTAAGAGATCATCAAGGGTGTTAATAAAGTACAGAGAATAAGTATATGTACAATTATTATAAAGTGCTGTCAGAGATCATCAGGATTGTTAATAAAGTACAGAGAATAAGTATATGTACAATTATTATAAAGTGTAGTAAGAGATCATCAGGAGTGTTATTAAAGTACAGATAATAAGTATATGTACAATTATTATAAAGTTCTGTAAGAGTTCATCAAGAGTGTTAATAAAGTACAGAGAATAAGTATATGTACAATTATTATAAAGTGCTGTAAGAGATCATCAAGAGTGTTAATAAAGTACTGAGAATAAGTATATGTACAATTATTATAAAGTGCTGTAAGAGATCATCAGGTGTGGTAAAAAAGTACAGATAATAAGTATGTGTACAATTATTATAAAGTGTAGTAAAAGACCATCAAGAGTGTTAATAAAATACAGAGAATAAGTATATGTACAATTATTATAAAGTGCTGTAAGAGATCATCAAGAGTGTTAATAAAGTACTGAGAATAAGTATATGTACAATTATTATAAAGTGCTGTAAGAGATCATCAGGTGTGGTAAAAAAGTACAGATAATAAGTATGTGTACAATTATTATAAAGTGTAGTAAAAGACCATCAGGAGTGTTAATAAAATACAGAGAATAAGTATGTGTACAATTATTATAAAGTGTAGTAAGAGATCATCAAGAGTGTTAATAAAGTACAGAGAATAAGTATGTGTACAATTATTCTAAAGTGCTGTAAAAGATCATCAGGAGTGTTAATAAAGTACTGAGAATAAGTATGTGTACAATTATTATAAAGTGTTGTAAGAGAACATCAGGAGTATTAATAAAGTACAGAGAATAAGTATATGTACAATTATTATAAAGTGCTGTAAGAGATCATCAAGAGTGTTAATAAAGTACAGAGAATAAGTATATGTACAATTATTATAAAGTGCTGTCAGAGATCATCAGGATTGTTAATAAAGTACAGAGAATAAGTATATGTACAATTATTATAAAGTGTAGTAAGAGATCATCAGGAGTGTTATTAAAGTACAGAGAATAAGTATATGTACAATTATTATAAAGTTCTGTAAGAGTTCATCAAGAGTGTTAATAAAGTACAGATATTAAGTATATGTACAATTATTATAAAGTGCTGTAAGAGATCATCAAGAGTGTTAATAAAGTACAGAGAATAAGTATATGTACAATTATTATAAAGTGTTGTAAGAGATCATCAGGTGTGTTAACAAAGTACAGATAATAAGTATATGTACAATTATTATAAAGTGCTGTAAGAGTTCATCAAGAGTGTTAATAAAGTACAGATATTAAGTATATGTACAATTATTATAAAGTGCTGTAAGAGATCATTAGGGGTGTTAATAAAGTACAGAGAATAAGTATATGTACAATTATTATAAAGTGCTGTAAGAGATCATCAGGTGTGTTAACAAAGTACAGATAATAAGTATATGTACAATTATTATAAAGTGTAGTAAGAGATCATCAAGAGTGTTAATAAAGTACAGAAAATAAGTATGTGTACAATTATTCTAAATTGCTGTATGAGATCATCAAGAGTGTTAATAAAGTACAGAGAATAAGTATGTGTACAATTATTCTAAATTGCTGTATGAGATCATCAGGAGTGTTAATAAAGTACTGAGAATAAGTATATGTACAATTATTATAAAGTGCTGTAAGAGATCATCAGGTGTGTTAATAAAGTACAGAGAATAAGTATATGTACAATTATTATAGAGTGCTGTAAGAGATCATCAGGAGTGTTAATAAAGTACTGAGAATAAGTATATGTACAATTATTATAAAGTGCTGTAAGAGAACATCAAGAGTGTTATTAAAGTACTGAGAATAAGTATATGTACAATTATTATAAAGTGCTGTAAGAGATCATAAAGAGTGTTAATAAAGTACAGAGAATAAGTATATGTACAATTACTATAAAGTGCTGTAAGAGATCATCAGGTGTGTTAACAAAGTACAGATAATAAGTATATGTACAATTATTATAAAGTGCTGTAAAAGTTCATCAAGAGTGTTAATAAAGTACAGATATTAAGTATATGTACAATTATTATAAAGTGCTGTAAGAGATCATTAGGGGTGTTAATAAAGTACTGAGAATAAGTAGATGTACAATTATTATAAAGTGTAGTAAGAGATGATCAGGAGTGTTAATAAAGTACAGAGAATAAGTATATGTACAATTATTATAGAGTGCTGTAAGAGATCATCAGGAGTGTTAATAAAGTACCGAGAATAAGTATATGTACAATTATTATAAAGTGCTGTAAGAGAACATCAAGAGTGTTAATAAAGTACTCAGAATAAGTATATGTACAATTATTATAAAGTGCTGTAAGAGATCATCAGGAGTGTTAATAAAGTACAGAGAATAAGTATATGTACAATTACTATAAAGTGCTGTAAGAGATCATCAAGAGTGTTAATAAAGTACTGAGAATAAGTATATGTACAATTATTATAAAGTGCTGTAAGAGATCATCAGGTGTGGTAAAAAAGTACAGAGAATAAGTATGTGTACAATTATTATAAAGTGTAGTAAAAGTCCATCAAGAGTGTTAATAAAATACAGAGAATAAGTATGTGTACAATTATTATAAAGTGTAGTAAGAGATCATCAAGAGTGTTAATAAAGTACAGAGAATAAGTATGTGTACAATTATTCTAAAGTGCTGTAAAAGATCATCAGGAGTGTTAATAAAGTACTGAGAATAAGTATGTGTACAATTATTATAAAGTGCTGTAAGAGATCATCAGGAGTATTAATAAAGTACAGATAATAAGTATATGTACAATTATTATAAAGTGCTGTAAAAGATCATCAAGAGTGTTAATAAAGTACAGAGAATAAGTATATGTACAATTATTATAAAGTGCTGTAAAAGTTCATCAAGAGTGTTAATAAAGTACAGATATTAAGTATATGTACAATTATTATAAAGTGCTGTAAGAGATCATCAAGAGTGTTAATAAAGTACAGAGAATAAGTATATGTACAATTATTATAAAGTGCTGTAAGAGATCATTAGGGGTGTTAATAAAGTACAGAGAATAAGTATATGTACATTTATTATAAAGTGCTGTAAGAGATCACCAGGTGTGTTAACAAAGTACAGATAATAAGTATGTGTACAATTATTATAAAGTGTAGTAAGAGATCATCAAGAGTGTTAATAAAGTACAGAGAATAAGTATGTGTACAATTATTATAAAGTGCTGTAAGAGATCACCAGGTGTGTTAACAAAGTACAGATAATAAGTATGTGTACAATTATTATAAAGTGTAGTAAGAGATCATCAGGTGTGTTAATAAAGTACTGAGAATAAGTATATGTACAATTATTATAAAGTGCTGTAAGAGATCATCAGGTGTGTTAATAAAGTACAGAGAATAAGTATATGTATAATTATTATAAAGTGCTGTAAGAGATCATTAGGAGTGTTAATAAAGTACTGAGAATAAGTATTTGTACAATTATTATAAAGTGTAGTAAGAGATCATCAGGTGTGTTAATAAAGTACTGAGAATAAGTATATGTACAATTATTATAAAGTGCTGTAAGAGATCATCAGGTGTGTTAATAAAGTACAGAGAATAAGTATATGTATAATTATTATAAAGTGCTGTAAGAGATCATTAGGAGTGTTAATAAAGTACTGAGCATAAGTATTTGTACAATTATTATAAAGTGCTGTAAGAGATCATCAGGTGTGTTAATAAAGTACAGAGAATAAGTATATGTACAATTATTATAAAGTACTGATAAAGATTGTACATGAACATTTTCTTATGTATATATTCAATGTTTCATTTATACTATATTATCTTTATTGTGTCCTATCTACTTGAATATTTTCATATATTTCAAGTTAAACATAAACTATTTTATTTTTATTGAAACAAAATGATGATGGAAATAATGAATAATACATATAAATATATCTTTTAAAGTGAATAATTTTGTAATAAAACTGATCTTTCATTCAACATATTAATTTCTCCAACAAATTTCAATCTTACATACAAAAAAAATACAAAAAAAACCGAAAATAAATTCCTTAAAATTCTTAACCATTCAAGAGCTTCAACATTACAAAATCATCAAATCTTCAAAAAATAACTTTGTACATAAACACTTTCTCATATATATTCAATGTTTCAAATATATAACAATCTCCGGAAAATCAACCCCTCAGTGTCCCAGATATTAACCCCCTCACTCATCCGCTAGGTAATCTCTCGCTCTCCTCGATAATCCGCGAGATCCACTCCGGAAAACCATCCAGCCCTCGATGTCCCAGATATTCACCCCCACTATTCCACCGATAATCGGCGACGATTCGCCCGACTAATCCGCGACGATTCCCCCGACTAATCCCGCGATAATCCGCGTTCAATCGGATGACTCATCCCCCGCTAATCCGATGACTCATCCACAGATAATCCGCCGATTACGCCAGGAGCGGATCCGTAACCCCTCGAATTCAACCCCCTACTCTACACCACAATTTCCCCCCAAACCCCAACATCTCATTCAACTCCACACGATTCAATCTACACCCCTAGCCAATTTAATTCACAACCCCCTTTTTCTATCCCCCCGCTGGATCCGTCACTTTTGTGTGTAGATCTGCTCTCTATATACTACTCACAACCACACGTTTTCTCCCCAGCAATATTTTCATCTTGTTTTCAAATCATGAACATACTTGTATTTTGTGCAATGTTGTGTTAGATTTGCTTGGAGAACAATGCATTTGGTCAAGAACATTGATTGTATGCACATTTGTATCTTCTGCACTCTTTAACACAAACTTTTTTTATTGGTAACAATATTATTATGCACATTGCAAACAAAAGTAGTCAAAAAGTTTATTTGTTTCACTTGGAATTATAATATTGGGATAGCTATTTTGCATTAGCAACATTTCAAGCCTTAGTCTTCTAATTCAGCATTCTTTTATAATACTAACCAGTAGAGCATAGTCTTATTTTATGACTTGGCCACTCAAGTAGCCTATAATGACTACATCACAACTATTATAGTTACTAGATGAACATGTGAATAGACTTAAAAATGTAATGTTATAAATTTAAATGTACATATTTATATAAAGTAAAAAGTACAAGACATTTTGTAGCTTAATATAAAATGGTTAATTCTATGGACTGATTGGTCTAACTTTTTGCTCATTCATAAAATTTTAAACTACAAAAAACAAATCACTTGGTAACAATGTAGTTACTCTTTAGCAGAACTGGAACAATATCAGATCATGAAGTTGAAAAATTTCTTCTCGTGAAATATGCACGTTTTAGTTGTTTAAAGACTGTGATCAGTAAGCTTGATGAGAGCCAAGTGAAACGTCTCCTTCGTAACTATGAACCAGGCAAATCCTCCAATAGTTATATACACTTGATCTCCTTCCTTTAGATGAAGTATCTACAATTAGTTGATTTTAGTTACTAGAATATATTGCAATGATATAAACTTTTCCTTCAAGATCTTTTTGAGCCAGCTCTAAAAATTTTGTTAAGTAGAGTTTAGGGTGTGAAACTCCTAAATTTCAGGATGTCTAAAACATTAATTTGTTAGTTACTTGCTAAAAGGTACACGCTTATTTGCTCACAGCTCAAAAATCAATCACAGTCTCAATCAGTCATTTGCCGCTGTAGCTAAAAATTTGCTTTAACCAATAAACTGCCAGGGTTTGATCATTCTATAAAAAGCATTCATGACAAAAACTGAAACAAAAGTTACTCAACTAGTCTATTGAATAAAACTTAATCCTTGACTGTGTCCACTTTGATTTTTAGTAATCTCATTTTTTCAATGGATTCATTCAAAGGGTAAAATATTCTACTGATGTGTTAGTGGAATTTGTCATTTAAATTCAAATCAGGTGCTAGTTTTACTAAATTTGAATAGTGCCAGGCAAATTTATTAAGGACATGTTTGGCTAGCAAAAGATCCTTTTTCTGGAAACATATTGTAGTTGCTAAGATATTATTGAACTCAGACTATTGTTTGATAAGCCTCATAAGATTTTTTGTGATCAAGTGACATATTAAGAAGGTACATATACACGTATTCATTCTAAACTTTCATTATATAAGATAGAAAGTTTTAGCCAGTTGCATAAAAACCTTTGCTCCAAACGTTCAGAGCTTTGATAATTCTACAGTAGACTTTTTTAGTAACAGGGAATTAATCAGATGATAAACCTAAACATAACACAAAAAACTTTAAACATGGTTATCGCAAAAGCAGTATGTAATTAAAACAACCATAAAATCTGAAAACCCTTAAACAAAAAATAATTTTATTTTAGATCTGTCATTACTTTAAATAATTAGTGAAAATAAATATTTTAAAAGGCTACACTTACCTGCCATGATTGGCATGGATAGATTTGAGGGTTCAGTGATTCCTTGCTATCCGTGACTCCTTGCTGCTTCGGCTGCTCTACCACTATGCATTTGCTCACTAACTGGGGATAGCGTCCTTCAGCATCAGTTTTGTACACAGCATATGCTGTTTGTCTTGGAAGAAAAAAATAAGCCTAAAATATAAAGAGGCACGAAAAAAGATTGAGTTCTAAGAAGTTTTTGTCTTTCGCAAAATTGACATCCATGACAAAAATTACGATGCAGATAGTTGCCGTATAATTATTTTTAGAGTAACTAAAAACATTAAACATTTTTTTAATAGTTTGTCATTGAAAACTTTAATAGTAATACAGATTAGATTAGATTTTTCTTGTACGTTTTGACAAATTATCTATTTTGCTGCTCCTATGTTTTTACAGTTAGAATGTCCATTTAGGTACTGGCATCTCCTATAGCAAAACAATTCAAATAAAATAATGCAATGAATGTTGGAAGACATGTCTTTAAACTGTTCATTACATCAATCAAGTCTCATTGTTTGATGTAACTTTCTATGGTTTACTTATGCACATGCATGTTAAATTTAGCGCAGCAAATTTAGAACAGCAGTATACCTAATCATCTCATTAGAAATATTTGTTGATACAAAGGTCATGCGCCATTTGACACAATATTAGATTTTACCTAAAACTCAAAAACAATGCATAAAAAAAATAAATAAAAAAAATTGGTTTACTATAATTCAAAATATTTTTGTGTGAAATCGTAACTATAATTTTAATGTGTAGAAATACTTAGGATCGTTGAAACCCAAAAAAATTGTTTAAAAAATATCATTGCCGTTATCAAGTACAAGCAGTTATTTTTCATGAACAAACAACTGAATAGACTTTTTTCCTCACATAAATTTCCCCCATTGCTATATTGGAGTTGTCTTCTTCAAAAGGGTATATTCCGTTAGCAATGAATTGAAGAATATGATATAACAGCTTGTAGCCATCAGTCTAGTATTCAGATGCTCTTAATGCTGCAACAGACCGTATAGCTCTTGGTTGTAGAAAATATGCACAAATAATATTGAACGCTAGATTTTGCATTGTTGGAATATTCAGCAAAGAATTTGCAAGTGCCCTGGCTTAGCTGCATACATCAACTGAAAGAAAAATCAACAACATAGCCATCAAAGAAAACACATCAGGCTCACAAGTTCTTCTAGTATAGATAGTGCGTCAATGGGTGCGCTGCACTGGGTAACCGACTAAGAAATAACCACTATGTGGTATCTGGTACTATCGTTCAGGCATCCAACATTGTTAGCACTTGCTAATTCAGCCTGTTATGTGATTATTTTCTCTTGATGTACCACATACCAATTGAAAGAAAAGTCGTAAAATTAACTTCTGGCCGAAATGCACCAGTTCACTATTTCTTTCAGTACTAGTTTACCTTGTTTATATGTGGTTAATGAGGTAAACATTTATTACATAAGTGCACTAATAAACCTAAACTATTTTCTCGTGGAAACTTTGCTATAATATCGATTCAATTTTGTACAGTGCAATCTATGTTTGGCGGCTGCTATAGTGTTTTGTTATCTGCCAGTCATCCAAAATTATTAGCAGTTGCTAGTTAGTTTGTTTGTGATCATTGTCACTCCATGTACCATTAGTGCAACAACAAAAAACATGCCAAAAGAATGTTGTGCTGTGTACAAATTTACAAACAACACGACGAAGCTATTGCAACACAAAAAAGAAATCTGTAGAGTTCATCAAACATTGCAAGGTGTGTATGTAGTATTTCCAGCTATTTTTTAATATTCTTCTCGTAATCAAAATTTCGATATTGTCTAGAAATCATTTACATAATATGATATATATTTTTATATTTCTATATTATTAATTGTCAACTTTTTAGCTTAATTTTAAATTCAATTTCGATAAATAGATAGTGCCAGAGTTATGAAATATTCCTTATCTTTTGTTGATTAGTTAGTGCATATGCGAGTGTGACAGTACGTTGTAAAGGTGCCATTCTAGCATGTTAAGCCTTTTTGTCATTAAGCTGTTCAGCCTTTAGAGTTAATGTATGTGTATTTTTTACATTCCATCGATGTAGCATTGTCATGACTAGCATGGAATATCGACACAGCATATGGTTGACCTTTTTTATTTAAAGTATCAAACGAAACAACTATATTTAAAAAAAAACTATTTCAAACCTTTTGGCAGCGTATGTCATCATTGTTTGACAAGTTGTTATGGCGAAAAGCTCTTTTAAATGAACTAGAGTAGGTAAATGTACTTAACCTTGTTAATTCTTATACCTAATGCTGCGGGGCCTAGCCAAAGGTTATGCATAACAGATAATTTGTATAGTTTCATCTTCAGTAAAAGTTTAAATCACACTCGCTGTCAAGTCTTCGTAATAATTTATCTCTTTAGCATTTGCAGTTATGATATTAACTAACGATGTAATGAAAATGGTCTATATTTTTAGTTAGTTGGAGTTAGTTTACCTTTTTGGTCACCGAAACAACGAAATAAAATAGGTTGACATATAATTATTTGAAAAAACATTTAAAATTAAACTGATAAGTTTTAAGTGTTTTGGGATGCTTGTTGTGCAGTAAGTAAAAATTCTTCTCTGATATTAGGTTCGCATATGCTGTATAAGTCAGTACATATTGCATATCGTGCATATTTTGCTTACTCTGTACTTTATGTTTATCATATATTTTTCTTTTATACAGGTTCATGTGGGTGCCCTTTACCATTTACTCATTTTAAATTTCCTGTCGACTGTAAAAGACGAGCACAATGGAAATCCTTAGCCAATCGAAAGACATCTTCTAAAAAAGTCTGGTCTCCTTCAAAATATTCTGTTATCTGCAGTAAACATTTCATTGATGGTGCCCCAACAATAATGAATCCATTACCTACGCTACACATGGGCTATTCTCTGTGCAGTATTCCACCGCAAGGCAGAGCCCCAAATGCATTAGTGGCTACATATAAACATTTTCCTATAATTGATGATGGCAATAAGTCGGATGCCTCTGGTGAAGACTGGCTAGAAGTAACAGGAAGCGCTTTACATTGTGATAGACAAGACTCACCGATTGAAATAGCACCAGCTGAACCTGAATTTACGACACCTTTCCTCTCAAGACGTTTGAGTAAAAAGTTGAAATCTCCGCAAGGGCGATACTTTAATCAAACACTTGCTTTAAGAAGAAAGATGAATCAGCTAAAATTTTACTCCCAGCCCAAATATAAACAAATTCTGAAATCTGATAAGGACAGTGTTTTCTATACTGGGATTCCAAAATTGGAACTTTTTCATAGCTTATGTGAATATGCTGCAAAAACGAGAAAAAAAGGTATGTTGTAGCTGCACTGTTGAGGGCAGAGTATAAAGGCTTTACTACTTTTACTACCATGCGCTGTCACCAAACAAAGTTGTGTATTGCTGATGACATTCTGCTCACGTTAATGAAACTACGACTGGGCCTCCCACATAAGGACCTAGTTGACAGGTACGAAAACAGTTTGTTTTCGTACCTCATTAACCACATATAAACAAGGTAAACTAGTACTGAAAGAAATAGTGAACTGGTGCATTTCGGCCAAAAGTTAATTTTTCGACTTTTCTTTCAATTGGTATGTGGTACATCAAGAGAAAATAATCACATAACAGGCTGAATTAGCAAGCGCTAACAATGTTGGATGTCTGAATGATAGTACCAGATACCACATAGTGGTTATTTCTTAGTCGGTTACCCAGTGCAGCGCACCCATTGATGCACTGTCTATACTAGAAGAACTTGTGAGCCTGATGTGTTTTCTTTGATGGCTAAGTTGTTGATTTTTCTTTCAGTTGATATTTGAAGCTTGGCCAGGGCATTTTTGCAAATATTTTGCTGAATATTCCAACAATGCAAAATCTAGCGTTCAATCTTATTTGTGCATATTTTCTACAACCAAAAGCTATACGGTCTGTTGCAGCATTAAAAGCATCTGAATACTAGACTGATGGTTACAAGCTGTTATACCATATTCTTCAATTCATTGCTAACGGAATATACCCTTTTGAAGAAGACAACTCCAATATAGCAATGGGGAAATTTATGTGAGGAAAAAGGTCTATTGGAAATTTATAACGCGTGTACATTTATGTAAAAGACAAGAGTGCCAATACAAAGTCATATTATTCTAACACAGGACTAACTTGCTATGCGGGAAAAATAATGATAGCCATGTAAACTCTGCAGATTTTAAGTCAATAGAAAATGAAAGCATTTTTATAATCAGTTTTAAAATTTTTATAGTGTTTTATGAAGGTCTTTATACTTAAAAAATAGGCTAAAGCTTGGCATAGGTTCTTAAAATATTCTTTTTTATTACAAGTTGAAAATGTCGTGTAAATTCTATATTATCTTTGGACATTATTTTACACTCTGACAGCAATAGATATACCCAAAGTTGAAAATTAAACTCAAACTCAATGTTTTCAACTAGCTTACCGTCTCACCTTTAAACTATAATAAATTTTTAAAAATTGAACCACTATTTTCTGGGTTTTAATTACCAATAACCCCATTGTAATTTTTATAAAGTGTACTTGCTTATATCAACAAAATTCAGTTTTCTTGGACAATTTCTCAGGTTTATTGGCAGCAAAAAGCGTCCCTTATGCTAATTCTGTCTTAACAAAACCAATGTATGATTTTTAAGGTACTTACGCTGGAGTGAACAATATATATACCATCCCGTTTGACCTGAATTCTATCATCCTTAACGTTGTAGTTGTTGGTAGACTCAATTCCATTCATCCAGGAAGCCTTCTCATAATACTTGTATATATTATCTCTGTTTTCTGTCAATATTGGTAGAGTTTATTTGTCAGAGATACTATACAAAAAATTTTCAAAGTAAGTAAGTTTTCCTTTACCCACAGTATAATAGTCATTATAAAAACTTATTATTCTCACTGAGAAGCTGGTGTTGTTATAGCACTCAATTATTAGAACTACGAAATTTGTATAAATGATTGTTTTATTTTTGTAGGCACTTGGGTAAAAAATTTTAGTATTCTGCAATGTTAACCAGCTAGTGTTTGGGCATGAAAAGTTTCATTTCAACAGTTGCACAAAACTTTTTTTTTTTTTCAAATTATGTTTTTAAATGTTCTGCAAAAATTAGTCTAAATTCAACTAGCATACTTTCAGAGTTAATAAATCACTTGGCAATATTGAACAACAGCAATTAATGGTACCTGTAGGGCTAAGGGCTAAGGTGACATTGGGCTAGAGTTTATTTGGAGATTTATGTTTTTTTGATTCACTGATTAGGTTGAACTAACCAACTAGACCAGCTATGACATCACAAAATTGTTTTTTTCTTCATCATGATCACACTTTAGGAATTGTTTTTCAAGCTCTTTTCAATCTTGCGCTGAACAAATGAACAGACAATTAGTGGGATCTATCAAGTCAATGTGCAGAAACAAATAGCAAGCATCTATAAACATATACATGTATAAATCTCAAAGCTTGTGCATCATCTTAAAACAGTGTTTCTAGCTATAGCTATGGAAATTTAAGAATGAAATATCTGGTTCTTGCTTGATTTGATCTCGCAAACTCCAGTTCACCAGGCAATAGCCTAACCAATTGAGTTATGTCAGATGTAATTGATCCAGTAGGTGATATGAGTCGCTATCTCGGTTAAAATATGAATAGCACTCTGCGCTACGCCAAGTGGCTAAGCTGGCTCTAACGGTTCATATTAAAAAGTTTAGGAATACAGACAGTAGGGTACTCAAATTAGTCTTTGGCAGTGTTCCAGGCTAGTGGCAAGTGACAGGCAACTACATTACCTACCACTGTTTATAAGCTGTTTTAATACCTGCGCAATGCCAGACATTCGGCGAATATACTATATTTATTTCTGTTTAGCACACCTAACAATGATGTGGGGAATGTGCAAGGTCTTGATAATAAGTTAACAAATGAAAGTGTTTCGTTATGTTTAGTTTACCAGCCTAATTTACTAGACCGATTTATAGAACAGTTTAGCGGAGATCAAGCTTTGGTGACATTGTGTAACGCAGAGTGCTATGCATGTTTTAACCGAGATAGCGACTCATATCACCTACTGAATGTATTGCATTTTGTGTAGCCTAATTGGTTAGGTTATCACCTGGAAAATGGAAGGTTCTCACATGTAATCTTATTAGTCGCATAGGATGGTTGCATGTGACTGCAATTATGTGATTTCATGGCTTTCAGGCTATTTATGAAAGTCAACATCATTGTTCGGCATAAACAGTTTAATGGTAATTTTATAGCTATCTAAGCCATGCTATCGTTTTGCCTTCAGTTATGTGTCAACTCTCAGACTGAACAATACACAATAAATACTTCATTATCTCAAGCAGTACTCAACAAGTCTATACTATTTGACATGGTGTCAGGAGTAGGATCATAAGATTGCAACTGTTTTATTACAAGTGTGACATGGCTGAAGAAGGCTTAAGACCGCCAGGCAATTTTATTGTGCAACAGTCTACTGGCAATCCAAGTGAGTCAAGTCGCAACTGGTCAGCATGGCTACAACAATTTGACCTCTTTATGATAGCTTCAGAGAAATCTACCAAAGACGAAGAAATACAAGTGGCGACATTGCTTACACTGCTTGAAGCACAGGGACAAGAACTCTTTCGTACATTTAACCCATCTGCTGAGAATGCTAAAAAGATAGCACCGGTCAAAGAAGCTTTCACAAAACATTTCGCACCCAGAGTTTGTGAGGAATTTGAAAGGTACAAATTTTACAGTAGAGTCCAGCAAGAAGGTGAGCCTTTTGACAAGTATGTCACAGTACTGAGAGACTTGCGGTCAACATGCAATTTTCATAAGGCGGAGAGTGACAAGGCACTAAGGGATAGGATTGTGTTTGGAAAAAATTCTGAGCGAGTGCGTGAAGAACTGCTTGGCGTTGATGGTGATTTCACATTAGCAAATGTTTGGATATATGCCAGAAAGCAGAGGCTACAGCAAAACACGTGCAAAATATTGGAAATACGCCACCTGGTAACATCAATGCAACAGTCAATTGTGAGTCAGATGCTGACAGAACACATACACAAGGGGAAATGGCTGATCTCACTGTAAACGCGGTAACGAGCAGACGCAGCACCAATAAAAATTGGTGGCACAATGCAGCTAGTAATAACAGCCCCACTACCGTGTCATTGAAAATCAGAAACTGTAAGTTCTGCAAAGGAAACCATGCTCGTCGTAACTGTCCAGCCTACGGCAAGTGTTGCAAAGACTGCACTATGGTCATTATGCAATTGGTCACTATGCAAATTCCAAGGCCTGCAATGCTAACATTAAACCTATAGCCAGGGCTAACGAGGTGATTATTGCTGATGACAATGTTGCATACGCAATCAACACTACAGACGTAACTGGTAAGGAATGGTTTATTGACGTTAAGTAAAAAAATCAACTAATACAGCTTAAAGTTGATACAGGGCTTCACGTAATGTCATGCCAAAGTCTGCTTATTGTTCCTTACAAGGTCAAAGCTCAAAGCTTCAACTGAGAAAACATAGCCAATCACTTTTGTTTTAGTAGACATAAATTGCATGTACTAGGGGTAGTATCACTGTCTATTGAATACCGTAATGTTTTTTCGGTACATGATTTTGTTGTGACAGACCATGGACAGGTAGCTCTGTTAGGTTTGCCTAGTAGCAAAACATTGGGTCGGGTGTGCACAGCTGATAGCATTACAAATAGCATTGCATCACAGTATCCTAGCATTTTTGATGGGATAGGCAAATTGTCTAGTAAACATGCTTAGAGACTGAAAGATAATTGTAAGACTGTTGTACAATCTGCTAGGCGCGTGCCTTTCAGGCTCAGAAAGCAACTCAAGTGTACGCTTTCTGAGATGGAAGACAATGGTACTATAGCTAAAGTGAGGGTCCCCACTGACTGGGTCCATCCAATTGTCAATGTACTTAAACCACATGGCTCTCGTCGAATTTGTTTAGACCCTTCAGAGCTAAACAAATGCATTCGTAGAGAATATTTTGCTTTGCCGACAGTCACGGAGATTTTTGCTAAACTGCCAAAATCTCGAATCCTTACCAGCTTGGACTGCACATCAGGGTTTTTGCAGCTTGAGCTTGACCATAGTAGTAGCATGCTAACCGCTTTTGCCACACCTTTTGGCTGATATAGATTCTTGAGGCTTTCCTATGGCATTAGCTCTGCGCCTGAGGGTTTTCATAGAACAGTGAATGAGTTGTTTGGTAACATTGAGGGTGTCGAGGTGTATGTCGATGACCTGCTCGTGCATGCTCCTACTAAATTTAAACATGGTAAAATTCTGGCTGCAGTGCTTGAACAATGCAAGGCTGTCAATCTGAAGTTGAACTTGTCCAAATGTTTCTTTGAACGCACTGAACTAAAATACCTTGGCCATATATTAGGCACCGGGGTTATAAAAACAGATCCTGCAAAAGTAGAGGCCATAGTTGCCGTGCCTGACCCAATTTGCAAAGAAGATGTTCGGCGGTTTTTAGCAATGGTCACTTACCTTTCAAAATTTTGTGATAATCCAGCTACTTTGACTACTCCACTGCGAGAGCGCACTAAAAAGAATTTTGTGTGGAAGTGGTCAGAGGTTCATAAATAAGCTTTTGAGTGCATAAAGTCAGTAATATCAAAAGGGCCAGCTTTGAGAATGTTTGACCAGGAGAAACCAGTGACTGTTTTGGTTGATAGTAGCCAAAATGGGATGGGTGCAGTAATTTTGCAGGGAGGACAGCCAATAGAGTTTGCTAGTTGTGCTCTTACTGACACACAGAAGGCTTATGCCCAAATAGAAAAAGAGTTTTTGGCTGTACAATTTGGCCTTCAGCGATTTTACCAGTATGTGTATGGGCAGGCAGTGGCAGTGCAAACTGATCATATGCCACTTTTGGGTATCACGAGAAAAGGCCTGAATAACTTAACAGCACGGTTACTGCAAATGAGATTACGCATGCAGTTTTATGACTTTGAATTGGTCTACGTGCCAGGCAAATCATTGATTTTGGTAGACACATTTAGCAGGGCATACTTGAACAGTGTAGGTGAAAATTCTGAAACCTATGATTTGAGAAACAGTGAGCAAATACAAGCTGTCGTATATGAAATTTTGCCAAATGTGTTTTTCAGAGATAGACTGGTAGATATCACCAGCAAGGACCCTTCTATGGAGGTTCTCAAATTATATAGTACAAAGGAGTGGCCAGCACATCAGAGGTTTTGCCTAGATGGAGTCAAACCATTCTGGAATCTGAAAAACTAGCTCACGTGTAACAATGGCTTGATATTACGTAACAACCAAATAGTTATTTCTGCAAGAATACGAAAAGAAATTCTTGACATCCTGCACATTGGGCATCTGGGCTCTGTTAAATGTATTGAGCGTGCAAAGAATTCAGTCTATCGGCCTGACTACTTCACACATGTAAAAGACATGGTTGATTCATGCTTTAGCTGCCAAGAGCATAGCCGAGCCAAATCACTACCGACAGCTGAGCCTTTTGAAGTGCCTGAATACCCAATGCAGTATGTGGCCGCATACATTTTCAATCTAAATGACAAAGAATACCTGGTAACTGTGGATAGATACTCAAAGTGGCCAGATTGTTACGAGCTCAAAAATGCGAATTCTAGAACTGTGATCGAACTATTGCAGCGCCAATTTGCAAACTTTGGTAAGCCTGAGATCCTGCTGAGTGATAATGCACCGCAATACAGTTCCTACGAGTTTAGGTGTTTTGTTGAAGAAAATGGTATCAAACACATAACCAGCAGCCCCTACTTTTCAAGGGCTAATGAGCTAGCAGAGCACATGAACCAAACCATAAAGAGTAGCCTCAGGAAAGCTTTAGAAACAGGCCAGACATTGTTAGACGTTTCAACCACCATCCGTTCAACACCCTTAGGTGATTGGCTGCCCACCCCAGCTGTGCTGGTGCAGTCTAAGAATTTACGAAACAAATTACACTTTTGCGCTGAGCAGCTGCGCTATAAAAATCTTAACGCAAAAAACCTTGATATCCTTCTAAGGAAGCGCCAGGATCAAGATGTTTTTGGTAAAGCTAGCAATAAAACAACTGCTATGTTTAGTGATGGGGAACATGTATGGTGCAGAGTGGGTCATAGGCAATGGCTTCCAGCAAAAATCATTGACCATGCGGGGACGCCTCATAGCTTCCATGTCGAGCTGGAAGGGGGAAAGGTGGATAGAAGAAATCAGTCATTCTTCAGGGCAAGAAAACTAAACTTGCTTCGCTATGATGTACGCTCAATGCCTAGAACTAGTGGAAATTCTGGACTGAACGGTAAATTTCATAGACCAGCAAGTAGTGCTCCAACAGCCACCACCACTCCAAGTGAGACTGTACCAACCAGTGCAGCACACATTACACACAATGCAAATGTCACTGTGACTAGGTCTGGCAGGGTATCGAAACCACCAATCTGATATGGTCAAGATACCTCACATTAGCTATGGTTCGCATTAAGGATGTTTTATTATATTACATTACTTCTACACAAAGTGTACACATACTCATTATATGCTTCTTGTGGTTTTTAATGTATGGTTACTCTTTCTTTCAAATCCAATAGCAGTCTGTGGTTTACATGCTGTAATTCTGAACATATCTCTTATTGTTTTCTTTGGGAAAAGTATGATAACATGTGATCTTATTAATCACGTAGGATGTTTGCATGTGACTTCATGACTATGTGATTTCATGGCTTTCAGGCTTTCCATGAAAGTCAACATCATTGTTCGGCATAAACAGCTTAATGATAATTTTGTAGCTACATGTATCTAAGCCATGCTATCGTTTTGTCTTCAGTTATGTGTCAACGCTCAGTCTGAACAATACACAATAAATATATGTACTTCATTATTTCAAGCACTACTCAACAAGTCTATACTATTTGACAGGTTATCACCTGGAAAATAGAAGGTTCTGTGATCAAATACAGCACAAAGTAGATCTTTTATTTTTACATGTTAATAGTTATAGCTTGACAGATCGAATGACGCACTTTGAAATTTATATATACGTATATATATATAAATACATATACATATATAAATATATGTACAGTATATAGTATATATATATATGTTTTGAAAGAAAATATTTTTTGGATAGCTAAGCATTTTGTTAACAAATTTGCCTGGTACACAGTACAGTTTAGTGTAAAGTTTAGCATACCAACATTATGCTGTATATAAATTTGTAGACAAAAGAGCCAGCTATTTTTGCAAATACCATGTGAGTACCTGGTCATTAAACAACGGTGTACAGCTACTGGTGGTTGGTTAAGAATAGAATTTTATGGTACCCTGTCTCTAATGTGCAGAAGAGGTGATGTGACACAAGGTGTAGGGTAGGTCTTGTAGGTGGATGTAAGGTGTTGTGCAGAAAATATGTTGAATTTTAAGTACAGATGTGGTATTTTAGTTTATTTATTATTGCTGAAAAGGCAGGAAAAGGTGAGAATGTTATAGAGAAATTGAGGGAAGAGAGGATGTGTAGAATATATTTGGTGGTAATGTGATGTGAATAAGGTGTAGTTAGTGGACATCAAGATCACTCATTAAAAACTTGCTTTTACGGAGCATGGCGATGGCTTGTGGAAAAGGTTTGTTGAGAAGATAAACTTGTGAATTGAGAGTGCAGTTGAAAGAAGAGGGTATGAATGTAGACAATAATAAGTGAGTAATAGACAATTTATGATAAAAGGTAGAGCTGGGTTAGATGTTCAAGCGAATAAGATATCTCACATAAGTGATTAATACATGTAAGTACTGTTAGTAAAGTATTTAATAATAGTCTCAAATACTTTTACTGTTATTTAAGAGTGATCCATCTTGTATCATCTTATATTCTTATACTAGCTGCAAAGTTGCTACTTACCTACATTTTATTCAGCTCTCACAATTTGATTGATCAGTTTAGGGTGCGACAATAATTACTCTCATACCTGATCAAAAGAAATCTAGTGCTCTCATAAATGACCAACTATTAATTATTGCTTTTATAACTGGCCAATCAAAAATTGTAAATCTAATTAGTGAGTAATCTAAAATTATTACTTTTAAAACTAATCAATTAAAATTTGTAGCTCTAATAACTGAGAAATCAAGAATTATTACTTTTATAATTAACCAATTAAGATTTATGCTGAAGATTGATCAACTGAACACTGACATAATTATTCCTCTATTGTCATTTAAACAAATATAGCAAAATCCAGGCCTGTATTCCCTGGGGTGGCTGGTCCATTGAACGGCCCCCGACTTTTTAGTGATTTTTGGCAGTTAAGTACTAAGAGTTGTAGTCTAAGCTCATTTATTTAGAATTTCCAACTACTTATCACTAACACTCTAGCGCTAGATGCACGTTACTTGCGCTGTAGCGCAACTAGCGATGAGGCTCTCTGATCTAGTATTGGTATTGCCTGCCAATAATGCAGTGAGTGAGAGATCCGATCCTTTTCTGTACTGAAGCAAATATAAACATTGATAAGGAGCACTATGGGGCAGGCTCGTCTAAATAATCTTCTAATATTACACATATATAAAGATGTTGAAATAGATACAGAATCAGCTGTGAAAGATTTCTGCCATGAACACATTGACAGAACAAGAGCTATTGCAATAAAGAAGTAATAGCTCTTGTTCTTTCAATGTCCCTTACAGAAATATGTAGTGTCATTAGTTTGATATCGTTCGTTGAATAGAGAAAAGGTTTTGCTTACCATCAACCATAAGCAATATATTTATGTAGACTTTGATGTTTTTAATTGATTGCATTTATGCATACTTGGAGGTTTGTTGATGCTTAAAAGGTCCAGAGCTTCGGAGCACCACCCTGACTCCCGTTGGGGGCTTACACCACCCCTAAACCACCAAGTGCTCATAACTAGTCGCCTAACATTTGCAGCCTTAACTCGCAACCAGGGAATACAGGTCTCGTAAAATCATTAGAACAACTTGAGTGCATGTGTCGATCACTGTAGTTTTCTGAATTTACTAATAAAGTCAACAAAAACCTAATTGAATTTATGTGATTTGAGAAGTTCAGTTATATACGCGCTCGTACACTATAAATATCATTCTATCAAGTGACTATTTCATGGCATTAGAGAGAAAAGAAAGATGTGGGCAGTGGTACTGTAGAAGCCATAACTGCTGTCCCTTTACTCTATATCTTTGTTAATTGAAACAGTGCGAAGGTCATAGAAGTTTACCTTTTTAAATACCTTGGCAGCTTCCTAATGCAAGAGATTAAGTGAATCTTGGAGTTAATTTTCGATAGCTGCTTTGGATATCACATTTCTAGGTGCTAACATAAGCTTTTGATTAGTACTAAAAAGTATGCTGTATGCTATTGATCAAACTAAAACTTGGCAATAGGTAACTGCTAAGTAGTTAGCAAAAAAATGCTTTGGTTTGCTAAAAATACTTTTTAAAACCCAATGGCAGTTGTCAGAATGTAAACTAGATTCCCAATCAACAGTATTGTTTTTTATTCATTTCTTTGATTTGCAAATCAATATGATGAGATGTGTCTTTAGAAACTATAAAACCTAAGGTCATCCCTCTAACATATACTGATATATCCATTCATTACTGTCCATCTTTGAAATATTACAATCACAACAAACTAATATAGGATTATCACGCTTCTAGCTAATCCAATTAAAAACTTTTATTTGCAGCAGGCCATCCAGGAACCATTGTCAGTTATCTTAACAAATCAGGAAGTATTGTTGAGGACATATTGCTGACTAAAGGAGAGTAACCATTGATTGATCGTTGAAGAATGCACCAAATATTGCTGCTGCTAATTAGAGCCTTAAAATTGTAATTTCGTCTCATCTGCCAACAACCTGTACAGTCTCTGGCAACTGGTCAAATACATGTTTACTCCACAAGTTTGTCATATAGTTGGTAGTTCTTTTGTCAGAAACCAAAAAAGTGGTGAATGAAGTGTAAGGCGGCAAAGCACAGTTCAAGCCATACGAGAAGGTTAGACTTATGATTGGTCTTAGCATTGGTAATGCAGAGTAGCCAAAATATCTGTCATTGGTAAAAGTGCCATAAAATATCTCTTACATCAGCCTCATATGAATTTGGTAGTATTCTTTTTAAAAATTAGAAAAATGGTGAATGAAGTGTTAGGCAGAAAAGCACAATCTGAGCCACACGAGACGGACAGATTCAATGGTATCTGTAATAGAAGTTATGATGAGGTAAGTGGAGTGCTAGACCAGTACCCACAATGGAAATGTTTGCTGAATTTTAGTTGACATTTTTGTGATGGAATGCTGAGAAGAGATGGTTATTACAACAAGACAGCTGCGATTTCAAAAGAAAAAGAAGACATTTTTTAGATTCAGGCTACATTAATGTCTGAAATCACCATGTTTGCAGGTAGTCACAGAAGTTCCAAGAAGTTATGATGTATCAATATTTTGTAGTGTATAAGTTAATGAAAAAAGTAGCGTTCTTTACGGCGATTTCCAGTACGGAACTTATTTTTATTAAACATAGTTGCATGTTTTAGTGTACCAGTTTAGCTAAACTGTTTAGTATATTTGTGCAGTAGGCTACATGATTAAATTAATTTAGTAGAATAAGCTTACTTTTAAACATCATCATGTTTTCTTTGTCATCGGCTTTACTCCTACACCAATATAGGCCATCTCCATTTTTTAGCAGTTGACTTCTTCCAACCGTGCACCCCGTAATGTTACCGGTACCATTGTAAGTAAAGCAATACTTCCTTGACATCATATCTAAAAACATGCACGCAGATGTTTAATTGTACAGCTAACTATATATATGTTTCTCAAAGTGTGTCTGTGTGTATTTCGTATGTTTATCTGCATTCCGGCTATAGCTATTATTAGAATAACTGCAGCTGGACAACAATGCAGATGCAATGTCATAGACTACCGTCATAAGAAGCCTAGCAGCTTACTGCAATTTTCCATTGGCAATGTGCCAGGCTAATAGCTTGAAAGTTACCATTGTTTAACAAAGTTTTAAAACCTTTACCGTTGTTTTCATTTTTCTCTTAATTTATTTCAACTACACAAAAGACTTCTCTCATGATATGTAGTTTGAAACTTAAAATGATAAATGTTGTTGTATGTTAAATACAAATCAATTTTTGTCCGCAATTTTTATTATCAGTGCAACGCCGGGTAGCACAGCTAGTCAAATAATACATGTAAGTATGATGAACTGATAGATTGTTTAATGGTAGCTATTAAATTAACAGCTATTTCACTTAAGAATCAGAGGTGTTTGTGCCTGATTTCTTTTGTCTAAGATACATTTTGCTACCAATGTGTAGCTAATTTTATTATGCCTAAACTAATTAACATAGAAAAGCACAAAAAACAGTTAATGTCATGAGTAAGTTTGCGCCATATAACTGGCCAGCTTAATTTACCGAGTCTTCTTTTAACATCTATTAAGTCTGAAAGAGATCCCCAGAATTTACTATTCATATTTAGAGGCATGGCAAGCTGTGCAGCTAACGGTTGTTTAAAAGTCGTTACAAAAAACATCCAAAAACTTTTGGCTAAACATCTTTAAAACTGTTAGAATTTCAGCAATTACAACAAGAATAACGAGTGACCAATAAATAATGTTACTTGAAAATTGTAAAAATAATAAGGCTCGCAACTGTCTTTTCAATTTCAAATAAAAAAGCCTTAAAAAGTTTATCAAAAGATGGTGCCTCTCCAAAAGTGAGTACACTTTAGTAAGCCGCTTGACTAGTTAGCGCTATACTAGATTGAGTTCGTTGAACTGGCAATGGGCATAGAAATCTACCAGGACAATATACATGTACTTGTATCAGAATTATATATGACAGATAAAGACTACGGTTTATCAAGGTTTTACTCTATTTATTCAATAAAAGAAATTTTGGAAACACATTAATTTTTATATCACCCAAGCAGTAACCTTATAATTAAACAATCTAATAGTATTTAAATAGACTCATATTAATACAATCTATTCTCAGCTAATTGCCATCTATCACGCCATTAAATTGCATGCAGTCATTTTAAGCACTTATTTTTGTCTGGTAATCTCTTTTAACACAAATTGTAGATATTAAAATCTTGTTATCCTTCTATGTTTCTCTCTCTCTTTCTTCTGCAGTCAGTCAAGGTGACTATGGCTGTCTGTGGTTGTGGTTTGCATGTGATAGCAGACGTCCAATCAGCTCAACTGAAAACGGCTGTCTGCCATGATTTCCTATTGATTTGCTTTCATTTTACAGTAAAAAATTTTCTGCCGCAACTTTATAGCATAGTCTAGGCCTTCTTTACCATCACATAGTTGCGAGTACAATAGATGACATGCGAGCAGGTCTTGTTCTATTTTGTAGACCTGGCCAATCATCTCAAGCACGTTTCAATAAGGTTGTCAGCCACTGATGGCAATTTTGCCCGTTTTAATGTTTCTACATTTACAATTTTGATTTATATGAATGAAATAGTGTTGTAAAAACTTATCATCAAGTGAAGTATAAAAGTTAGCCTTTTTTAGATGCTGCCTATCGGGTATCAAATTATTGACATTTGTCTGTTAAGTCTACAATACTGTATAGGGGTTGATCGAACAATTGAATTCAATTGATTATATTAGAAAAATATAATGTGTTTGCAACGCTAATAGTGCTTTCATTCTTTCGTGATTTCAACCTGTTTGCGATTATTAATATGTAAAAGCAGATAATCATATCAGGCTGAAAATGATTAGAGGCTTCAGCACATAGTATTTCCCACAAGGTTAAATGTCTTGTATGTATTTAAACTTTGCTTAGGAGAGTTAAAAGGAAACTTCAACACTTTTTATTGGCATTGAACCAGCCAATATCAGTAACATAGGAAAGTAGTTTTACATGTTTTACTAATGAAATAATGTTTGCGATAACACTAGCTAGCACACTTGCACTAACAAGTGCAAAAACTAACTTTAATGCTAAAACGCCAATTACCGGAATAAGGCACTTACCAGTTGAATTACATGCAGCTACTACTGCCTTAGGATCGCCATACACCATTGCGATATCCTCATTTGGGATTCCTCTTACTAAAACAACACAATTTGATTCTAAACAAATTCCCAGCGTATTTATTGCTTAATGCATAAACTTTATTAATATAGAAATATTTTTTATTAATTTAGTACAGTTATAATCGAATAACTTATTTTACTTATTTACGTTGGGTTGACTGACTAAATGATGTTTAATTTTGTATAAATTTTTACTTTCTACAGGCTTTGTTGGTTATAATAAAATAAAAAGTATGCATGGCTACTCATTTACACAACTCTACTGACTTGTGTGAATGTCTATCAGCGCTTACCATGGTGCACATCTCGAAGGTGTGAAGATTCATATATGATGTCATGAGAATGCGCACTGTCATATAATACTCTCTTTACTCGGTGTTCAGACGGATCTTTGCCTGCTGATTGTTGATTCCAAGCATGTTTCACCTGTGTTGTCAGTAGTAAAATTGAATTCATCACTTGAGTATGGGTTTTAAGATTGTAATGTAGAGTCAGCTATTTGAAATTAGCTTATACTTGAGTATTTTTAGTTTTGGTACCCACTAAAAAAATTAGGTTAAAATTACTATGCTTGAGCAGGCCCTGTAAGTAACATTGTGTTTGTATCAAAATTTGTATTATTTTTTGCTTCATGAATTATGAAAAAAATAAATTTTTCTATATCTGGGAGAGTTAACAGTTAGGAAAACCATTTTTTTATGTGTTTAAGTTCATCATGCAATAATGACACAAAGATTTTTGAGCAGTTGCTCAGTGTTTGATAATGCGTCTCAAACAAAGAGGAAATATTCATTTCATCATTATGGTCTTCAAGGTTATTCCATGCAACATGTAACGAGTTGAATTACCTAATAACTATGAGAAGGTGCTTTCTCAGCTGGAATCATTTCCCTGATTTTCAAGTGAATAGGATCTTCCACACAAGTTATTCATAAGTAGTGTTAGTAACATTTTTAATAACAGTCTAAAATATTTTTTTACTCAAAAGTGATTCTATGTCATCTTATTTTTAGTTACACAAGGTGCAATCTTGCTAGTAACCTACATTTTATTCTGCTTTGACAATTTGATTGGTCAGTTAAGAGAGCGACAATTAACGCTCTCATACCTGATCAATCAAACTCTTCTGCTTTCATAAATGACTAATCAGGAATTATTCCTTTAACAACTAATCAATCAAAGATTACTGTAATAATAACTAACCAATCAGGATTTATGGTTGAAAATTGATTAACTGAACACCTACAAAACTATCCTTCATACAAATTTAATCAAATATGGAAAAATCATTAGAAGTTTATCAGTATATGGAGCGATTACTGCAATTCTCTAAATTTCATGATGAGGCCGACAAAAACATTACCACAGTAAATATAACAAGCCAATAGTAGCTAAATTTATGTGATTTAAAAAGTGCAACAAAGTACATGCATATACACTTAGAAATATTACTCCATGATGTGACTATATCATGGCTTTAGAGAGAAAAGAAAGATGACTGCAGTGGTAGTGTAGAAGCCATAACTGCTGTCCTTTTGCTCTATATCTTTGTTAATTGAAACAGTGTAAAGGTCATATGAGTTTGCCCTTGTAAATACCTTGGCAGCTTGTTAATGCAACAGGTTAAGTGATTGTTGGAGTTAATTTTTGCTAGCTGCTTTAGATATAACATTTCCAGGCACTGACATAACCTTTTTATTAGTAGCTAAAGTATGATGTATGTTATTTATCAAGTTGAAACTTGGCAATAGGTAACTGGCAAGCAGATAGCAAAAAGCTATGTTTGCAGGCAAAAACAATTTATCAACACAGAGAGGGAGACATCAGAATGTAGATTAGACTCACAACTAACAGTAACATTCGATTTGCAAGACAATGTGATGAGATGTGTCTTTCAACCGCAACAAACCAATAAAAGATTATCAAGCTTTCAGTTAATCAATTAAAAACCTTTGCTCACAGCTGGCCCAATCAGGACTCGATGTCAGCTAGCCTAGCAAATCAGAAACTATTATCATGCTGACTGAATGAGAATAGGTAACTATTGATTGGTCAGTCAAGAGAGCAACAATTATTTTTCTCATGTCTGTTACTCAAGAGTATTACTGTTTAATTACTGTTTAATCAAGAGTTACTGTTCTCATAACTAACCAATAAAAAATGACTGCTCTCATAATCAACCAATCAAGAATAACTGCTCCCATAATTATTCAATCTAACTTACTGATCTCATAACAGAGCTTTCAAGGAATTACTTCTATTGCTAATAGATCAAAGTTGAAAAAAGAATTAAAAGGATTTCAGCAAAGATAAAAATTACTGTCATGGATTGTACTGATGAGGTCAACAAAAGTAGAACCATGAAAAAAATAACAAACCAACATTATGTAAATTTATCCAACTCAAAAAATTCAAATACACGCATCAGCTTATGAATAGTTAAATGCACATGTTATCAGGCAGTATTAGCAAAACAACAAGTACATGTAACTTGATCACAAACCTCGAGAAAATAAAAAGTCGCAATCCATCAAATATTTTGATGTGTAAATCACTTCTAAATTGTGAAAATAAATTAGTAATGAAAAACCACAACGCCTTGTTCAAAACTTTGATTGCTTACTGTATTGAGTACTGACTTTATCTGTTCAAATATTTGTGTGCAGAAGCTGTTGAGAGTTTGTTAATAAATGCATAAACTGACTATCATAAAACATATTTCCCGGTCTGTCCAACTTAATAAAGCGCAGCAATGGCATTCAGTGAAATATTTTAGAAACATTGCACATTCATCTTTTGAAAATTTTGAAAAAATTTAAATTTTAAAATTGAGATGATACCAGATGTCAGAATGATTAGCAGCTGTATTTGGCTCTGCTCTTTTACACACTTGTAGCAAGTCATAGTGAACTTATAGCGTAATCATAGAATACAAGTCATTACTAGATTTGTTTAGCTACGTGCCACATTAACATATTTTGTGAATATTAACCATTAGCATTACCATACTTCACAAAACTGCATGGAATGCAACTCCGTAAGCATAATAATTACTTTAATAATCTACCATTTAGAAAATGTATCAGCATAACTTAGAAAATATGCTATTTTAATATTCACAAGTTAAAATCAAATGCAAAAAATATGGCTCATACATTAACCCTTTGGCTGGGAAAACGACCAAAATGTCATTAATTGACTCCGTGGGGAGACAAATTTTTTGTCACTTTCGGGAGACAATCATAAAGCTGTCCCCTGGTAACTATAAACAAAGGATAGAAACGCTAGTAAATCTTAAATATTATCCGCAAGATATTAGTCAATGAATTACGATATGATAAAAATATCTGAGAGGTGTTGCCGTGTGCTAAAAGCTAAAGAAATACGAAACCGCGACTCCTATGAAATGTTGGAAAAACCAGCCAACATGCGAATTGAATTTCAAAAACTAAAAAATAATAATTTATTTGATCCTGCGATCGTTAGTGATTGTTTGTCTGATCAATATAATAATAATTCGAATGATGGTAGTAATGTAAATTCTGAAAACTTTGAATATACAGAGAAAAGAGATGGTTATGGTAGCTTGGACGATGACGATGTTACTGGTGTTGGCTACGCTGTGGCGTTGGACTTTGCTGAAAAGGAATGCTTCCAAACATTTTATACATACATGTAGATAGTTGTACATAGTCATTGCTTTTTTGTAGTAGTACATATGTAAATAAATTTTTATTTACAAAAGATACTGTTAATAAAAATAAATTTCAGTTTGAGCTATGTAAGTTCTTAGAGTATCGATTTTATTGAATTCTCAAAAAATAATTACATGATTTTCAGTTGTTTTTGCGGAGCTTTTAATCAGCCAAAGAGTTAAATGTTGGTTGTTTTGCCTTCATTACCACAAATGGATGAACAGCCAGATCACATTGGAGAAAACATAAGTCAACTGAAGAGATTTTCTGACTACTTACTCTTCACATGCTGTCGCTAACCGCAATAAGCTCATATATCTCAGGCTGTTCTTTAGCTCAAACTGCTGATCAGTATGTAAAAATAAAATACTACAAAGGATGGTGCAACTGACTTACAGTAGCCAGGGAGAGAAAAAATTAATTTACTCACTAACTTGCTTTTGGCCGTAGAGAATAGTTTCCATTGCTTGAATCTGCTCTTCCAATCGGTTGACATGTCCTTGCAAATGGTACAAGCAGACACCAAAAACACTACCCAAAAGAAGGACTGTCCCAAGATGTAGCAAACACATGCCAACAATGATTGCACATTGTCCATTTCTCTCCTCTTTTTTCCTAATTCCATGTTCATGACTTTCATTTGGTTCTTCAGAATGCTCCTTTAAAAACAATCGGGACGTGATTATTTCAGTAGAACTATTTGTAGCCATGATATGATCTTGCATTTAGTCCTTATCTGACTCGCTTTGTTGAATTTTTAAAACTAGAGAGCTGTTATGAATGCTAGTTCTCTGACTTGGATGTATCTGCTCAGCTCTGTCTACACGGCTTCAGTATTTAGTATATATAGTTATTAGGCCACATAATGACGCAGCAACAATCACACTGCTGCTAAGGGCAAACAATGAGAAATGAAGTAACAGGGGTGTAGTGACACAAATTACATCGCTTCAAAAATATGCTGATAAAAGTACTCAGAATGCTTTCAGCTTTTCTTTGCAGACGTTTGGTGAGTACAATGATGGATCCTCACAATTTTTAAAAAAATCACCGCAGAGTCTATCAATTTTCTATTCATCTTCTTTTTCAAGCACAAAAAATCTGTACTTCGTTGCCATATAATTCGCCTCAGCCTCCCATGAGTCAAATATATATTCATACCTATTTCTCCAATCCCCTCTAAAAGTAAGGCTTCCTTGTTCTGTTCACTTTCAAACCTCTCTGCTACTGCTTTCTAGCTCTCTTTACTTGGAAAGTTACCTCCTCTATTCAAACCCAAACCTACAGTGAAAACTTCAAGCTTCTTCATGAACCGAGTCTAGCACTGCATCTCAGCCTCATGTTCCGTTCTAATTTAGACATCTTTTTTACCATCTTTCCATCTACATCTAGCCAGTAAATTGCTTCTGCTGCGCTTGTGTAAGTAGCACCAACAACAAAAATCTTACTAAATAAATTGATCTCTCACAGTCACCAAACTCCGTACTTAACTAATCATTGAAAAAAACACTCTATTTCTTCAATTCCACTCTTGATATCATGTATTGTTGGGTGACCCAAATGCAATGTACAGTAGTGGTTCTTTGTCGTTTCCTCTAACTCTCGCTGTGTCTGTACAAGCCTCTTGTTCTTGTTTGCTTCCCTCACTTTCTCTCAGTTTTTCTCATGATGCTGCCTTTTTATTTGTGCCAAGGTCATACTCTTGCATGCCAAATAAAAAAATGTATAATGAGAATGGTAATGATAAGGATGTGAATAGCTTTCTTTACCAAAAACCCGATACAAATCACAATTTTATTTACCTATTGGTCAAATAAATAGTGAAGGCTGTCTACTTATTCCACACGCCTGCAGGAATATTTCAAGCACACTTCAAGCAAACTCACATTGCAAAAAAAGTTAACTTGAACTGCCTTCCTTTTCAAAAGCATATACTCCAAATGGCCGCAGTGATGTAAGTACAGCAAATAGCACAAAACATTTGGTTCTAAAGCAGTTGCAAGTTTTTTACTTTCAATATTTGTGATAGAAGGAACTTCTTTAGTGTTGCCCTATGAAAAGGCTTAACATAAAAATGCACTGTTATCTTGTGCTGAAAGCTATTAATCTACTGTATGAGAATAGATTCATGTACTTTATTTTTTACATGAAAAGCTCTAAAATTCTTTTGCTGAAACTAATGCATACATGTAAGTTGTTGTATTTTCCCTCTTGTTTTGCATAAATTTTATATATGTCACATTGTGTCATTTTGAATAACAGCTATAGAATAAATTTGTGAAATATATAATAGGCTTTAAGTTCAAAAGTAGTTGAAGTACTATTAAACTTTTAGTACTCAAAGTAGCTCCAAAGTACAAAAGTAGCTCACTTGCTAAACAATTGAGTGCATGTACGCTGTTAACATTGATCTCTAGAGCTTTTTAAACAATAAGATCTTTTACAAATGGTATCAGTGGTCTTAAAGAAATCATGAAAAAGCGTATTAAGATTATGTCAGGCTTAAAATGTTTAGAAAGTGTAGTTCACATGTCAACCTATATAATCTAAATATTATGAGTATAACACGGAAATTTTACAACAGTGTCAATTGCTGTAAAATGTTCATGATCTCAATTGGTCCAAGATCTTCATGATCAGAAGTTAATGATAATCGCCGTTAATCAAGTTATTTTAATGATAATGTATCATTAAGATCGCAATTGTTATCATTTTACCTTAAAAGTCAAAATAATACATCAAAGTCAATACATCAAAGTCAAAAAATAAACTAAAATATTAAAGTTTTTTTAAGTGTAGTCCAACTGACATACTCAAATACTTAAACTCCACATTAGTTAGCGTTCTTCTAGCTATCTAGCTTCCAGCTATCTAACAGAAAAGCAGAACAGCACTTATACAGACAATAGAGACAACTTCTACCTATAAATTATGAGCTCGATTCCAGTTTGCAGCAATATTTTTGCTTAGATGAGCTATTCATGAATTCACCGGTTGTTACATACAGTATGTATGCTTATATTACATATACATTGTGAACTCAACAGCCCTAGCCAATTTGAAGTTGTGCACAAACAGTGGAAGCTGATTTGAAGTTGTCCACCCTACACATCCCCTTTCAATTATTTGTCAGTTGTGGGCAAACAGCCAAATGTCGAGTAGTAGTTTTATAAAATCTTTTTTCCATTACCTTTTTATTAATACAACGAATCTGCAGCACGCTGAATATTCATATTTTCTTAAAACGATGAACTCACTACAAATCAGCTAGCACTGCCTGTCATATATTGCATATGTAGTTATTTGTAGCTAGGGAACAACCTCAATACACCAGGTGCCGTATATTGTGAATTATATTGGTCCTGTTAAACAATGTGACTATAAAAAAGTTTATTTGCATGAAAACAGCTCAACCAACTACATTGTAGTATTTTTGTGTAGCATTTGACGCTTCTTGATCTGCTCATCCAATATTAGCAAGTGTTAGCTTTAGCAAAAGCAATATTGAATGCCTCGAATGTACTACTTTCAAAGCTGCTCCCAATTCATTACTACCTGTTTACTATTGATTTTGATAACTGCATCCACTTATGTCGTCCTGTCAACGTCTTTGCTAAGCTAACGTGAGCCCAGTCCTATGGCATTTAAAACAGATATCGGGTAGTGCCTATGTGACCTCCATGTAATCTGGACAAGGAAGCAAGACTAATTGTTGCGACTGAATGATTTGCTTTTATCGTATGAAAGATTAAGCACCAACTGGTCTCTCTACAATTCAGGCCCCCTTATATATACTTTCATTTCTGGGCAAAACCAAAGTAAAACTGGCCCTGGTACAGAGAAAACTAATTAGAGGGCGTTCTGACCATGGTTCGTGTTCTAGCTAAATAACAATATTATCATTAATACAATATCAAAAATATATAGTTCATGTATTTTCATGAGCACAATTTAATGTCAATGCAGTAAATATACTATTGATAATACAACAACAGAATGCAACATAAATGAGACATTAGCGCGTATCTACCATCATTCATTTTTTGGCTGTGGTCGTTCTTCCAAATTTTCAACTTGAAAAAGCAATCAACTAAAACAGATTAGGAGTTGTCTGATCATGAACACTTCAACAATCAACTACAGTTTTAGGAAAAATAAAAAGTTCTGAATGTGAAAGCTCATGAAGAATGGATCTGGTTGCAACCAAACTCACAAAAAAGCAATGAACTATACATTTGATTTTATGTTAGACTGACCATTAATGTAATTCTGATGACAATCGCGGCGTGTATCTAATGGCTACGGTCAGTCAGCCAGATACTTTTACTATCAATATCTGTGTGGTCAGTTCAGGTTGATACAATTATACACTAAGTGAATGCTTGAAGTTGCTCAGGTAATAATATCATAGAACTCAATAAATTGGAGTCACTCAAGCCAGTAACTTGAGCTAGTCACCATCTTTACTATGATAAGAGCTAAGAAAGCAGCTTGTAACCGTTATTTGTCATGATCCATACGCAATCGCCCATGGTTTTTAAGCGGGTTAGTATTAACCAATAATATTTTTGCAAGTAATTTAAGTGGGCAGATTTGAACCAGTGCAAAGAGTATGACCACAATTGCTCTATTGGACAGCAATGTAGTCTCAAAGTCTAGTGGATAGCACGCCTTTTCGCAGATCTAGAGAATCTGAGTTAAATTTTGGTAAGAAGAGTATTTTTTATTCCTAAAACTTTATTGCTTAACTGGAAACACAAACAACAGACCAACAAACAATGAAGAATAAACACTGAAACATATATATAGATAGATATTTTTTGGTCTGTTGTCTATATGTTCAGTTAAAGCCACAAAGTTTTAGGAGCAATAAACCACTTTTGCCCTGAAATAGAACTCACAACCCCAGTGAAAAAACTTAGCCAATAGCAACTATATTACCTGCCACTGTTTATAAGCTGTTTTAAATCTTGAGCAAATGTGTTGCATAAGAAGTAAAAAATGTTTTTCAATAATCTGTTTTAGTTTTGTCTCAAGGTTTTAAATATTTGAACGAACTTTGCAAGACCAGACACCCAAAAATGAACAAATACTTTCATATAAAAGTTATAATGGTAACTGTTACATATGTTGATAAAAAATAAATTATTTATGCTGAAACCTTTTTTATTTCTTGTCCAACTCCAGGCATTTAACTAGTACATGTATATGTAAGCATATTAAAATATGTACATGTACATGTATATGTATATGTAAGCATATTAAAATATTTGTACAAACAACTAGAAATTCCATTGTCATACAGCCCATGACCAAAGTGATATTAGAAAAAAGAAAGGGTACTGATGGTTGAGAAATGCAATATTAGCAGTCAAATGGGATAACTGCAATGGTAGCTGTAATGTACTGGGTGTGGGTGTTATTATATACATCAAATAGCAATAATGAAAGGAAAAGATTATATGTTTATATATCTTCCCCGCAATAGGAGAAATGCAATATTGACCAATATTAGAAGTAAAATGCACTGATATTATTAGAATAACCAATATTATTAATATAGTAATAATATAAAACCAATGCACAATTTTGTTTACATTTCAAAACATCATAGCTATCAATATCAGGAAGTTGTGATATTTATATAGATTTTTAGAAAATCTGTACTACGTAGTCATTGTTCTGTAGCCATCTAAACTTATAATTAATTATTGTAATAATCTCATAAGAAAATGAAAAAACTGAAATCGGCAAAAATGAAACGATTTCTGTACTCCTATGTTAATTGCCAAAACCTTTGGCAATTCGACAATGCTATAGACTGGTGAAAGGTGCACGTTATTTTTTCGTAAAATGCACACGACTTGATCGTTCTATTAACTGTCGACCGCCTTTTTAATTTCCGGTCTTAACTTTTATTAAACCAAGCTTTTCAAGCGTTTTGTGACGATTTTCGTCTTAATAAATCTGTCTATTTGTGTATAATCCGATCAGATGGGTAAGTTTTTAGAGAATTTCGATGATTTACAAAGACTTGGTAACATATTTAAATAGGCTTATATGTGTTTTGTATCGTTATTATACTTTAACGACTCTACAAAACGATGGTTAAATTTGTTGATGAAATTTTCAAACAAGGGTTCGTCTCATTGTTGATGAATAATTTTCGTAAGTTTTGTACACATGCATTTATCATAAAAACTCCCTAACTTCGCATCTGCTCATTTGATCGTGGGATTAAATTATGACACATTTTGAATTAATATTTTCTGAGCGTTTAAAAACTATGAACTAAAAGCTGGAGTTAGTTTTTGTTGTTCAAAACTACTGCTAACTGCCGCAGAACAAAAAGTGCAATGATGATACAAATAATTTTTATTATATAGTCACTTTAGAAAAATACTGTAAAGGACCAAAGTACATTTTCTTGCTGATTCAATTCTATACTGCTGTGGTTCATGTCTGTTACACAAAATACAAATCAGCCAGCACACTAAGATGAATGTCTTGCTCTCTTCCTGCAGTGCACCTGGCCTTCAGCAATACTTTCTATTAGTCAGAATCTTGGGAGACCTTGCTTGTAGTGAACTGAAGCTTGTTAGCATGAATATTTACTGGTTTATTCAGTTCAATTGTTATAGCTCAAACAACTAACTTATTGATTAACTAAATAACTATCATGGTTAAAATAAACTAACACAAAGTAAAAAAAATAAAACGCATCGATAATACTAATTGCGGCAATTTCAAATTACAAGATGTTTTGTGTGCGTGTGCATGCGGTTAAATTATAAAAAAAGTAACAGATGATATTTTCAAGAAAATAACATACTTATTAGTTTTTCAAATAAAAACCGATTTGCCAATATATACATTTTGTGATGCTATAACTCTTTATAATCATTTTTTTAATATTTCTTAGTTTGCGGAAAAGGCGTAAAAGCTGCAGTGTGCGTTAAGACGATAAAACCCGTTCAAAGCATGCTCAGCCCTGACAATTCACACACTCACACAATGAAATTTCACATTGAGCATGGTCACTTGTACCATAGCATTATACTACATCACTACTCTGTGTCACTTTTGTGTCACAAACTAGTACTCAGTTGAACGCTCTGTAGAAATTTAACCTAAAGAGAAATAATATCACCGATTCTGTGAACAGCAGGAGACAGGTACAAAAAAATATGATTTTCGTGAACTGGTGACACTGGTTTTTGTAGGGACAAGTTTAGCAGGTTAATAAGACAATTTTCAGGTTGCTGAAGCTCAACAAAAACTGGCTAATGAGGATAAAATATTATTCATTGATGTTTCATAGCCTTACAATGAGAATAATAAAGGTTTTTTTAAATTTATCTATTTACAGTACAACAGTTTCAAACAATTTTCTTCTACACAAAGCAAGCTTCATAAAAGAGCATTAGAAGGTGTAAGATGCAGCAAAAACATTCACAATTTGTACTGATTATTTCTGTCTAAAACCGATAGCTGTTTTAGTTGTAGTTGCTGAAAGATTTTGCATTACGCTATGCTAGTTTATATAGATTAGTTCTTGTTCATTTACTCTGCCTTGTTTAGCTTTATTTCTTACATTGCACTGGTATAGCACCTGTGTGGATAGATGTATTTTCAATAGCATTGCCTAATATGCATTAATGATTTTATGTATTGAAGCATCATATAACTTATTAGAAAAGCATAATATGACAAAAAATGAACTTTTGTACACAATGGAAAGTTATTAAGGCGTACACTACACAGTCCTTCAGTTACAGTTGCAAAAGAATAGTCTGGATATGAAGTGCCATCAGTTGATCTTTGCTGGTCTACTAGTAGTAGTAGTATAGTGACTGCTACTATTTGCTACTATCATAACTGGAGTAGAGCGATGTTGGACTCATAAGAGGTCGACCAAATGCCTGTTCGCCTTATGGTGAGCTTCTAATATCACTTGAATATTTCGTAGACACCTGAGATGACAATAAAAAATGTCTATTCGCAGAAATAGACCCTATATTGTCATAGCATTACATAGCAATATTGTCTCATATTGCTAGTAATCCAATACTCGAATGTTAAACAAATATCTTAGATATGGCTAAGAGGTCACCATTTTATGCGTTATGTAGTCCAAGGCCCTACATACAATAGTTTTTTTTCAAAGGTACGCCTTTAAAAAATTGGTACAACCATGTTTTTGGCCTAACTGAGTCGTTTCATGACTTCCATGACAAATTTTCATGGTCTAGGGGGAATGTGTAGCCAACTCAGGATTGCATCATCAACTATTCATGTTACATAGAAGAATTTGATAAGACAGCTAGTGAATACTTACATAGTAACCAGATGGAATCTCTGGCGCTTTCAATGCAGATGATGGTAGGAGGTATATATGTTTTCCTTGACCAATCACCTTTTTCAGAGTTATGGAGTTCAGTGTTTCTCCTGATGGTAGGTTAGGCTCCACTAAGGAGTGGCCTAAAGCCATTCTTGTAGAGCTTATACTACAATCAAAAATCACAAATTAGTTTTTATCAGTAGTAATAACAAGGAAAATCTTTATTTGTGTGAGTTGCCTGGGGTACAACATGACTTTCAAACGGTTTTTCAGAATCAACATTTGGTGGTATCATAAAACAACCTGTTGGAGGTGGGTATCTCAACTCGGGATGGTACTGGAGGATCAGGTCTACTATCATGGTGACCCACCCTAGTACGGTTGGCGGGGTTGCCTAAGCACTATGGGCAAGCTCAACCCTTGCCCGCAGAAAGATAGCTCTGATGGTTATTTTAGAAACAAGGCTTAAGACAAATTTGTGTAAGCATGAGGTCATGGTGGACTTTTGGGTGGGATGGGAGAGCGAGGCCTCAACCTGTTTAAACCACTTGGAATCAAAAGGTTTTTGAAGTGATTGCATAGCAGACTAATTAAAAAGGAAATATAGAAATAAATATAAAACTTCCCTGACAAATCTGGCCGTGAACTTATAGATTTCTTACCGTTAGAATATATCAGCCGTTGATGTTTGAAATATTTTTAAATAAGAGAATGAAGGCTTTTTAAGGGAGTGAGGTTTACACTTTATTTTAATTTTGCATAAATTACAGTGGCCGACCTCCGATATAAGAATACAGTATCTCCTATGAAACCATGATCAGAGATGAATAGTATAAACTTCATACCTTGCACCTTTCAGCTTATCCCTAAATATATTTCCAAAAAAATATTTTAAGTTGGTTAAGATCCTTGTCAAAGGGGGTGTCAACTGCCTCCACTACATGTTTTAATAGATATAACTTCAACTTTTCTTGCCCCATAGGGACTTTTCTGATGGCAGGTGATTGAAGCAGCACAAGTGTTTTGGTAAATGTTTTTGTTGAGGCAAAGAAAACTGACTATGAGTCAACTGGTTAAACAGTTCCATTACATGTGAAACAGGAGAAATGCAACAAATGCCAAACCATTGCACATTGTGCAAACAGATAAAAATTGAGATTATAGAAACACGAGAAAGGTGACAATGAGGAACAAGATCATTCCATTCACTGCTGGCATACCGCATTTGCCTGGGTCGTATGGTGGCTTTTGAACTTGAAGGCTGGAGGAGTGCTGTCAAACTATTTCGACGATTTTGTTGAGCCATATCTAAATTAATATAAAACTAGATAAATACGATAGAACTTTCCTGACAGCCCAGATTGTGTAATACAAACATCCATCACAGTCAATAAGACGCAAACCTTTTGCGGATCAAGATCTTTCTGCTGTTCATCTCTCATCATGATGGCAGTCTGGTAAAATCTACACTCACTGCAATATTTTTTGAATTGAGATAAAATTATGAAAAATCAATGAATGAGGCTGCCTAGATCGCGACCCAAACAAGCAGAGTGCAGACAGTGTTGATTGGCCAGATAGTTGGTATATTATTAAATTGCAATTTTATTCTGAGTACACAATTACGATAATAATATTAAATAATTTTTAATAATAAATAATTACATTGTACGAAGTAGTTATATTTCACTAATATTGTTATACTATTCTACACATATGATACTCTACTGTGCAATGTCATGTATTTTATTAATCATCCCTTCAATCAATGAGCTAACAAACAAACCTTCAAATCAGAGACAATGAATAATAATAATAAATTATTATTTATCATCATGCACTCACATCCCCGAGCACTAGACCGACTGACTCACACTGACACTCACGACACAGGGTCCCGCAGTGACTATATATATATATAGTCATATATATATATATATGTATATATATATATAGTCATATATATATATATATGTATGTATATATAAATATATATATAAATATATATATGACTATATATATATATATACTCATGCTACAGACCCGGGTTACAAACCCATGTATATGTGACCCGGCGGGATCCAAGGCCGTCTGGACGAGTCCCGCAGTTCTGGTCAAGGCTGGGCGGACCCGGGCTGGGGAGCATAGCTGAGTCCTGGCCTGCTGGACTCCTCTTTGCGAGCTGCGGTGCCTCCTTCCTCTAGTAGTGAGAGTGAAGGCAGCCATCGTCAGAAGTCTCCACCTGTTCTCTTGACAAAACTGCTCCCAGGAGTCCTGGTCAACCAGATACACCACCGGCTTCACTCCTCCCTGTTGGTGAGTAGCGTGGTGTACTAGCATTAAGTCTCTCGACACGTGCTGCCAGTCACAGGGGCACACAAACACGGCGTAGTGTTGTAGGACATGAAAGTGGATCCGCCGGGTGCTGGTTGTAAACTGGCAGATCCGGCAACTCCCGTACTTCACCTGTTCCTTTGGTTGTGAGACAGTCCGGAAAGACAGGTATTTGATAGTCCTTACTATCGTCTTTTTCCGCGGCCTGGTTTCCACTAGCTCCGGCTCTCTTACAGGTATGCTTTCTTAATGGTAACAGCCGGTGGAGAAGAGGACAACTCCAGTGAGAGAAGGCTGACTCGTCTCCTCTTAGTGCGCACAGCAGCCACCGGCACTCTTCTTCCACCTCTTCTAGCAAGGCCTCGTTGAGCAGATCCTCCACTCTCTCTTCGGTTAAGGTTGCATCTAACAATGCTTCTGCTTCTTCGGTAATTTTTAATACAGCAGAGTCCGGTTGTCGTGTCATATTCAGTTCCATGTCATCCCCCTTGTAGGCCACCACGTTTGCCTGTGTTGGCCTCTCTATTCCTTCTCCAACTTCTTTCAAGCTAATTGTGACCAAAGTCAGTAAGTCCTGTAGTGATGTTTTGCCTTCACTATCCACCTTTTCCAGTGCTCTGATGTCGTCTAGAGAAAACGAGTGCTTTAAAAGAAAAGCCTTGGTTGCGTCCGTGAAAACCGTTTTACAACTTTCCTACGCGACCTCCGGACCATTTTCCGGCAATTCCATAGAATAACATACACAATCTCCGTACCGTTCCGGCTTCCTAGTTGTCCGGGCTGGCTTCGAATTGTGCCGGACCGAAGTTGATTGGATTGCGGGGTTAATGGGATCTGGTGTTGTGGTCTTTTCGGTCTTCACCGGGTTTGCTTCAGGTTCTCCTGAAACTTTTTCCCGTGTTGCCGAATTGATTTCCTCGGAACTCGGAAGGCGTCTTAGGCTTTATCCTTCCTCCAGTTTGGCCGAGTTTTCTCCCGGAGTTATCTCTTGCCCTCGTTTTTTTGCAGCCTCTAGTAGCAACTTTTCCCAACTGGGGGCGACATTATGGGTACAGGGTCTATTCTGATCTCCTTCTGCCTCTTCTCCAGCCTGCTGGGTCAAGCTTCTTTCATGTTAGGACCCCTCCTTGACTCCAGGGTGGCCGGGGCTTGTCCCAACCTTCCTGGGCAAGCATGATAAGGCTTCAGCCTTCCTTCGCCCTGAATGGAAGACTGGCCTTGTCATTCCACCAGATATGTGTGGTTCCTCCAGGCCTTCGGGACCTTGTATGTTCCCATTAACTTTGCCTGTAGCTCGGGATTTTCCCCCCGTTTCTGGTGTTTATTCGTGAGCCCTACCCAGTCGCCTGAGGCGTACAGCGGTGGCTCCTCCCGGTCTTCCTGTCTCACCTCTATCTGGTTTTGTCATTGTGCTTCGTGCACCGTCTGCAGCCTCTGCTGCACTTTAACAGCCTGCTCGTGGGCAGGAAAGAACTCGGTCGGTGGTGGGTGGCTTTCCAGCTGTTCTGGCAACCTCAGCTCCCGTCCCAACATCCACATGTTGGCTGTCTTTCCGGTTGCAGAGTTGGGGTGCTTCCGTATGCCCTCATCAGCTGGAGAAGCAGCAGGTCCCACTCGTCCTGTCCCCAGGCCAGGAGTAGTGCCCTCAAAGAGTCTCCGAGTCTCGGATTGTTCCGTTCAACGGTTCCTTTGGCCTGTGGGCGATAAGGAGTCGTATGGGTTTTCCCCACGTTCCAAAGTTGGCACAGTGGGACCATCAGTTAGCTCTTAAACTGCGCCCCCTGGTTCATGCAGATCTGCTCGGGTAACCCCAGGTAGCAGAAGGCCTGCTCATCTAGTGCATTTGCAACCACCGGGGCTGTGGCGTCAGGTAGTGCCACTGCATCCTGCCATTGGGTGAAGTGGTCGGTGAGGACCAGCACCCGCTTGTTCCCTCTAGGCGTGACCGGAAAAGGCCACCAGGTCTACGGCCACTTTCTGTCAGGGTCGTCCAGCGTAGAGCCTTATTTTCCCTCCGGCTGTCTTTGTTCCTCCATGCTTTGCAGCCTGGCACACCTCACATCTCTTGATAAGCCGTCTGACTGTGACCATCAGTCCGGACCAGTACCAAGTCAGCTGGAGGCGGCTTCCTACCCCAGAGTGAGCCAAGGTGTGCGTTTGCCACATCGTGGTCTCCCGCATGGCTGGGGGCAGATGGCTCACCATCTGGCGTGGCCCTGCAGAGCTACGCGTGCTTCCAGCACGCCGTCCTGTCGTATGCGCAGAGAGCCTCGCATGTGAGGCAGGATATCAGGCCCTCTGCTTCGACTTCCAGGTGTTCTGCTGGCACCTCCTCTCATGTGGCGATGGCACGATACATGCTGGCCACTGGTCCTTGTTCAGTGGCCTGTGTCCTTGCCAGCTTGCCCTTTGGCCCAGTTATCCCTGGTGTGGCCAGTAGCTTTTCGGAGGAACCTTTGGCACCCAGATTCAATCCCGCCACTGTTGGGGTGGGAGTCCCATGCGAGTTGCCGGCCGGCCCTCCGGGGTATGCGACGTTGCCCAGGGTCGATCTCGCTCTGTCGAGAGCGGGAGTCCCATTTAGGCAACTGGTCGATACCCACGCGGCTAACAATCCTTGTTCCCTTGCCAACTCCTTCCGTGATGGGCCCCCGGTTCTCTGCTCAATGCTCACGCATTGCTGGCAGTCCTAGCAGGTTTGTCTGCTCAACCCATCTGCGTTCCCATGGCGAGTGCCTGACATATGCTCCAGGACGTAGTGGAACTCAGCCAGGATCTCTAGCCCCAGGCTACCTGGTTCAAGGGTTCCCTCCTCCTGCATAGCCACCGGAGTAACCCGTGGTCCATTCGTAGGAGAAATTCTTGGCCATACAAATATGGCCGAAAGTGCTTAACTGCCTTTACCACCGCAAGCAGCTCCCGTAGAATGACGCAGTAATTGCATTCCGAGGGAGTGAGGGTCTTGCTATAGTAGGCAATGACCTTCTCACAGCCCTCCTGTATTTGAGACAGTACGGTCCCCCACTCCACATTCGCTGGCGTCTGTGTCCAGGATGTACTGCCTCCGGGGATCTGGGTAGCCAAAAATTGGCGCGGTGCTGATACTATCCTTCAGCGCGTTGAAGGCGATCTGTTTCCCTTCCATCCATTTCCAGGGCTCTCCTTTTGCAGTCAGTCGGTGAAAGGGATGCGCTATAGTGGAGAACTATGGGATATATTGTCGGTAGTAGCCGATCGTCCCGAGGAATCCTTGGAGTTCTTTCACTCCATGCAGGCTCGGCCATTCCATGACTGCCTTCACCTTGTCGAGGATTGTGGAGACTCCGTTCTGGCTTACTCTGTGGCCCAGGTAGCGAGCCTGGGGTTGCAATAGTTTGCACTTAGATGGCTTTAACTTCAGTCCAGCCTTGCGGAGTCTCTGGAAGACTTCCTCCAGCCGATGCAGATGCATATTGAAGTCCGGGGCTATGACTATAATATCATCCATATATGGTAGCAGGGTTCTCTAGTGGAGGCCGTGTAGAACGTGTTCCATGAGTCTTTGGAAGGTGGCGGGGCGGACGTCAGTCTGAAAGGCAACACCTTCCATTTCCTTAATCTAGACTGTGTTGAGAAGGCCGACTTCTCCTGCGCCTCTGCATCTAGGGGTAACTGCCAGTACCCGCTCACCAGGTCAAGCATGCTGAAATAGCGGCTGCTGGACAGGGCGTCCAGGCTGTCGTGGATCTTGGAGAGAGGGTAGGCATCCTGCTCGGTGACGGCATTTAGATGCCGGTAGTCGATGCAGAAGCACCACTTCTCGTCCTTTTTCTGGACCAACACCACGAGAGAGCTCCAGGCTACTCTGGCTGATTTGATAAGCCCCGCTTGAGCAGATCCTGGACCTGCCTTTCGGCCTCGGCCTCTTTCTCCGGTCCGAGTCTGTAGGAGGAGTTGCCAGATTGGCCGAGTGCCCTCCTTAAATGGAATGGAATGTTCCACCTCGGTGGTCCTTCCTACGTCATTGTCACTCGTACTGAACACGGTGGCATATCGACTCAGCAAGGAAGCCAACCTTGTCGTTTAACCTGTTCCCTCACAGTTCGGCCGGGCCACCTAGAACAATTCCTCAAGGTGAGCCGACACTTCATTGATTCAAGTCGGACCGGCGTCACACAGTAAGGGATCGTCCTCTTCGACCTGCGGGGTCTCCACTCCCATGTAAGTGCCGATAGTGGCTTTGGACCAGAAAGTCAATAGCCACTCCGTAGCATTCATGCAGCGGGTGATGCCTTTTGAGTCTGGGCTGATTCAAGCTACTTGCTATCAGAGGTCTGTCGAGTAATCCTTCGATCAGTCCCATGGGGCAGTAATTTTGCGTGGTGATGCGACAGCGTATTGCCATCTCTGTCCAAGCAGAAACCACTACCCCCCTTATCACCTGTACCTTGCTCTGTAGCAGCCGCCCATGTTGATCCGTGCAAACTAGCTGCCTGCCATCTACTCGAACCGCCGGTTGCTCACATTCGAAAGAGCACTGATGGGTCATGAAGAATGGGATTCCGAGTATGGCATCCTTGCTCAGACGGCTAACCACAAAGACTTCCTCTGTCTTTACATCCCTCAGGCGGATGGCCAGACGGATTATTCCTTAGAAGAGGAGCCATGTTCCGTCAGCCAATAGTCCATGACTGTCACTCTCCTCGAGATGGTCTTGTACCGATCCTGGCAATCGTTAAAAGACCTGCTTATTGATCAGGTTTGTGGCGCATCCTGTGTCTAAAAAAACTGGATGGGCCGCCCCTCCACTCTTCTTGGGAGGAAATAGCTGGTGGAGTGAGGACGGCTGAGGGCGTGCGCCTTAGTGGTGTCTTCCAAGACATCTTCTGGAAGGCCTGAAAGCTTTCCTTTTTGCGGAGGGGCGGGGTCGGTGCCTCAGGCCATCCCATGTCTGGGGTAGACCCACGGCTCCTGTGATTGCCATCTTCAAGGCGGAAAAAGGGTCGGCCCTGCTGCCTTTAAGGCAGGCTTCCGACCATCTGGTCCAGTGGGGGAGGTTCTCGCTGTCTGGGGTGGAGAAGATTTGGGTGTCACTCTCCTTCGTATTGAGCTACGTCCCTGCTGTTTGCAGGAAGGGGCGTAGGTGGTATCCGCGACAGTTGGAATGTCCAGATTGGCCTCACGCAAAGACTGGTAGTAGTTTCGTGTATTCACAGGCCTTTCCTGTGCACCAATTTTCCTCGGCCTAGTCCTTGCTGGTTGAGACTAACCGTAGGCTTTCACTGAATCCCATGTAGTCCTATTGTGTTTTCAGGGTTGTTTGGCTTTGGCACAGCCAGTAGTCGGATCTACTGCTGTGGCCGTTCTTTGTTTCCCGAAGCCAGTTTGGTGTAGCGAAGGCAATTATTCCGTATGTGCCCTGGTTGCCCACATCCTCAGCAAAGGGTAGCTGGCTGGCTCCTCCTTTCGGTTGAAGTGTGAACCTGCTCCTGGAGCTATTCCGCCTTGTCCGTGAGAGTTTGAACCAATCGGGCTAGTTGTCCTATAACACCAGTTTCGGCCGAGTTCACCTAGTCAGAGGTTTCTTCTTCCAAGGTTTGTGCCGAAGATCTGGTGGATCTACGCTCGCCTCCTTGGATCTGGAGGTAGTCGTTTCCGGCCTGTACAACGTCAGCCAGCGTGAGTGTATGTACGGCCAACAGATGTCACTGCAAGACAGGATCCCTTAGTGAGCTGCAGAAGGTCTCCATAGCCATACTATTTTGGTGTCAATTTGGCAGGTTCCCATACGCAATGCATACCAACCTCTCGACCTCCACAGCATGCTCCTAAAGTGTGGTCCTTTCCTCTTGCCTAAGGGCGTTGAGCTGGCTTAGCGCCTGCCTGGCGAATAGCCCAAATTATGCCCGGAGGGCATTGAAAATGGCCTCCTGGTCCTCGGCCCATCTGCAGTCTTCAGTCTTTTTGCCCAGTGCTTCTCAGAGGTGCAATAGGGTTGCTCCTTCCGTCTACTGGTTTGCGTCAATTACCTTCATGAAGCGAGCAATGAAGTACTCCACATTTCATTTTTGCATGTACTATTGAGTCCTAAAACGAGGTGCCGGTTCCTGAGCCCTTGGCATCAGTAGTACCCATTCTAGTGCCTCGACTAGTTGATAGGGTCTCAGACCAGCATTTCTTGCTCTCCTGTTGGCCATGTCTGGCTTTCAGTAGGTTTCTGCTTTCTTCCTAGAGCAGTGCCTCTACTGTGTCCGTGGCTATCGGTTCCTTTCCGGGTTTCTTCCTGTCGGAAGTTCTTTCGGTAGGAGCTCGCTGCTTCCTCAGGCAAGTCCTGTTGGAGCCTTTAGTAGGTTTCTGCTCCCGGAGCAGTACATCTACTGAGTTCGACACTGCAGGGCTTTCCGCAGCTCTCTCTGGGTTTCATCCTATAGGAAGTTCTTATATATACATATATATATGAATATATATATATATATATATATATATATACAGTATATATATACAGTATATATATATACAGTATATATATATATATACTGTATATATATATATACTGTATATATATTTATATATATATATACATATATATATGAATATATATATATATATATATATACAGTATATATATATATACATATATATATATATACTGTATATATATATATATATATATGAATATATATATATACAGTATATATATATATATATACAGTATATATACAGTATATATATATATATATATATATATATATATATATATATATATATATATATATATATATATATATATATATATATATATGAATATATATATATACAGGACAGATAGCGCAGTTGGTAAGGTATTGGGACCGTGATCATTAGGTCCTCGGTTCAAACCCCAACAACTGCACTTTTCTGGTGGTCCTTGGACAAGACCCTTGCTTGTATAACGTCTACAACCTCTATGATGAGTGCACTAACCAAAGCCATGCCGGCTCGGACGTCGCCCAGTCAAACAAGGTCCGCACTGCCTGTAGCTGAACCAGGACAAGGCAGTGAAAAATGGGCTACTGATTCAAAACGGATGAAATGGACTCAAACTGATAACACGGACCTCATGCAGTGCTACTTCATGAGTGAACCTCAAAAGTGGGGCTATATGGGAAGGATGCATCAACTGTGGATAAACATGCGCCCTGAATTGTCACTAACCGCTAAGCAACTTGTAGCTCAGAGGAGTAACATAATCAAGCGGCAGCTCATATCGGAACTTGAGGTAGATGAAATTAGGGAACAGTTCACCCAAGTAACCTCAACAAACGAGGAGTGCATATCATCACACACTGTCACACATACACGATCATGTGTTGACTCACGGGTTGAAGAAGACATGCACTTGGACCTTGACCCAAGGGTGAGAGAGCTTGCGGAAAATATCATCAACAAGATGTCAGCTGCTAATGATTGTGGAAGCAGGGTACCACTACGAAAAGTTAGCAAGGCCATACCTAAGAAGCTGTTAGAAGACATTAACATGGCACTGGAGTCAATCTCAACTGGATCAATCAGTGAGACTAATGCCTTAATCTACAGTACAGCAACCGTCATCTGGGAGGAGATGGATATTAAGCCAATGCCAACAAGGCTTCAAGCCATTCCATCCTGGCAGCTGAGGCTACAAAATAAGATCAAGGACTTGCGCAAGAAAGTTAGTAGGCTCAGTGAGAGATCTAACCACAGTTTGGAGCGTCCAAAAAGGGAAGCCACAATAGAAGCTCTAGAATCTGCCAAACAGCAGCTAGTAGCACTCTCGGCACGATTGAAGCGGTACACCAAAGAGCGGGATAACAAGAGAATGAACAAACTGTTCATCAATAATCCATCTAGAGTGTATTCTCAGTTCAAAGGTGAACTGCAGAGGCCAATGTCTGAGCCTCCCCGATCTAGCACTTCAAAGTTCTGGAAGGACATCTGGGAGAAAGAGACTACTCATAACACCACTGCAAATTGGCTGAAGAGGCTTAAAGAGAGCCATCAACACACTGTGGCCCAGCAAGGACTCACCATCAGCAAAGAGGACATCAAGTGCAGAGTGCAGCGTATGAAGAACTGGGCAGCACCTGGCCATGACATTATTCAAGCCTTCTGGTTAAAGAAATTGACATCACTTCACACTAGAATGGCTAAGCAGATGGAATGCCTAATAGAACAAGGTGACCATCCAGAATGGCTGACCAAAGGACAAACTGTACTTCTGATAAAAGATCCAAAGCAGGGGCCGATTCCTAAAAACTATCGACCAATAACGTGCTTGCCCACCACTTGGAAACTGCTCTCAGGAATAGTTGCAGACAAACTGAATGAGCACATGAGTCACTATATGACCAGTGCTCAGAAAGGAATTGGGCGCAACACCCGAGGAGCTAAACATCAGTTACTGGTGGATCGCACGGTCTGTCAAGACAGCAGGAGAAGGCAAACCAATCTTGCCATGGCTTGGATTGACTACAAAAAGGCCTATGGCTAAATTCCCCATAGTTGGATACTTGAGTGCCTCAGTATGTACAATGTTCACCCTGCTCTTGTGGCATTCATCAAGATGTCAATGACCAAATGGAAGACAGAACTGGAGGCTAATGGCAAAAAGCTGGCGAGTGTACAAATTAAGCGAGGCATCTATCAAGGTGACTCCTTATCACCGCTGCTCTTCTGCATATGCCTAAACCCTCTAAGCAATATGCTGGAGGATACTCAATATAGGTACCAGTTTAAGAGTGGCACCAAGATAAACCACCTCTTCTACATGGATGACATCAAGCTGTACGCTAACAAAGAAAGGGACATTGATTCGCTAATACACCTCACTCAGGTATACAGCAAGGACATCGGAATGACCTTCGGTATTGAGAAATGTGGAAGGCTAATTCTTAAGAAAGGCCATTCTATGTTCACAGATGGCCTAAGAATGCCAAATGGTACCATCAAAGATATAGAAGAAGGGTACAAGTACTTGGGGATTATGCAAAGCAACATCAACCACGAAGCCGAGGTACGTCACAAAGCCATTACCGAATACAAGAAACGCCTTCGGCAGGTCTTACGGAGCCAGCTCAATGCCAAGAACCAAGTCATGGCGATAAATACCTATGCACTGCCAGTAATAAGATATCCAGCAGGCATAATAAAGTGAACTGAGGAAGCCATCAAAGAAACGGATATAGCAACTCGTAAACTGCTGACCATGCATGGAGCACTCGACCCAAAATCTGATACTACTAGATTGTATCTTGATAGGAAAGATGGCGGTAGGGGACTCAAAAGTGTACAGCAGACAGTGAAAGAAGAGGAGCAAAGCATCAAAGCATATGCAGCCTCCATGGCCATCTCAGATAAGTTGCTAGCTGAATTTCAATCGGCTGCTCTTACAACGGACCTACACCCTGATGATGAGGAAATTGACTGGCACACGAAACCTCTTCATGGTGCTTACCACCAACAAATATCTAAGGTTGGCGATCTTCACCAGACATATATGTGGCTGAACAAAGGAAACCTAACGGCCAATACAGAGTCGCTAATCATGGCAGCCCAGGAGCAAGTGCTCCCAACAAGGCAACTCCAAACGAAAATCTATCACACTAGAGACGATCCTAAATGCAGACTGCAAAGATGCACCTGAGACCATCCAACACATCATCAGTGGATGCAAGCAGCCAGCAGGGAACGCATACACTGAGCGGCATAATCATGTCGCAGGTGTTGTGTATAGAAGTCTATGTGATGAGTATGGCCTTAATAAACCACAACACTGGTGGGAAGCTCCTGGTAAGGTCAATGAAAGTGATCGCGCTAAGATCCTCTGGGACTTCTACATCCAAACTGACAAGCATGTTTTAGCAAACCAACCAGATATAGTGGTGGTAGACAAGGAGAACAAGAGGGCTACTATAATAGATATAGCAGTACCCAATGACTACAATATAGCCAGCAAAGAAAAAGGAAAGGTAGAGAAATATCTCCCTCTTGGAGAAGAAATTGAAAAATGCTGGAATGTAAGAACAACTGTAATCCCAGTAGTCATTGGGGCACTGGGCGCAATAACACCGGCGCATAAAATGTGGCTTGCCCAAATACCAACAGCAATCAACTCAGGTGAGTTGCAAAAAAGTGCGCTATTGGGAACAGCTAAGATCTTGAGGCGAGTACTCAAACTCCCAGGTCTCTGGTAGGAGACCCGAGTTAGAGCAGAATTTACCACCCATGCGGGGTATCCGGGGTGAGGAAACAATTTTTTATATATATATATATAGACAGTACTAGCCGGTGTTGTGCTGGTAATTAAAAACTCTTCGAACAGAAAATTTACTAGTATTTAACATATAACAACACTTGCCATTCTAAGTTTCAAACAGACATGTAACATAAGTGTGAAACTAACTTAAAATTAATTTAGCTTCCTAAGCACGTACTTTATGGACAATTTAGTATGTATTTTAGAGAACTTCCAACTTTGAAGTAAAATTTTATCATTTATAAATTTGCGATCGGTTTCTACCAAGACGGATAACACTGAACTCGCCATGGCAAGCAACGTATATCTTTTAATAACATATATAATCATAATTTTACACATATCGCAAAAATTTAGGTCTAAGATTAACTATTGTTGATATCGTGGGGCGTAACAAATTAGCATTAACAAAAAAAGACAAAGAAGCATTGTGCAGCATTGACTTAGGCTCCAAAATATTTCTTAACAAGGGCATCGTAACGCATGGGCACAATGCTAAAATAATTTGCGTGGGCATACAGTATATGATAACATTTTATATCATTACGCCTTGTATGGCTCAGTGGAAGAGTAACTAGATTTTATAATTAGGTAGCAACCATCGTGAGTTCAAATACCTCAGAACGTGGAATTTTAATTCCAAGATTTTAATAGCCATAGCGGGACACTCACAATGACCACAGCTACACAGAGGACCAACTTCGAGTAATATATATATATATAATTATACTGTATATATACTGTACAACGTAAATATAGACATATTATATATATATATATATATATATATATAATTATACTGTATATATACTGTACAACGTAAATATAGACATATTTGATATCACACTTTTCTATATTATTCTATTCCACATAGCTAAATATCTAAATTGGCAAACCGTTGCTTAAGTTATCTGAAAACAAGATTAGACTTGCATTATTGTACATCTAAATCTAATTTTATAATCAAGGCCCTATTGCATACATCACACAGTTGAGACAGATTAAAACTGTGCTGCAATAATGCAGTGTAATGTAGAGTAATTTCACAGCCCATTACAACTTACCTTTGCACAGTGGATATTTACTGGATCTGATACTGAGCTTCTACTGTGAACTGCCTACTGTGATATATTGCGCATTTCTTCCATGATTACTTTCCATTACCTGAAACCCAACAAATGATGCATACATCGATGAAAAATTTTCAGAATTTGAACTCTCTGTAGATGTACTTCAATAGCACATCAGTATGAAGTTGATGCTGTGTAGCAACTGACACCGCTGACTTTTCAAGCCGTTGCACTGAAATTTTACAGTTGCAGCTAGTTGCCCAAAGTTCTCACCGCTACCAATAGTGTTTAAAGTTAAGTTATGTACATGGCACCAGATTTGATTTCCTTAAGTAAATATCATTAAATACTCTAATCACTCATGTTTAGTCTCAGTAGAATGAGTGTTTTCCTAAGGTTTTATGTTAGAGAAGTCTGCTGCTGTCTTCATGTTCTGGCTGTGACATTCTGGTTGTTGAGACAAGCTTGAGTAAGGTGGGTTCTTGTATTCTTGCTAATTCAAAGCATACATATAACCCAGCTTTAGTTATCGGTTTTCGTTTCAGCTCTATATGCCATTCTTATCTCAGGCGTCTATTCAAATTTAAGTAATATTATAAACTCACCATAATATACTTTATCCTTCCTTATTATGCTGCAGTTATGATAGTAGTAAATAGTATCAGTCACTACAACTACTAGACTAACGAAGGTCAACAGATAGTACTTCATACCCAGGCTTTTCTCTTACAACTTGGACTGAAGTATTGCTTAGTGGCACTCAGAGGACTTTCTATTGTAAACAGAGGCTTGTTTTTTTTCAGTAAACTTTTGATGAGTGAAGTGACGCTCGAGGGCATAAAAAGACCAGCGAACAAAGCCAGTACTTTTAAAAGCATCATCTATCCACGCGGATGTTGTAAATGTGCAATTTTGATCAGTAAAGCTAAACAAAAGAAGGTGAATAAGCAAACCTGAGGCATTGTGATGCATGATCCTTTTACACAGCTAAACCAACTAGAAGTTTTACTAACAGAGACTTCTGACAGTTTTGCAGCAAGTTAGATCAATCGGACACTTTTACTGAGTTTGCTCTGTGCAGAATTGAACATGTTGAAGCTGCTTTAGAAAAGGAATGCAGTTCTATATGATCTCTTAGCATATTCTATGTACAGCTATAAACAACACAGTTATTGCCTTCACTATGCATGTAGAGCCAACCAGTAAACCTCCTTTAAAGATTTTTGCGACAAGTAACCTGTCTTAAATAGTTTGACTTTTTACTGCTATTTACAAAAAAAACTAGCCAAATGCCCAGCTTTGCATGGGTAATATAATTATTACCTAGTAAATTTGAGTAACTTACATGGAAAGCTCGATAGTTACTAAAACATTTTATTTAAGGTATACATGGGTTGTAGGTCAGGTTAACGATCGTTACACGTAACGTTCAACCACACTAGTTATTAACCCAAACAGGTGCTTCAAGCATGGGTATCTTAACCAATGTAATTACTATTTGTCCGATAAATCCATTGTTTTCTGTGTAGCTTAATTGTGAAGTTTTCTCGATCCGGCAATCCCAGGACCAAATCTAGTGCCACACAGATTTTTTATTGCTAGATTTTAATTGCTATAACTGGACACAGAATTTAATTAAAAGACAAACACTGAGATTTATAGATATACTTTAGCTGTTCGATCAAGTTGTTATCATAGCAAAACCTTTAGAATGTGGAGTCCATGTTCTTTAACTAAAAAACTATGTTCCAACGACTTGGTCAAAAAGACAAACACCGAGATTTATATACAATATGTACACATACATGTAGATGTCATGCAAAAGTTAATGTCTTTTACAAATACGACCAATAATTTTTAGTGTGCAAATAGGCTGATAAAATAATAATCAGTTTTTAGCCTGACTGTGGGTTTTAAATGTCCAAAGCTTCAGTGATGAAAAGCACAAAATACACAATGCAAAGATGAAACTTAAAATTTCTCACTCAAAAGGAATATATTTAACTCTATTCAGCACACTCGTCTTAACCTGCTAAAAATTTTCTACATACATGTAGGTTTGAACTTTATTTTACCTCTGAGATTCAGTAAACTTAGTGAACCATTCAAGCAATCGTCAATTTTGCTTTTGGCACAATTGAAGTTCACCTAAATCAATGAATCTCAATTTTTCCAAAGTTAATTTAAGGATTACTTTTAGTTAAAGCGCATTTCACTTTGATACAAATTCATTTCCCTTTGGTACAAACACTGGTAAAATAACATTTATGCATTTAGTTGGTACAATGTACCAACTTTTTAGTAAAAAGTCTTCCCACTTACCATACTGTAAAAGGATGTACCAAGTTGTTCTACTTGTCCCTCAACAAAATAAACCACTCGAGTACAAGGCAGTGCCTGCATATATTTCTCAGCAGCTGTATAACGATACAATTAAAAATACAATGAACATATAAGTGACGGTTTGTGGTGAGGCTTTCAGGTGATCTTCTTAAGGTCACTTCTGTAACAATGCTCCATGCACCTCAAGTTGACCATGCACCTCGTCAATTGGCCATCGTTTTAACAGAACTTTCGTTGGAGATCATGTCATCTGCCAAGTCAAAGCTCAGCCCAGTCATGGTATTGGTCGTCCCTATTTTCTTTAACCGGCTCTACTCTTAAGGATTGGCTACCACATTTTCCTTCCCTCTTCAGCGGAGGCACTGGGGGCTACCCATTCTGCGTCAAGAAAAAAGATCAGCTGAGATGAGAGCCAGTGCTGCGAGACTTCATACTTTAAGCGATAGACCTCTGCTTCTGCAAAAAGTGCGATGTTCTTCTGTCATTGTCTAGGCCGCATCAGGCTGGCTGTTGTCAGGGCTAGTTCATACTATTGACAGGTGTTTTCTAAAAGTTGGCGAGCACATTATTTCTCGTCGCGGTAGAAAGGCACATCCGCTGCAGGACAGCCCAACATGCAATCTAGTTGCTTCGAAGGTGACTCAGTTTATGTTGAACGATCCTCAGTGCGTCGGCTTGGTAGGTGGGCTCTCGACTGACCGCTCCACTAATCAAGACTAGCTCGGTTGTGGAAAAATGAACCTAAATCACCCCATTTGTCTTCATCACTGGTGACTCAATCAGCCGTTTTGGTTGACTTGCTTTTTTAGGCACCCGCCTGTTCATACTGCCCGACTTGGCACTTGGTTCCTTAAACTGCCGGTGTGAGGTGGTCAGCGTGGGGTTACACGGCTTCATCGGGAGATCGCAACGCCATTCTTTTTTCATGAAGTTGCTATATTAAGCCTTGTCAATGAGCTACCCAGCACTACCGCACTTACCACTTTTTGTGCCTTTCAGTGTGACATCAAATGGACACGTGGGTTGTGTTGCTATCAGCAGGGACACACAAAAATGAACAAGTGCTGTAATACGTGTTGTATACTACTCCAGATGCTGGTGATGGCACCACACATTTCACAGGAGCCGGGCTCTGTTGCATAGCACTAATAACTTTGGTCTAGGTAGCATCAGTAACGAAATGCTCTGTCTGGATGATATTCTTTTTATTCAGCTTGGCAGGTAGCTTCTCTAATTCTACCCATGAATTTCAGCGTCGTGTTGAAGTTCGACTCATAGTCAGTTCTCCGGTCGGCTTTTTTGGGATATCTCTTTTTTCTCAGTCAGGCAAGAGATGCAAGCCATCTCAGCAAACTCAGCTCATTTGACTTCTTCTACTCACTCGGGTCTCTTGAATCTTACGAGGTTCATTTTTGCTTGGCTGGCTGCTAGTTACCTCTTTGAATGACACGATTCAAGCTGTTTTCAGTCGATCGTTAGAGGGCAGAGCACCAACTAGGCATGGCTCAACATGAGTCTATCTGTTTGAACCAGAGTCGCTCATGGAGGCAGCCTGGTCAAGATGCTTTCCTTTGCAAGTGTTAGAGTGTCCAACGGCCTCGTCCATGCCTAGCATTGCCATGATTTTACCCATGTCCACAGACTTCTCATCCAAGCCTAGGAAGCCCACCGAGCAATGTTCTCTTTGTTTCTAACAGCTGTAACTGGCTCAATAGTTCTGCGCGAGAATCAACAGACTTACCTGATTGAGCATGTCAACAGGTTTGTAAAAATGATGAATAGTTTTCAGTTGATACATATCAGTATATGTCCTGTAAAGTATTTACTCTTAGTTGTGTGTTGGTGCAAACTCTCTGGCTTACTTAACTTCCGGGATTTGCGCCTTTTTTAGGCGTCCATACTTCTTTGCAAGGGTCACTCAAGATCGGCTGTCATGGCATAAAACTGTATCCACTCTTCATATTGGATTAGCTGCCGACTGTTCCGAGCTGGCTGAGGGTTGTTGCAACAGAACCTGGTGTCACTAGCTCTGAAATATTGGGTCAATGCTTCTCTAGTTTCCTCTAGAGTTGTTTCAGTCAAGTTTTGAGTTGTTTGATGAACTCTGGGTTGTTTGTAGCCTCGGTTCTTGGCTTAACTAACTCTAGCTTGGCTTCTAGCACAGCTTTGGCTTCCTTACTTTTAGCCCTGGCTACCTTTAATATTAGAGCCTCAACAGGGTTTGATAGTGGCTGGCGCTTGTCGCGGCTCCTCCATACAAGCATGAAATGGTTTAGCCAGCTCTTACTCTGAACAGACGATTGCCTTAGTTGTTTTGTCATGCAAGTGTAATTGGGCCAAGCTTTTATGACCTGGTATCACCAGGGGCCATGTCGTCTGCCAATTTGGAGTATGACTCAATCGTGATGTTGATCTCCTCGATATCGGCTTCTCTTTTTTACCCAACTCTGGTCTCGGTGATCAGACGCCACAATATTTTTTTCTATAGAGTCCTTTCCTGGAGTTTTTTGTTTTGTCATGTTAAACAAATATCTTTGCGGCATAATATCACTGTATTCAACAATATGTTTAATATTAATGTATTATGATCTTATACAAAAATAGTATTACAAGAAGCAATGATCATTTCTTTTTTTCAAAACTTCATTTTATTGATGTCTTTCACATCCCAAGGTTACCTTGTGATGTAACTTGTGAAACAAGAAACAAAGTAACTCTATCACCAAGTTCCCTTGAGATGGAGTTACCTTGGTTCTTGTTTCACAGGTTACAACGCCCATTTTACAAAGTTCCTTGTAATTAAAATATTATGCCCAAATCACCAAAATGTTTGCAGCCTGTTCATCTGCAAAAAATAGAGACTAATTCAACCACATCTGAAGCAGGCAGATTTAGATTGTGCTAATCAAGTATGTTATTTCTCTGTCCAAACAATTTTTATCATTTGGCATAGGAGCTACCAGTGGCAATAAGAATGTGTATTACAGTTGTGTCTTAATGCTGCTGAATGCTATAGAAGGGTTCAAGTGTTTTGTAAACAATGAAGCTGTTTACAGATGTGGTTGTGCCAAATTTGAGTTGATTTTAAAAGAAAGTATTTTTCTTTGTCTATCAGATGATATGTTGTTTGTTGTGTTAGGCAATCTCATTGTCAAGATATTTGAAAATTAAAATCGAAAAAAATTGATCGCGGTAAAAACGCTCAGGCCAAAAAACATGACCAGGCTTGCCCAAAATGATGTAACAAGTGATACAACCTGTCTCTATCTCTCTTATTCACATCGGCTATTACGATGAAAGTCTAGTCCTACGCAGCTTTATGGGCATATATTTTATCTTGTATTTGATTGTGTTGGCTAGAATAAAATTTTAAATCCAGCTACAGATACATTATTACCAATGTCTCAAACGCCTCAAACAAGGAAAATTAAAAGCTTGTCATATTAGCTTCTTCTAAATGCTGTGTAAACATCTTAGTACCGACTACCAGTTCTACCGGTCTACGGTAATTCTGTCAAGCAAACTACGTAGAATAACTACGATAACGATACAAAGAACTACGTTCTTTGTATCGGCACAGTACCGTCGCTACCTACACTAATGATATACAGCCCCCAAAAGCCCCGCCTACATTATGCCCATTGTCTATCTTAGGAGGGGCTATATATCATTGCCCACACCAAAAACGAGTTTCTTACTAAGTAAAATAAGCAAGCTGCGTCTTTGAAAAGAATATGTGGCAAAACCAACTACATCCCTAAAAGTCATGTACATTGTGTAGTCGACTGTCAACGCTATCGAGACATTATTGGTATCACATTGTAAAAAAAATTCACTAGTCACATTCGATTAGTTGATTCAAGTACTAAACAAATGGTCGAGCTATGCAAAAGTGCTTGTCCATGCAGCTCTGATTGCACTTCATAAAACCATTTATTAGACAAGATTTCAGCATAGGTCTGCACGGGGCTATGATGTATTCAATGTTCTGCAAATCACATTTTGCATTATCTTCAACAATATTATTTTATAATACTTGAAATTCTCCTGTCATACAGCCTATGACCAAAGTGATAATGGAAAAAAAAGGGTACTGCCGGTTGAGAAATGCAATATTATCAGTCAAATGGCACCGCAGTGCAATAGGAAAACTGCAATGATAGCTGCAATGGTAGCTGTAATGTACTGGGTGTTATTATGTACAATAAACAGCAATAATGAAAGGTAAAAATTATATGTTTATATCTCTCCCCTGTAATAGGAAAAATGCAATATTAGAAGTAAAATGGCAAGCTACTGTGTAATATACACAGGCTGGGGGGGCTGTATATCATTCGTCATAGCAACCAATATCAAAAAGTTGTGATATACATGTATATCTTGATTAGACACAGTATGAGACACAGAATATTTAAACACAGTAAATGAGACACAGTATCTAATGAAAGGGAGTGTGGGTTGGACGCCGGGCTTTGACTTTCTCACTCTTATAAATACACTTGTTACATATACTCCTGCATACACTTACTTACACACCATTGCATGGTGTGCTGCTATTTTTATTAAAATGTTAATATCTTGTTTGTTTATACTGTATCACTATAATGTTTTGCCTTCATCTCTGTTGTATCATTATTGTAATGTTAGTTTATTATAACTATGCTAGCGCACTAGCGATTCCATTTATTCTTGTTGTTAATCAGTTTTTTTTTTACTCGGTTCCATTATTTGGAACGGGTAAAGTTAATGTATACAAAGGGAACGCGCTCGATAACAGAGCAGAGCAGTAGTCGTGAGGTCCTCGACTAATGGATTTTCCTTAATAAATAAAACGAATAAAAAAGCCATACTTATTCTTTCTTTTTTATGCAACAATCTAAATCGTGCCAAAGTTAAGGTCAGCAAATTATTTACAATACTTGTATTGTTTCTAGCATCTTTACTCATGAGAGAAAACTTAACGGTTAATCTTGTCTTGATCATCATTTAGACATAATTAGTAGAGAGGCAATACAACATACAAAAAGTAATAACGAAAGCAACTCAAGCATTCATATGTGAAGATCATCCATAGCAAAATTCAAGTTTTAAAATAACGAATATAGTTTTGTTTATATAATATTTTTGTCTGTATATTGCATAGGTCTGTAAATGACTGTACGAAAATTTTATTCGAACATAACTTCTGAAATACTGTGACATTTTTTTCTTTTTTCTTATCCAAATAAAACGCTGCGAAACCGCAAAGTTATCTCAGCTCGTAAAATCCTCCTTTATCTACCATGTTCGCAGCAGACTTTGGAACTAGTGGCTATAGAAGCTGATTAGATGACAAAAAGATTTAGTGGCACTTGAAGACTTGCAACACATGAACCTTACCAATAACTTGAGTCTGTTGCAAGTCACCAGAAGCATGAATAACATTAGCTCTTCAGAATTAATCAGTCCTTTCTGCTGCAAAACTATACTTAAATGTGTTCACACTGGTGTTGCAGGTCTCATCTCTCAGTGCTCAACACTCAATATTGAACCTCTCTGCTCAACAACCTCTTTACGCGAACACTTTGGTACTCAACAAGAAAGTTAAGGATTGTAGGAGCAACCAGCTTTAAGGGCAAGCTATATACTTGTTTTCAAATATTAACATAAAGATCAATGATATATTGTTTGCACTATAAATGAAAACAGACTAAAACTATTCAAAAAGGGTGGACCAATCACTGAACAAAAAAGACTAAACTGTACCCACTGTCCACCAAACTCCCCAAGAGAACTAAACAGATATTGCAGAGTGTTGAGGTTTCACTCTTTAGTGAGATGAAAGCTGGTGCTTGTCATACAGTAACAGTTGATTTGTATTTAATCAACAGAAGTGAATAGGTCATGAAATTTTTGGCATACTCTTCAATCACAGTGTAGCCGAAGCCATTGATGAGGATTGATTAACCTAGTTTATACATCAGCATTTAATAAAACAATTCATATAGTTGCACAGTAAGCTGTCTAGAACCCAAACTCTTCTTCTATATTTGTTGGCCTGGCTACAGTTGTGTTTTGTCTGACACCGCTTTTTGGAGTGGCTGCATTTTCAATATCCGCCTTTTCTTGCTCCTTGTGTCGTTGTCTGTCAATCACGACAAAAACATGGAATCAACTCGGGTACAGTTTCAATTGAACGTAAATTAACCAAGCTGCTTGTTGAGTTTTAATTTTGCTGATACAGTGTTAGACAGTACCTAAAGTAGATTACAAGCAATGCTGGCCGCAAGTTCTAAGAAGGGCGAATCCAATGAACTAAATGTGCTATTTAGAAATAAAGCTGGCACTTTAGATGAGCCTAAGTGCAAAGTTCAATAACTAAAAACTGAACTAATTACAGGTATTTGGTGGTAGATATGTTAACTGGTCAACCAACGAGAGATGAAAATGTATGAGCAGAAAAACATGAGCCAGCAAATCCACATTTTACAAACTGAAAAAATTAGTATCTTGTGTATGTAGGCAGCAAACATGCTAGCTCATCAAAATCGGAAGAAGTTTGATTAGAGGTAAGTGAGTTTGGTTTCTGTTTTCTGATGCATTCAAAGACAGACAGGAAGCACAATCACAGGAATTTTTTCACATACGTATATAAAAACATATATAATATTATTAGTATGAATATTATTTTGTGTTTAGAGGACAAAGTGATGAAATAATGTACATATATAATACTATAAATACATGTAATGGTACATCTATTTTTATATATTTTTTATATATCTATATATATATATATTTCTCAAGGTGTTTTTTTCAGTTTTTTGTTATGTCCAGCTATAGCTATTGAAATTCTGGATTTAAATTTCTACTTTATGCTGGACTAGAACTCACAAAGATCACCGTCACAGATTGATAATTCAACGTATTAACCACGAGACCACAGATGCTCATGCAGTTGCGCTCTCTTTATGCATAATGCATATATCGTTTTCCTTTTTCATACAAAATTATGTGACAATTACAATTCTATAAACTATTTTAGCTCTACGAGACGCGATACTTTTTGTTCTCGCCAAATTAGGGCTAATTTGTTTCTGGCAAAACGATATCAACAATAGACTTTCTCGATATTAGAATTTGGCGATTAAATTCTATTAACTCTATGAAACACGATGCCTTTTTTGCGTTTTTGTGAACTTCTATTTCACGATTTTAGTAAGGTTCAATTGCTAAATTTCTGTAAAGGTTAATGCTTTTCACGCGGACATATGTATTATGTCGAGTAGGAATGCCACTAGATTATCTCACCTTTAATCACAAAGACACTACAATATCTCATTTTCACATATCGTCGTACCAATATCGTCGTATTCAGAGTTTTGATGGATTAAATGCTGGTGGAACATTAAATCTTTTATACCCACACTTCTATGCAAGAATTGTTATTATTGATTCAACATATTCAGAACTTTTATGTTGTTTTCTCAGTTCGTATTAATTGTATAATTAACGAATCATCTCTTATTGCATTCGTAGCAAAGCAGACTCAATTTAGCAATTGCTAATTATTTCACTTTTACATCTAAACCCTTTTATAGTCGTTTTATTTTTTTTTAATTTATTTGATTTGCAAAAATCATTTTCCTCGTAATATGAAGTTTAAAAGTTGTTTGACAAAGTTTGAAAACCTTTACAGTTGTTTTTGGTTAGAATGGCAAATGTTGTTATATGTTAAATACAAATCAATTTTCTGTCCACAGACTATTTTATTACCCGGTTTGTACAGCTACATGTAGGTGTATTAGCTTACACATCTTTCCTTCTAAACCTAACCAATTAGTAATTCGTAATTAATTTCACATTTTACAACAAACATTTGTAAGATTACTGTAAGATTTATCGTGTAAAATTACAAGTATCAGTTATTCCTCTCTCTTATATTCACATACATTTACATTCTTTTATTACATTTTTAAACTTTGTGTAACTTTTGAATTTATAATATAAGTTTTTAAGGTTTGTTTTATCGTCATTATGATTTCAACTTGCATTTTTTTAAACATAACTTGAGTATCATGTTTGAAGTTAAAACATTATTTATTTTCCTATCCCTGTTATTATTACTTGGTTAATTTCTAATCTTTGTTATTAATATTAACTTTTTATTCAATCATTTTTGGCACACATTAATCTAACAAAATTTCAACTACAAAATACTACTATATTCTGTCATATTTCTTAGTACCGCCGTATTCTTGGGTTCATTCTTTTTAGTTAGTTTTTAGTTAGTTAGTTTTTTAGTTAGTTAGTTTTTAGTTAGTTTTTAGATAGAATGACAAATGTTGTTATACGTTGAATACAAATCAATTTTCTGTCCAACGAATTTTTTATTACCCGTGCAACGCCGGGCAGCACCGCTAATTATAGTATTATATATTGTATAATATTATATATACATATATATACTAATATATATGTATAACTTTTTTTTCATTGTTGGTGCTGTTGGTGTTGGTATATACATGTATATATATATGTATATATATATATGTATATATATATATATATATATATACGTAGGTATATATGTATATACGTATGTATGTATGTACGTATGTATGTACGTATGTATGTACGTATGTATGTACGTACGTACGTACGTATGTATGTATGTATGTACGTACGTATGTATGTGCGTACGTATGTATGTACGTATGTACGTACGTACGTATGTACGTATGTATGTATGTACGTATGTATGTATGTACATATGTATGTACGTACATATGTACGTACGTACGTATGTATGTACGTACGTGTGTATGTACGTACGTATGTACGTACGTATGTATGTACGTACGTATGTATGTACATATGTATGTACATATGTACGTATGTATGTACATATGTATGTACGTATGTATGTACGTATGTATGTACGTACGTATGTATGTACGTATGTACGTACGTACGTACGTATGTACGTACGTATTTACGTACGTATGTACGTACGTATGTACGTACGTATGTACGTACGTACGTACGTATGTACGTACGTATGTACGTACGTATGTACGTACGTACGTATGTACGTATGTACGTACGTACGTATGTATGTACGTACGTACGTACGTATGTACGTACGTATGTACGTACGTATGTACGTACGTATGTACGTACGTATGTACGTACGTATGTACGTACGTATGTACGTACGTATGTACGTACGTATGTACGTACGTATGTACGTACGTATGTACGTACGTATGTACGTATGTATGTACGTACGTGTGTACGTATGTATGTACGTACGTATGTACGTACGTATGTATGTACGTATGTACGTACATATGTACGTACGTATGTACGTACGTATGTACGTACATATGTACGTACGTATGTACGTACGTATATACATACGTATGTACGTACGTATGTACGTTTGTATGTACGTACGTATATACGTACGTACGTATGTACGTACGTATGTACGTACGTACGTATGTATGTATGTACGTACGTGTGTACGTATGTATGTACGTATGTATGTATATACATTGTATAATATTACATATGAAATATTACATATAGAGTATATAATATTATATATACATAGTTTCATAATAATTAATAAATTCTCATTACATGATACTACTACATAATATTACTACTAAATAACAATGCTACTAGTCTAGGTTTGAAAACACTCTTATCAAGTTTCAAAGTAGCTAACAGGAGTTTCATTCAATTCTATTTCAACTCAGATGATTGCTGAGGTAAGGATGAAAGAAGGAGTATTGTTGAGCTGGCAACATGACATACATCACCTCACACAAAATATGTTCATTACAGAGGTAAAAGTGTTTGGAATGATCTATTTGTGGTTTCTGTAGTCCACTGTCTACCAAATTCTCTCAGAGCACTAAATAGATTTTTCAGTGTTGCGGGTTCAATTGAGCATCTCTGAATTTTTTTGCCCCTAGCGCTGTCTATCGCCCTGCTCGATTTGAGCGATCTGCATCAAAAAATGTTTCTACATTCCATTCGGGAATTTTCAACACAACTTGTCACTATTGTGTTCGCTTTTCAGCTGGTTTTTCACTGGGTGCCGAAGTGGAACACAAAAGTGCAGCCCTTCTTAGGCTGGCCGACATTCAAGCCAGTATGATTACTATTGATTGGAGCCATTTCTTATGAAAGAGCATGTAAAAGGTATGAAAGAATACTAGACTTTGCATTACTAGAGCCTCTCTCTCTCACTCTTTCTCGCTCTCTCTCTCTTCCGTTTTCTCTCGCTCTCTCTCTCACTCTCTCTCTCTTTCCCACTCTCTCTTTCCCACTCTCTCTCTCTTGCTTTCTCTTTCTCTCTTGCTCTCTCTCTCTCTCTTTCCCACTCTCTCTCTTGCTCTCTCTCGCTCTCTTTCTTTCTCTCTTGCTCTTTCTCGCTCTCTCTCTCTTCCGTTTTCTCTCGCTCTCTCTCTCACTCTCTCTCTCTTTCCCACTCTCTCTTTCCCACTCTCTCTCTCTTGCTCTCTCTCTCTCTCTCTCTCTCTCTCTTTCCCACTCTCTCTCTCTCTTGCTCTCTCTCTCTCTCTCTCTCTCTCTCTCTTTTGCTCTCTCTTTCCCACTCTCTCTCTCTCTCTCTTTTGCTCTCTCTTTCCCACTCTCTCTCTCTCTCTCTCTCTCTCTCTCTCTCTCTCTCTCTTTTGCTCTCTCTTTCCCACTCTCTCTCTCGCTGTCTTTCCCACTCTCTCTCTCTCGCTGTCTTTCCCACTCTCGCTGTCTTTCCCACTCTCTCTCTCTCTCACTGTCTTTCCCACTCTCGCTGTCTTTCCCACTCTCTCTCTCTCGCTGTCTTTCCCACTCTCTCTCGCTGTCTTTCCCACTCTCGCTGTCTTTCCCACTCTCTCTCTCTCGCTGTCTTTCCCACTCTCTCTCTCTCTCTCTCTCTCTCTCTCGCTGTCTTTCCCACTCTCGCTGTCTTTCCCACTCTCTCTCTCTCTCGCTGTCTTTCCCACTCTCGCTGTCTTTCCCACTCTCTCTCTCTCTCGCTGTCTTTCCCACTCTCGCTGTCTTTCCCACTCTCTCTCTCTTGCTGTCTTTCCCACTCTCTCTCTCTCGCTGTCTTTCCCACTCTCTCTCTCTCTCTCTCTTTTTGCTCTCTCTTTCCCACTCTCTCTCTCTCTCTCTCTTTTTTGCTCTCTCTTTCCCACTCTCTCTCTCTCTCTCTCTCTCTCTCTCTCTTTTGCTCTCTCTTTCCCACTCTCTCTCTCTCTCTCTCTCTCTCTCTTTTGCTCTCTCTTTCCCACTCTCTCTCTCTCTCTCTCTCTTGCTCTCTCTCTCTCTCTCTCTTTTGCTCTCTCTCTCTCTCTTTCCCACTCTCTCTCTTGCTCTCTCTCTCTCTCGCTCTCTTTCTCTCTTGCTCTCTCTTTCTCTCTTTCCCACTCTCTCTCTCTCTCTCTTGCTCTCTCTCTCTCTCTCTCTCTCTCTTTCCCACTCTCTCTCTCTCGCTCTCTTTCCCACTCTCTCTCTCGCTGTCTTTCCCACTCTCTCTCTCTCTCTCTCTCTCTCTCTCTCTCTCGCTCTCGCTCTCGCTCTCGCTCTCTTTCCCACTCTCTCTCTCGCTCTCTTTCCCACTCTCTCTCACCTTAGCTCTTTCTCGCTCTTTCCCACTCTCTCTCTCGCTCTCTTTCCCACTCTCTCTCTCTCTCGCTCTCTTTCCCACTCTCTCTCTCTCTCACCTTAGCTCTTTCTCGCTCTTTCCCACTCTCTCTCTCGCTCTCTTTCCCACTCTCTCTCTCGCTCTCTTTCCCACTCTCTCTCTCTCTCTCACCTTAGCTCTTTCTCGCTCTTTTTCTCTCTCTCTCTCTCTTTCTCTATCTCTCTCTCTCTCGCTCTCTTTCCCACTCTCTCTCTCGCTCTCTTTCCCATTCTCTCTCTCTCTCTCGCTCTCTTTCCCACTCTCTCTCTCTCTCACCTTAGCTCTTTCTCGCTCTTTCTCTCTCTTTCACTCTCTCTCTCGCACTCTTTCCCTCTCTCGCTCTTTTTCTCGCTCTCTCACCATCTTTCTCGCTCTCTCTCGCTCTCTTTCTCGCTCTCTCTCTTTCACTCTCTCTCCTTCTCTCTCTTGCTCACAATGCTAAGATGTAATCCTGCAAGCAGAGACAGGTTCCAGTCATACTATCATCTTTGCTCTGCTAAAACGGCTAGCCAGAAACGAACTCTCTCTATTCCAGGCTTTGAGTGTGGCAACAGCACACTTTTTGGAAAGTCCGATCAGATTTTTTGTTTGCTATTTTATTTTGCCTCAGCAAGATGCCCAGGTTCACTTTCAGTTAGATCTGGTAGTGCCAGTTTAGTCATTAGCAAACTGGCACACGATTCAGGGTGCGTCAGTCTTCATGGATATCTGATAGCAGGTTGAGGTACTTGAACTGAGCGTAGTTTTTCACCCTCAATGTTACAGCAGTATTTAATGGTTGACTTGCAACAAAATTCACATCACAGTTATTTGGTATAAAAAGATTCACCATGCGTTACTCTATTGTGTTGTAAGTGCCAAATATGTGGAAGCGTGATTACAAGCACTTAAAAGCTCAAAAACGAAAAGCTGCCGTAGATTGTCTTGTCACGTATGTTCTCACGTGAATTGAAAGGCCAATACAAAGCTCAATATAAAACTTATCGTAGTACTAGTTTATGACAAATACTTCGAGTTTCACCGAAGACCCCGTATCAAATATAGATGCTCGCTACTTTACAGTTTTGTTTCAGCATTATTCAATCGTCAAGCCACAATCTGATCATGTGACCCAATACTCCGAAAATAATTTTTGCAGCACTTTTCGATTATCACAGGTGACCAACAGGCTCGTCATGATTATCAGACAATGATATGTACTCCATCGAGCTAAGGTTAAAAAGTTTAACCATTTTTCACGGTAAGTTACAATAAGATATCAGTGCTAAAAGTGACAGCATTAATATGACGATAAAACACACGCGTAAGAACAATAGACATAGTTTTATTGAATGCGTGAAGTATAATTGTGAAAATATTTCCACGAATAAGGTTGCAAAAAAGTGTAAACAGAAACCATCTCTCACAACTACATCACATTTGAGCCATTTTGGAAAGGGAATCCAATCTACGGCGGTCTCGTGTGGCTGCGATTTTCTGTTCGTTTTTGAGCTTTTAAGAGCTTGTAATCACATTTCTACATATTTTGCACCTACAACACAACAGAGTAAGACATTGTGAATCTTTTCATATAAAATAACGATAATGTGAATTTTGTTGCAAGTCAAACTTTAAGAAAACTTCTAATCTTCATTATAGTAGCCTTAAGTATTATGCTGCTGCTAGCTGATGTTATATAAAAAGAGAAAAGAAAATAGAGCAATGATTGTACGATACAAAATCTATTGAGTTGTTTTAAAAGAAATACTCTTAGTAAAATGTTGACCTTTCCATTTAAAACGAGATCAGTAGACAAAAAATGTTAGCGGAAAGAAAACGTACCAATTAGTCATCAAACAGGGCTAATCAAAGAAAGTTCAGCACTAAAAGGAAGATTAGCATACATATTGCTGACATGTAAGCTTTACATTCTGTATGAGCCAGACTCCTGCTCTAATGGCGGTTCAACTCTGTCCAGGAAAGCTATCCGGAGAAGTTTGAATCGGCTTTTTTGGGCAAAATGACTAGACGCCTGCCTCAAAAGCAGGACGACTGACAACTACTTGGTTTTGAAGAGTCGACCAGCAGAGAAAGCACAAGCCCAAAAGTCAGACAGTGGTGTGACTTGGCTCTATCATAACATGGAAATCTCAGGGTGCAGACCAAAAGATCCGACTATGACGCAAGCCTTGCGCCAACTTCGCTCCATAAATTACTTCCTTTAAAAAAAATGGAGGGCAACCCATCCAGTTCTTGATTAACGCCTCTTGCATGACAAACTTGTTGAGTGAACATAGGTTTAAAAAGTGGCCAAGAACTGTACAGATAGTTGGCAAATAGAACGCCATTACCATTCCATGAAGTAAGCTGGCTAAAGATTAAAGAAGACTTTGTTGTGAGCCACCCATACTTTTTGTAGTTTGCACAGCCCAAATTCGAATGAATAGAACCTTTGCCTTCTGCAAACCAAGCTCCAGGCATTTCAGAAAATGATGATAACTTCTCGAATAGAAGACAAAGCTAAGGAGTAGCGCCTTTCAGTTGTTTGACCTAGTTCTATTAATCTGCATGCATCTGAAAAATTAGCCAAATTGGCGCGGTGTCGACTAACTAGCCAGACCCAGAGAAAGCACCAGGACAGAAGAGCCAGGCAAATTTGCCAAATTGGGGTGCCTGAGCCACGATGATTTTTGTTAGGTGAGATGTCACTGTTAGCGGTAACACAAACTTGGCCGAGCTGGCGTTGCTGTTGGAAAAGATTTGTATTGTTAGAGTATGGGGTACAGAAGCACAGGGTCTACATTCAGCTGTTTCTCCCATATGAATTACATGTATATTGGAGATTTGGTGCTGCTAATAGAAAAGAGAATGTGGTGAAAACCATCAGGCCTTGAGTACGAGTCAGGCCTTTATTACCCTTATTAAGCTCAACTCAGCAAGACCCGACCAAGCTACCAGAGAGCAAAGAGACCATTCTAGTATGTGGTAAATAAAGGCGGAGCTTCTTTCACCTCAGTTCATATATAAAAAGAAGTAGCACAGGCAAGAAGCAGAGCATCTTAGCACTTTCTCTATATACATATGAGTTTTATTGTATATGCTGCTATACAAATATCATACATATATAGTAGAAAAGGCACGCTTCTGTCAATGTAGTGGCAATACTTGGTAGTGTTCTCATGATCAGTAGTGAAACACTCGGCCGGGACTAGTTTTTTAGAAGCTACCTTGGCTGGTCCTAAAACTTATCAAGGGCTTCTTCTGGAACTGTCAGATTAACCTGAAACGATGCATTTGGCAACACGTCCAGTCTGACAGAGCCAGGTAGCCATTTCACTTGCCCAACGTGTGAAGGACAGAGGTGGATCATTAACGTGCTCATGTTGTCAGTGTGGTACACGAGGCCTCCAAGTTATGGTCTAGACTCGAAAGTCCCATCAATTTAGTTTTGAAATTTTGCTGAGCACTTTTTGTCAGATCGGCATTAAGCAGGACTCAAACCACCAACTTCATAGTAGACAGTCAAAAGTACTACCACTAGGCCACCCTGACACCCTAGTATATACATACACATTAAATTATTATTATGATGTTGATTTGACATTGTTGGAGCGCACCATAAAAGAGTTTCCCAGATTTCCTTGACACTAAGCAGCTAGAAAATGCACTTTAGTTTATGAGTACTTTTACTGAACCATTTTTAACTAAAGGTTTACCTTCCAAGAGCATTTACTATTACAAGCAATACTCCAAGAAATCCACAAAACCCAGAAGCGTACAACAGCCAATCAGGCACTAGCTCTCTTGCAGTCTTTTTTTTCTCAGTTGTCACAAGCTTTTCTCTAGCCATGGCTGTTCTGAATGTTGGCGGTTTTTCGAAAGGCTCAGATCTCACTAAAGAATCAAGTAGAACAAAATGTGGCAATTGGCCTGCATATGCATGTTAGAAAACTGAATAAGAGCTAGAAAAAAAACCTTGTGAGTAAATAATTATGCTCTCGACCATCCTGTAATGTTTTACTCTTTGAAGCTACCGGTTTTGACATCTAGTAATATTTGTAGTTTAAACACTAATTTAGAATAAAATTTCATCAGTGTAGATGTTTTGTACACAATGTAACGTTCACCTCTGACCGACTCTACATAAGCAATTTTCAAATTACATGTATAAAACAAATTTTTCATATAAATTTGGCTTCAACTTACTAAAGATATTGCTACATAGATACAAAAAGGTTTTTGTGTTTTAGCCTGTTTGCTTTCTTTCATCGGACTTATTCTACTTTCTTCTTTTATGCGCAATGTACAAAATTTCTCACTTAGTTTCATTTTTTAGCAGAAGTCAGAAAATAACAAGTGTTTTGGTTTATTCGTGGTATAATTTGGAGTTATCTTCTACCACATAAAAAGGGGACAACTTTTGTTTTTAGCACATCACGCTCTATTTTTTCTGTATGACAACAGCTTTTCAGTTCGATCATAAATCTTTCTATTTATTTTTTTAGAAATATTTTTTCTGAGCAAACCAAAACCAAAGCAACAAACAATAAACACCCACATTTTCTGATCCCCTTCCTTCAATTTCCTCTAGTCTTTTCTTGGCTTTGTTTAGATCACAAACACCAAGGGTAAACAAACAAGCCTACCAATTATAGTTTTATTCATCATTTCTTTGCTCTTTATTTTTTTTTCATGTGTAGCTTGAAACTTGCTCTCAGATTTTGTAACTTATACAGCGGAAGTTACGGTATTTATGTTTATGCAATATACGTACATATACACCTGTTATCACTTAGTTTTATGGCTCCGACATCACAGTCACACGCGCCACGTTTGCAGAAGGTGTTTTCTAGCTTTGCACAATCATCATCATTTGCGCAGTAAGTCACTGTAATCCAAAAGAAAGAAAAGATGAAATAGGCTTATTTCGCTATCTGATATCTTTTCAATATTTTTTCAAACCAAAGACCTGCTAAATCCAATATGAATGTATTGACCACTAAAGAATGGTTCACACTATATCACCATATCTCAGTGTTGATGCCTCAATATTTGATGATCGCTGATGATAACAATGTTTACACTATCACAAACCCACCCACGTTTGCATCTGCAAATAATCCATGGCCTAGTATCCTTACTGTTCTTTTTAAATTTTCATTTATCATAAACGGAAATAAATTGATTTCGCCATCTGCAACTGCAAATTGCTATTGCCGAAATGGTTCTCATTGAAAAGGCAGTTGTCAATGTTCAGCAAAATATCAAAAAACTTTGACAGCTGCAAACTTTCCCGAACTATCCACATTGCTTCGTTGATGCCATAGGTTTACGGCTCACTTAATTGACGGTGAATGCCAAAAGGAAAGCGCGTCATTCGGAAAAATAGTTTGAACCAGCCTTTAAGAACACTTTCTATGAGCTGAGAATAAAATGGTTATTTTAAGCTTTTTAGCTTTGTGAGTCTAACAAGCGTTGTATGAGGTAAACTAAAACAGAGTCTAAACTAAACTGGTCTTCATCAATATATTTATTGACCGATAAGTTTTAGGATACAATGCTTGTGGCCGATTTCGGAGCCTCTACATGTTTGGTTATGCACCTGCAATACATTTGAGATGTTCAAACTCTAACCATGTATTCCCACAGTTTACGAAGTAATACTGTAGAATTTATTTTGTTTGAGTTACATTATATTAAACAGTAATAACTCTGGTAAGGCTTGTTGGCAGTTGCTAAATACATGCATGATGATGCAGTAGCAAAAGCCCTGTTCGAAGATCTTGATAAATACTCTACTACTTTAGGTCGAAATAACCAAACACCTGTTTATGATGAACGCACTTCATGTATGCTCCAAATGTTTTATCGAATTCGTAAATGAGGGTAGGATATGCTAATTTACCTTATTCTAAATTACCTTATTAGACATATATCGCTGAAAGTGGTATGGGTAAGATAACTCCAAGTTTATAGGTGCATGCATGACTAAATGAAGGCTGTTGCTTACTGCATTTCATTATAGATATTTTCATGCCTAGGGTGCTAGTAGCAAATTTGAAAGCACTTTATGCTGTCCTATTTAGCTTTTAGGAATGCCTCATAAGATTTGTATGTAGCTCACTAAAACATTCTAACAGTTTTAAGTGTATAGGTTGATGTATCTGTTCAATGTGTTTCACCAAATGTGTTTCATCATTTGTCACAAAAAGGTAATTACAAAATTGAACTTGTCATGTTTACTATTTCATAAATTTCTATATGTTATGAGGTATGTAAGTAAGGTGTATGTAGTTTGAATGTAGTGTGTAGATAGAGTGTACAAGCAGTGTGTATGCAGCGAGTATTGAATATGTATGTAGCGTGTATTTAGTACGTAAGAAGCTTTTGTAGTGTGTCCGTGCATTTTTGTACGTAGTGTGTATGTAGTGTGTATGTAGTGTGTATGTTATGTATATGTAGAGTGTGTTTAGGATGTATGTAGTGCATATTTATTTATTTATTTATTTAGTATGTATTTAGTATGCATAGTTCATATTGTTTAGAGAACAGCGTCGAAATTATCTCAGGCTTGTTTGACCTGACTGTAGTTTTATTATAAGGTGTTTACACAACCTAGCAATCAAGCTTCAGCTGTTTATGACAAATATTTGGCTAGACGCATCAGTGTTCTTTAGATTTACTTTCATACACTATTTTTCATATTTAAGATTTTTAGACTAATAGTAAAGTTATTTCCATTATTCTAATCACCTTCCACTTCAACATACTTATGATGCTAACTAAAGCGTGTCTGATCATGTAAAACAAATGATACAAAAAACAACCAGGACACAAACTTTATATATTAATATAATAACGTAATATATTAGCAATAATATTATCTAAAACATTAATCATAACAGTGATCAGGCAAGTTGATGCTAGAAAAATCTATTTAAAACATAGTCATTAAGTTTATTTCAACATCAATGCTAGATTGAACTAGTTATCAGCTGAGTAAGAACACAACTACAGTTGTACATTATTAAGCATACTTAGCTTGCAACCAGTTCTAATCTGTAACTTTATTTCATTGGTCAACATAATATAATAATATAATATTAATATAATAATAATAACAATATAATAATAATATATTTCCAATACTCTAATTTGTGCTTCACTTCGTCAGAAAACATTTCAAACATTTTGTTTAATCGTAAGACCTCTGGTTTTCTTTACCAAAACTCTGATACATAGCGCGATTCTATCTACTTATGTAAATATTAACTAGTAATTACTATCTATACATTCTACATGCTGCCAGTAATATTTTAAGTGTTCTTACTTTCATTGTATGCAAAGTTGCTTTTAACACCCCTTCCTTTTAGCCAGAATATAACAGAGATGACTACAGTGATGTACGTACAGCGAATAGTACAAATCATAGATGCTCTAGAACAGTTGCAACTACAGTTTTCAAAACTTGATATAGAAAAGATCTTTTTGAGTTGTACAGTAAGGAAAGGCGTAACGTTGAAATGCATTGTTAGCTCGCTTTAACATCCTTTAGTCTGTAAGAATAGATTCAAGCATTTTATTATTTACCTGACAAGCTTTGAATGTTGTAAAGAAAACCGCCGGTTCCTTTTACTTTTTACAAAACAGTCAGGTAATAACACTGAGTGTTAAACTCCAACGATATCTATATATTTAAATAAATAAATACACCTCAGTATACAAGTAAAATAAGCAATAAACTATATGCAAACATGAAAAGAGTGTTTGAGTACAACTGTGCTCGAACAATAGTTTTGTGGTCCCTTTATATCTTTTCTTCTCTTTAATTTTTGCCCACTTTTCTCTTTGTTTTACATTTGATGTTTGAGTACGGTCTCCTTGTCCAAGCGCCTTCACCGGTGACCGAACCTTCTCCTGTGACCGGAAGACTTGACCCTATGACTGTTGTTGCTACGATCACAGGGCTCTACCACAACAGTATCTTTTCTTCATACAAGAATGATATTGATATCTATTGATATCTTGATATGATTGTATTTTTGTCATTTGCTTTGTATATGTTATACCACTGCGAATAAATTGATATGTCGTTGGTGCTCCGGGATAGTACAGCTTTCAAAATGCAATCACCATGTTTCAATGCACTGACGATGCTGAGGAGTAATTTAAAACAACCGGATGTTCACTCTAACATTTCATAGCAAAACCTGAACCTCTGACCTGTTACTTGGTAATTAGGAATGCTAATCACTTTTACACAGCTGCTTTGCAAAGTATAATATAAATCTCTGTTAAGTAAACAACAAATATAAAAAAGCTAAGATGATATGTCCACTCCGTAAAATAGGTTTTATCGGTGGTTCAATTAGAAACGCTAACAAGGAAGTGTAGCGTTAGCGTTGTTTAGGCTCACTGGTAATAACAGAGATGTATGAATTTACTTACTCTAACCTACCCTAGGTAAAATATACTACGAACCGATTTTAGCTACTTTATCATATTTGCACTTTTCCCTTTTGTAATTTTCATTATTCACTCTACTTTATCCTACATAGTCTCATTGTTTCGAGAAAACTTTGGATATTTTTTGTTTGAAACATTGCATTGTCCGTACAAAGTTAGTACGATCAGCTCGGAATTTTCTCACAACCTTTTAGAGAAGCTAAATATATAACAAAGGTCACCCGTACGTTACTATTGTATGTTGTATAATGCTGATCGGCAATAGTACTTCAGAATTCAACTAAGATTTCATAACTTTGGCTTACTCAAGCCTATTTCTCTATTTTCTATCAATTTCCACCTACGCTTATTTAGGTGTAGAAGTTGCCTTGTTCACATAAGATATTGTAAAACTTTTGTTTATTTGAAGAAAAAGGTGAGATCTTGATATGTACAAGTGAATATTTAGCTGAAATTTAGAGAGTATGGAAAGTTTTGGAGCTTAGTGAGAAAACATAAGAAATATGTCATTTATTGACTGAATTATTTTTCTACGAGTGAATTCTACATGATAATTACTACATTCTGTTCCACTTTAACTCAATGAAAGTTTGAGCTAAAGTCAAGAAATTATGGAATGTTGTTAAATTTATAAAGAATTATTACAACTGCATAAATACTAAGTGTAATTTTCTTAACCATGTTCTTTATGTCCATATATAATTTCTATATGATGATGAAGCGCAGCTTCACTATAATTATTGTATTGGTTGGTTTCAATTGTATTTGAGAAGCACTCTCAACTCCTATTATCTAGTATATGCATTACATTCTCATGCATGTTGTGTCTGGATTAGGTCTAGACAGAATACAAGAAGTTGTATTGAGTGATACTGATTCATAGAGCTGTACAAGAAACACTGACATCTTTGATTTGCTTAAATATTACATCATGTATATCTTTACTACCTGTTTCAAGTATTCCACAAGTATTTCACTTGTCGGAAAATTTAGTCCACCTAAACCATAAACAATGATCTCGAAAGCCTTTTGAGGTCGGCGATTTTAAAGAAGTTATTGACTAACATATTAGACTTTTGTCTAGATCAGGATGCTTAGCAAGCATGCACATCCACAGGTCAACCTACAAAGAACCAGTTAAACTAGGCTCTAAATTTAAAAATGTGACATGGATGCGTTTCAGCAATGAGAGTTGTTATCTCCTTGATTTTAAAGTCAAATTAATTGTGTCTTTCTGTAATTCCATTATTATACTATATTAAAGTTTTTTATTTAGCATAGGCTAACCTCATATATTCATTTACTTATAGTGTACATAACTTACTTCCTGCTAGTTGTTTGACATCAAAGAAGTAAATAACCTATACAGTCATTAGAGACAACTCCTACCGATGAGTTGTAAGTTCAAGGCCTGTTCGGTTCAGTCTTTTTGCCTTAATAAGCATTTCACAGTTTTACCAGTTTTATATATGTTTACAATAAGCTAATGTAAACAATATATAAGACAATATATAGACATATATAGATAGATATAAACAATATTATATAGACAATATATAGAAAATATATAGACAGATATAGACAATATATAGAAAATGTATGGACAGATATAGACAATATATAGACTGATACAGATAGGTATAGGCAATATATAGACAGATATAGAAAATATGTTGACAATATATAAACATATATCGACAGATACAGACAATAATTATATGAACAATGTATAGACAGATATAGACAACAAGCTTATGTGGACTAACAATATATCAGTTACATTTGATACAGCCAATCAAATAATATGAATGGCAGCTAAGCAAGATGAATTATTATGCTGCAGCTATAAATTGATGAATACGCACTCACTATAGGATACATCTAGAAGTTGTACTCTTTCTGCTAGTCAAAGATTGTGTAGCTGCATTTTTAGCCAGGTTATTAAATTATTACCTCAAAGGCACCAAGGCGATTTGTATGTTGTAAACTCAGAGACCCTAGTCAAATGGGGAGTTGCACACACAGTGCAAAGATGATTTGAAGTTGTTTGCCCCACACATCCACTTTCAGTTATTTAGCAGCCGTCTGTGGACAGTCGAATGATGAGAAGTAGTTTTATTAAATGTCTGTTTGTAAACATTATAGATTTGCAGTACACTAAATTATCTTAGTTTCTATATGCAGTGAGAATGGCAAAAACCAACTAGCACTTGGTGCTATCTATAGCAATATAGCTATTGCTATTAAGGAACCCACGTCAATACAACAAGTGCTGTAGATTATGAATTATATAAATATACACATTGCAATAGTCTTGTTGACCGTGTGAGTTTAAGCACTTTTCTTCATGTTTGGGCACATATTTTTCTTCTGGTATAGCTTCATGCATAACTCTAGCTAAAATACCAAGTATGAAGCCATGAATGACTAGTAGGTGTAATAAGTGTGCGCACAATTTGTTTCATTGTATAGCCACTTGAGCAGTGTAGGGTATTGGATAAATGCCGGTCTGCAGAACTGGACCTTCCAAGTTCAAATACAGTGTGGAGCAGATTTTGAAGTGAAAAGGTGATTGACAATTGTACTAGTAATTGACAATTATACTAGTAATTGACAATGGTACTAGTGATTGACAATTGCATTAGTAACGGACAATTGTACTAGTAATTGGCAATTGTACTAGTGATTGGCAATCATGCTAGTGATTGGCAATTGCGCCAGTGATTGACAGTTCGTGGTTGTGTTTGCTTCTGAAGCTGCAAATAATTACATGTAGCTGATTTGTCCGCTAATATTGTGAATAATAAATTTACTGTTAGACTACCAGCAGCATTTTTAATATTGTAATCAGTACCGGATGCAGAGTATAAGAACTCAAACAATCATACTTCATATTCTAAGCGAGGTAATACGCAAGCCAAAACAGTCTGTAGTCACTCTGTTGTATTACTGCCATTTTTATTATTTATTTTATAATTACTATTATTATTATGAAAAGACACAATGAAGCTAATTAGATCTTTCTAATTATTGACAGATGTGCTATTCAACGAGAATTTTCTTACTTTCGCTTACATAATAAAAATGTGTCTCTAAGTATCCAATAACAATGACTCAATTCTAACACATGCTCATGTATTTATTAATTGACCAAGATGCCAGTAACATGATAATACTGAGTTTATTAGCATATGAGTCTAAGATAACCCTTATACATTGCTGAACACATAAAAGTATCTCAATTATTACACAGATATTGAGAACTTGGTATAATGTATTGCTCCCACTAAGACTTATGTTCATACACTTTCTTGTTTAGAGTAAATCTAATGAGTGTCTCTGTAATGGGCACCTTAGAGACCCATCATCTAGCTCTGAATTCATTCACAAACATTTCAAAATATTTACCTTAATAAGACTCAATCACACTCTTAAAATAATAACCTAATATTTTACAGCCTATATAGTTTATCTTTATTTTGCAAGAACCACATTTCTGCTAACAATGGTTGTTTCACTTTTGCCTTTAATCTGAAACAGCTTATTTGCATCATAATCGTTGCATCCTGAAAGATTCAATGGCCAATATGAACTCTCAGGGTGGAGCAGTTGACATTTCATATGAATGACCTTTATTATCCATCCAAGTACCTTCTGAATCCTCATCATCAGTGGGTGGTGAATTTTAAAGAAGTGCTGCTGAAGTCACAAAAGTTGACTTTGCCACGATTAATAACTTTTTTCTACCTAACCAGTTTTTCCGTTTTAGAAAAACTGTTTGAAAAGCTTGTTGTATTTAGCTTCAAAGTTACAAGGTGAAAGTTTGTGCTTAGAAATATACAACATGTAAGTGGACAGTACTGAGTATTTTTACTTTTAAACTGGTTCTCTATTCTCTATTAATAACAAATTTAACAGATTTTTGAATACAAATGCAAACAGAAAACTATGTTGGGTAAGTTTTTATGGAAAACCTTTTAACAAAAACTCGTTTATTAAAACAGTGTTACAATTTAATCTGTGTTATTCTTTCATGATCAGCTTAACAGATATTTTCCTGCATAGCCAATAACATAGAATAGCTGAGAATTTGTGTACTTCATGTTGTAAAGGTTTTGTGCGACCTTCACTTTCCTCCACTAGTACAAGACTTGTGCATGAGTACAATACATATATTTCTGCTTAGTTCATCAAGGTGTACAAGAAATGAATCAAGTGACAAGCAATGAACAGGCCCAGAACAGCTCTGCTAGACAAATGTTCGGGCTTTTATAGCTGCTAAACTTCGCCCCTGTTCTGCTTGGTTAGACCCAGCATGGCTCGGCTCGGTCCAGCTCGGCTCGGTCTTCAGTCGGTACGGCTCTGGCTTGGCTATGCTTGACTCGGCTATACATCGGCTTGGCTTGGCTACATGTAAGGAGACAGCATCCACCACACACTCTTCCCATTGGTGACTAGGGTCTCCAAATCACATCCTGTGGGAGGACTAGCTGGGCCAGAGCCTCCTGTTGGCAGCTCCATAGCAGAGGCGCTCTATCTCCTCCAATAGTAGCTGGCGTTCCCATCATAACTTCATTCAGTGGCTCTTCTACACTGTCCTCTGTCAGAGTAGCATCCAGCAGCGCCTCTGCTACCTCCTCCGTAATCTCCAACATGGCAGAATCTGGCCATTGTGCCTCGTCCCTCTCTGTGTTACTCCCTTTGTAGGCCATCACGTTTGCCGGTGTTGGCCTACTCAGTCTTTCTCCAGTCAGGGTTCTGTCCAGGTCCTCCAAATCCGTGTCTGAGGCAGCTGCCCCGGGACAGCTCGTGCCGGCCTCGACGGCCGCCTTCTCCCACTCCGAATCTCCTTGGTCTGCTGACACATCAACTGGCTTCGATGCACTTAGGGCTTCCTCAGCTTTTTTCAAGCTCCTGGTGATCGAAGCCAACAGTTCCGGCAAAGATGCATCACATGCGTCATTCAAGTTCTCCAACAAACTGAGGGCGTCTGGAGTGAGCGAGTGCACCAACAGAAAGGCTCTGGTAGCGGCGGTGAGAACTACCTGGTTGGCCTCTTGTCCCACCTTCGGGCCGTTTGCCAGTGACTCCATCGAGTAGCACACCCCGTTCCCGTACCGGTCCAGCCTTCTAGTAGTCCAGGCCGGCCTTAGGTTGTGACAGACAGGTTCCGATGAAGTCTCTTGTGTCAGAGCCGTTCCAGTGTCCTCCGGGTTTGATTTCGGTTCTGCCGGAACTTCTTTTAGTGGGACCGGATTGGCTTCTACCAAACTTGGAGAGCGTTCTTGGCATCCCTAGCATTCTCCTTCCTCCGGTCCGGCCAAGTTTTCTACTGGAGTCACCTCCTGTCCTTGCTCTTCAGCAGCCTCCAGCAGCAACTTTTCTCAGTTGGGGGGTGGCATTATCGGCACAAGGTCCACTCTGGCCTCTTCCTGTTTTTTTTCCGGCCTGCTGTGTCGAGCTCCCTTCATGTTGGGACCCCTCTTTGGCTCCAGAGTGGCTGGGGCCTGTCCCAACCTCTCTGGGCAAGCATGATAGGGTTTTAGCCTTCCTTCGCTTTAGATGGAAGACTGGCCCTGCCGTTCCACCAGATATGTGTGGTTCCCCCAGGCCTTATCAGATTTTCTAATCCTCGCCTGCAGCTTGAGATTTTCTCCCTGTCTCCGGCGTTTGTTCGTGAGCCATACCCAGTTGCCTGGGGCGTACAGCGATGGCTCTTCTCTGTCTTCTTACCGCACCTCTATTTGGCTTTGCCGTAATGCCTCATGCACTGTCTGCAGCCTCCCCTGCACCTCCAGAGCGTGCTCGTGGGCAGGAAAAGACTCGGTCGGTGGAGGGTGGCTTTCCAGCTGGTCTGGCAAACTCAGCTCCCGTCCCAACATTAGCATGTTGGCCGTTTTTCCAGTCGCGGAGTGGGGGTGCTTCTGTATGCCCTCATCAGCTGGGGGAGCAGTAGGCCCCACTCGTCTTGTCCCCGAGCCAAGAGCAGCACCCTCAAGAAGTCTCCGAGTCCCCGGTTATTCCGCTCCACGATTCCATTTGCCTGTGGATGATACGGAGTCGTGTGGGTCTTCCCACGTTTCAGAGTTGGCACAGTTCGGCCATCAGTTGGCTCTCAAACTGCGCCCCCCCCCCCTGTTTGTGTGGATCTGGTCAGGCAATCCCAGGTAGCAGAAGACCTGCTCATCCAGTGCGTTGGCGACCACCGGGGCCGTGGCGTCAGGTAGTGCCAAGGCGTCCTGCCACCGGGTGAAGTGGTCGGTAAAAACCAGCACCCACTTGTTTCCCCATGGCGTGACAGAAAATGGCCCACCAGATCCACGGCCGCCTTCTGCTAGGGCCGTCCTGCGTGGAGCCTCCTTTTTCCTCCGCCCGCCTTTGTCCCTCCATGCTTTGCGGCCTGGCACACCTCGCAACTCTGAATTGATGAGCCGTCTGACTGTGGACATTAGTTCGAGGCCAGCACCACGTCAGTTGGAGGCGATCTATCGTCCTTCCCACCCCAGAGCAAGCAAGGGCATGCATTTGCCACATTGTGCTTTCCTGCATAGCCGGGGGGCAGATGGCGCACCATCTGGCATGGCCCTGTGGGGCCTCGCGTGCTTCCAGCACGTCATCCTGTCGTATGCGCAGAAAGCCCCGCATGTGATGCAGAATGTCCAGCTCCCTGCTCCTGACCTCCAGGTGTTCTGCTGGCACCTTCTCTCCTGCGGCGATGGCACAGTACATGATGGCCACCAGTTCCTGTCTGGTAGCCTGTGTCCTTGCCAGTTTGCCCTTTGGTCCTGTCACTCCTGGCGGAGCTGATAGCCCCTTGGGGGAACCTCTGACACCCAGGTTCAATCTCGCCAATGTTGGAGCGAGAGTCTCGTGCGAGTTACCGGCCGGCCCCGGGTTACCGGCCGGGTTACCGGCCGGTATGCGACGTTGCCCAGGGTCGATCCTGCTCTATCGAGAGTAAGAGTCCCATTCAGGCAACTGGTCGGTACCCACGTGGCTAACGGCCCGTGTTCCTTTGCCAGCTCCTTCCATGAGGGGCCCCTGTCCCTCTGTTCAATGCTTGCGCATTGCCGGCAGTCCTTGCAGGTTTGCCTGCTCAATCCATTCGCATTCCCATGGCAAGTCCCTGACCGGTGCTTTAGGATGTAGCGGAACTCCGCCAAGATCTCAAGCCAACGAGCTACTTGATTTGAGGGTTCCCTCTTACATATCCACCGGAGTGACGCGTGGTCCGTTCGTAGGAGGAACTCCTAGCCATACAGATATGACCGGAAGTGTTTGACCGCCTTCACTACTGCAAGTAGCTCCCGTCAAGTGATGCAGTAATTGTGCTCCGAGGGGGTGAGGATCTTGCTGTAGTAAGCAATGACCCCCTCGCAGCCCTCCTGTACTTGGGACAGCTCAGCCCCCACTCCACATCCGCTGGCGTCCGCGTCCAGGATGTACTGCCTCCGAGGATCCGAATAGCCCAAGATCGGGGCGGTGCTGATGCTCACCTTCAGCGTGTTGAAAGCGGCCTGTTCTCCCTTCTTCTGCTGGTAGTATCCGACCGTCTCGAGGAATCCTTGGAGTTCCCTTACTTCGCGCGGACTCGGCCACTTTGTGACTGCCTCCACCTTGTCGGGGTCTGTGGACACTCTGTCTTGGCTTACTATTTGACCCAGGTAGAGGACCTGGGATTGCGATTGCTTGCACTTGGAGGGCTTCAGCTTCAGTCCGGCTTTGTGGAGTCTCTGGAAGACCTCCTCCAGCCGATGTGAATGCGTATCGAAATCCGGGGCGATGACGATAATATCATCCAAATATAGCAGCAGCGTTCTCTAGTAGAGGCCATGCAGAACGCGTTCCATGAGTCTTTGGAAGGTGGCGAGGGCAGACGTTAGTCCAAAAGGCAACACCTTCTATTTTTACAGTCCAGACTGTGTCGAGAAAGCCGATTTCTCTTGCGCCTCTGCATCCAGGGGTACCTGCCAATACCCGCTCACCAGGTCGAGCATGCTAAAACAGCGACTGCCGGACAGGGTGTCCAGGCTGTTGTCGATCCTGGGTAGCGGGTAGGCATCCTGCTTCGTGACAGCGTTGAGACATCGGTAGTCAATACAGAACCACCACTTCCTATCCTTCTTCCGGACCAACACCACGGGGGAGCTCCAAGCTCTTCCGGCTGGCTCGATGAGCCCTCATTCGAGCAGATCCTGGATCTGCCTCTGCCTCCTTCTCCGGTCCGAGTCTGTGAAGGGGTTTTCGGATTGGCCGAGTGCCCTCGTTAAGTGAAATAGAATGTTCCACCTCCGAGGTCCTTCTCACATCGTCATCACCCGTACTGAACACTGTGGCACACCGACGCAGCAGGGATGCCAACCTTGACGTTTGTCCCATGTCCTCACAGTTCGACCGGGCTGCCTGGAACAACTCCTCAAGGTGAGCGGGCACTCCATTGATTGAAGTCGGATCGGCATCACACAATAAGGGATCGTCTTCCTTGACCTGTAGGGTCTCCACTCCTGTGTAAGTGCTGATAGTGGCTCCGGACCGGAAGGTCAAAGGTCGCTTCGTAGTGTTCATGCAGCGGGTGATGACCTGTCTCTTGGGTCCCAGCTGGTTCAGGCTACTGGCTACTGGAAGTCCGTCGGGGAGTCTCTCGATTAGTCCCATGGGGCAATATTTCCGCGTGGTGATGCGACAGTGTATCGCCATCTTTGTCTGGGCGGGAACCACTACCCTCCTTATCACCTGTACTTTGCTCTGTAGCAGCCGCTCATGCCGGTCCGTGCAGACTAGTTGTTTGCCATCCACTCGGACTACCGGTTGCTCAAACTCGAGAGCGCATTGATGGGCCACGAAGAATGGCATTCCGAGTATGGCATCTTCGCTCAGTCGGCTAACTACGAAGACTTCCTCTGTCTCCACATCCCTCAAGCGGATAGTCAGACAAATTATCCCATAGAAAGGGAGCCGTGTCCCGTCAGCCAATAGTCCGTGGCTGTCACTCTCCTTGAGTCGGTCCCGCACGGCTCTTGGCAATCAATCAAATATTTGTTTATTGATCAGATTGGTGGTGCATCCAGTGTCCAACAGGAACTGGATGGGCCGTCCCTCCACTTTTCCTGAGAGGAAATAGCTGGTGGAGTGGGGTCGGCTGAGAGCTTGCGCCCTAGTGGTATCCTCCAGGACATCCTCTGCGAGGCCTGGAAGGCTTCTTTTTTGTGGTGGGGCGAGGTCAGTCCCTCGGGCCGTCCAATGTCTGGAGTAAATCTGCTGCTCCCGTGATTGCCACCCCCAAGGTGGAGAACGGGTCGGCCTTGCCGCTTTTAAGGCAGGCTTCCGACTGTTCGGTTCAGTGGTGATGGTTCTCAGTGTTTGGGGGGAGGGGATTTGGGGGTCACCCTCCTGCATTTCGGGTTACATCCCTGCCATTTGCACGAAGAGGCGTAGGTCGTGTCCGGGACAAGCGGGCTGTCCAGGCTAGTCTCACTCAAGGATTGGTAATAGCTCCGTGTCACCACAGGCCCATTCTGTGCACAAACTTCCCTTGGCCTAGTCCTTGGTGATTGAGACCAGCCGTCAGCCGCCGAGTCCCGCGAAATCCTATTGTATTTCCGTGTTTGCTTGGCCTTGACACAGCCAGTAGTCGGAGCTACTGCTGTGGCCGTTCTTTGTTTCCCGAAGCTGGTTTGGTGTAGTGAGGGCAGTTCTTCCATACGTGCCCCAGTTGGCCACATCCCCAGCAAAGAGTAGCTGGCTGGCTCCTCTTCTCGTTTTGAGTGCGGATCTGCTCCTGGAGCCATTCCACCTTGTTCACGGGAGTTTGGACCAGCCGGGCTAGTTGTCCTATAACATTGGTCTTGGCCGAGTTCACTTGGTCAGAGGCTCCTTCCTCCAGGGCTTGCACTGAAAATCTGGTGGGTCTACGCTCACCTCCTTGAATTTGGAGGTAGTTATTCTCGTCCCGTACAGCGTCCGCCAGTGTGAGCATAGGTACGGCCAACAAATGTCTTTGCAGGGCAGGGTCCCTCAGCGAGCTGCAGAAAGTATCCATAGCCATGCTATTTTGGTGGCGATTTGGTAGGTCCCCGTACGCAATGCGCACTAACCTCTCGACTTCCATAGCATGCTCCTGCAGCGTCGTCCCTTCTTCTCACCTAAGGGTGTTGAGCTGGCTTAGCACCTGCTTGGCGGATAGCCCGAATCTTGCCCGAAGGGCATTGAAAATGGCCTCCTGGTCATCGGCCCGCCGGCAGTTCTCAGCCTGTTTGCCCAGTGCTTTCCAGAGATGCAATAGCGTTGCTTTATCCGTCTACTGGTTAGCGTCGGCTACCTCTGTGAAGCGAGCAATAAAATACTCCGCATCTCCTTTCCCAGTATACTGGGGAGTCCTGAAGTGTGGTGCCAGTTCCTGAGCTCTTGGCATCAGTAACACCCGCTCTAGTGCCTCGACTAGTCGGTCGGGTTCCGGATCAGCGCTCCTGGGTCTCCTGTTGGCCATGTCTGGCTTCCAGTAGGTTTCTGCTCTTCTCTCAGAGCAGTGCCTCTACTGTGTTCGCGGCGGCTGGATTTTTTCTGGGTTTCTTCCCATAAGAATTTCTTCCAGTAGAACCACGCCACTTCCTCAGGCAAGTCCTGTGGGAGCCCTTAGTAAGTTTTTGCTCCTGGAGCAGTGCATCTACTGGGTCCGCTTGGCAGGCTTTCCACAGCTCTTCCTGGGTTTCTTCCGGTAAGAAGTTCTTTTAGTAGGAACTTACTGTCTCCTCAGATAAGTCCTCTCGGAACCTTCAGTAGGTTTCTGCTCTCGAAGCAGTGCATCTACTGAATCCGATCCTGTAGGGCTTTCCACAGCTCTCTCTGGGTTTTTTTCTTGTTGCCAGGAATTTCTTTTAGTAGGAGCAATGCCGCCGTTTTTTCAGGCAGCCCAGTTCATCCAGAGTCTAGTGATCCAGATGCAAGTCCTGTGGTGGAGTTCTTGGGATCGTTACCAATCCCACTGCTGCCACCAGTGTAAAGGTTTTGTACGACCTTCACTTTCCTCCATTAGTACAAGACTCGTGCATGAATACAATACATATATTTCTGCTTAGTTCATCAAGGTGTACAAGAAATGAATCAAGTGACAAGCAATGAACAGGCCCAGAACAGCTCTGCTCTACTAGACAAATGTTCGGGCTTATATAGCAGCTAAACTCCGCCCCTGTTCTGCTTGGTTAGACCCAGCACGGCTCAGCTTGGCTCCGCTTGGTCCAGCTTGGCTCGGTCTTCAGTTGGTACGGCTCTAGCTTGGCTATGCTTGACTTGGCTGCACATCTGCTTGGTTTGGCTACATGTAAGGAGACGCCATCCACTACAATATGTAGACTTCACTGTCATTGCTCTATACAGGTCTACTGAGGCAGCAAGTCAGCATTTTAAGTTTCACTGAGCATTGCCAATATGTAAATAACAAAATTTAGAACACCAATAGCTAAAATAAATAAGATAAAGCATCATCACCAAGTGGGGGTAGTAAAACATGGCTCATAACTTGCCAAGCAAAAGATGAGGGCAGATGCTAAAAAACAGATTTGGCTGTTTCAAGAAGTGTTGAACTGTAACTAAGGTTGTAGTATGGGCAGTGTGTTTTAGGCAAATAAGCCTAGATACAGTCTTTACTGGTAAACTTTTTGCTTAGATTTGTGACAACTCTTTGAGGTCGTTCATGAAGAAGGGCACAAAAATAGTTCACATAGTCTAAAAGACAAGAGTAGATAAATCAGATGATATCTACTTACAAATTGCATATAGACTGTGTGTCAGTGGTCTGACTTCACAGATAATTGTTTAGCAGTGATGTTTGAATTCAAGCAATATGTATGATTATAGCTTTACCTTCTTTAAAGGTTGACTTGCAACAAATTTCCCATCACAGTTATTTGGTATTAAAAGGTTCACCATGTCTTACTCTACTGTGATGTAGGTGCAAAGTATGTGGAAATGTGATTACAAGCTCTTAAATGCTCAAAAGCGAACAGTTAATCGCCGCCATCACGAAAACGCTGTAGATTAGAATCAATTTATTTCTCTGACGTACTCAAAAAATTTGGTTATTGTTTTGACACGTGATGTTATCACGGGAATTGAAAGGCCAATAAAAGGCCCAATATAAAACTTCTCATAGCACTAGTTTATGACAAACACTTTGGGTTTTACCGAAAAGCCTGTATCAAATATAGATGCTCGCTCTTTTACGGTTTCGTTTCAGCTTGGTCTAATCATCTAATCGTACTCTGATCATGCTACCCATACTTCCTGCCAAATACTGTGAAAATGTTCTACAGCATTTTTCGACTATCACAGATGACCAAGAGACTTGTCATGTTTGTCAGAAGATGATATGCACTCCTTCGAGCTAAGGTTAAAAAAATAAATGAATTTTGACAGTAGGTTTTGAGATATCAGTGCTCAAAATGACAGCATTACAATGATGATGAAATAGACACATAAGTACAATAGACATGGTTTTATTGAATGCGAGAAGTATATTTGTGAAAATATTTAGACGAATGAAGTTGCATAAAAGTGTAAACAGAAGCCATCTTGTTCAGCGACGTCCCATTTGAGCCGTTTTGGAAAGGGATTCTAATCTACGGCGTTTTTGCGATTGCTGCGATTAACTGTTTGTTTTTTAGCCTTTAAAAGCTTGTAATCACATTTCCACATATTTTGCACCTACAACACAGCAGAGTAAGACATGGTGAATCTTTTGATATCAAATAATTGTAATGTAAATTTTTTTGCAAGTAAACCTTTAACATTAACAATACTACATGTAAAAGAACCCATAGAACGTTTTCTGTTTATTACGCACTCACAAATTTTATTGTCCTTAGTTAATAAAACATTGTTGTGTTTGGGTCTAAGGTGCCACGAAAGTTGTTTTGGCATGTTGTGTGTTCGACCAACAGTGTTAGTGGTTTGGCAGCTAAATTGGACTGTCTTCGGTGGCCGGCCCTGTGTCTTGACACGTTTTTACTTTCGGTAATTATACTTCATCCGAGCTTTGCATTATGGTTTTTGAATTTCAACAAGCAACACACAGCTGTTGGTTAATAGAAAATTTTTCTGATAAGAACGATTTGAAATTTATTGTAAATTGGTTTTGTTGGACTACTTTAATAAGCTCAGTAAGTGTTTTTCAAAGACGGCAAAAGGTTTGTGTCGATAATTTTTCATCTTTTATAAAATCGTTGTTTTTTGATTGCAGTGGAAGAACTTGTTGTAAATATGTTGTTCAATTGTAGATTTCACAGTTTTGGTGGTGATTCAATAAAGCAGTAATGAGTCATCTCTAAATCAGTGATTCAATCCCATCTTTAGACACTCGCAAGCTAAGAACCTAGCGTAAACCGCCATACTACATATGGCAGATTATTCAAGATTTGAATGTAAATTCTGCTGAAAACATAAGTTTTCATAAAACAATTGAGAAAAATTAATTACTTTTTGCTGTTGGCCTGATTGACAAAAGGAAAAGCAGCTCAACGGTTCGATAAACTGGTAAAGTTGTCTTTTTTAAGGCAGCTCAGTAGTCAAACTGAATGCTAAAGTAAAGTCAAAAAATTTATATTTATTGGTTTTTCTAAATCTTGATAACTTCTTCATTCTAACCTACAAATGAACATTTTCAGGATCTAAGGTAATCAAAGGTAATGAAAACAAACGCTATGTGCAAGCCTTACCCCTGTAGTATAGATATGTTCCTTTGTTTTCTATATGTCTGGTATCCAAACTATACTCATTTCTCCATTGGTGGTAGTAGTGGAAGGTGTTATAATCTTGTGACACATGCGTCAGGCGTTCAGCAAGTTCTTTGGGAGATGTAAAGTTTTTAGTGTGTATGAAACTGTTTGGAGGTGCGACAGCTTCATAATCTTTTATAGAAAGACCTCCTAATGCTATTGGATTTGTCGTACCGTTTGTTTCTAGAACTTTCCATAGCTTTTCTGTGATGTAATCCTTACAAAGGTTATTTTCAAATGACAGGTAGAACATGTAGTCAGCTATGTCAGGTTCTTCTGTGTTGGAGCAAATATTCAATAGACCTTTAAACCGTTGAAAACATGATTGTCTGTCCGGTGAAGTGAACACGTCTATTGATACATATTTAGACAACTCTAAAACATATTCTTCTCTTGCACTGAATATCTTTTGTGCATTTCTTGATTTTGTACAATGTGACACAAACCACAGGGTACGAACAGATTGTCCCGTTTGTTTTGAAGAAAATTTCTTCCTTCTTTTCGGAAGAATCTTTTTTTGTTTGGCAAGAAAAATGTGAAAGCTGCTTTCATCTGCTCTCAAAAACTTCGCGCTGTAATTAAAAAAAACCATCCCACTTTGAGAGGTTAAATCGACGTAAGCAAACTTGAGGTTCTTTAGAGACGAAGGACGAGAGTTGTTGAGGTAATTTGGTTGGTGGGTTTTTGTACCGGAAAACTTCCCGGTGACTAAAAAGAGCTAAGTCAGCGTGAGAGTAATTTTTGACACCCTTTAAATATCTGCATTTGTAGTTACCAAACTCTACCACCTCTGATGATTACTCTTGGTAGAAAGAAGATTCATGAATAATAGTAGGTAGTCTACTCTCGGTGACGACTCGATCTGTTTTATCATAGTTTGCTGATTGAACGATTCCATTAGTTCTTCTTGCTGAATAATGAATATTTTGACCCTCCTTTCTTTCATCTAAAATTAAATGAAAAATTTTAACCAAGTTCCCTGAGACAAGTATAAAACACTTTTTGTGCATTGTGATAGGTTTGCTGTTTTTAATTTTATGATTAAAACTTTATGCGTTTCATATTATCACACTTATATTGCTTAGAATTGTTTGTGAACTAAATATAGATATGTATAATTGTTACCCTTACCGTACACCACATAAAGCAGTATTAAACTTTTAAATTCTAGTGTCATCAAAACCAATTAAAGAGTTTTAAATTTAATTAAGATTAAATTAATCTTAAAATTAAGATTAATTAGCTTTTAAATTTAATTCAGCTTTACGCAAGCTCTAAAGTTTTCAACTAAAAAAAAACTAAGTTATATTAAAAAACTAAAATCAATTATAAGCGCTTCCTAAGCAGACATAGCTTTGAAGTAGATCAGGTGCTGGTTCAACTTTCAGATAATATATTTCTAGCACAATTAAAAGGTCAGCATAAGATTACCAGACCTGTGGTGGCTATTATTTAGCTTTCCGTCAAGAATTATAGACAGTATGTGTTATTGAACATTATTGAACCTCCTCTATGTGGTAGAATAATATATTACTTTTTGCCCTTTACTGATTCTACTCTATGCTGTTAGCTGACTGAGAACAGACTGGCCCAACAACATTTAAATTAATAGTAAGCTGACACTTAAGTAGACGGGTCTAAATATTCTATCAATTTCTTGTTAGAGTCTGAAAAGAGCTTTCATTGCTCTAGTAATTTTGAAAATGTAAAAAGATACTAAAATATTGAAATTGTCAATCCAAATCATCTAAAAACAGATTAGCAGTAAGAGCTTTGCAAAATAGTGCAGTCAGTTAGCATGTGTACCTTAAGAAAGTCATTTGACACCAGCTCAAAACAGTTGAAGAGTCTGTACAGATTTAATCAAACCAAATGTTTTTGTTGTCTATTTTGCATTCAAGTCTAATGGCACTGTAGCAATCCCTCAAATCTAAAATATTAGCTAAAACCATCTGAGTCAATCATAAATCTGTAAATCATAACTGAGTGAACAGTTTATCTAATCACCTAAAGACATGTTGTTAGAGAAATATATTACGTATGGAGCCACTAAGATAGCTAGTCCAATTGAAGCCTTTGTCAGAAACTGCCACTTCATGTTAAAACTAGCTGATAGCAAATGCACAATGATTCAATAGGGCAGCTTTAATTTTAACAGTAGTGGGCTGGATCATGTATGAAGAGATTTTCAAATGAATGCAAAGCTATGCTAAGGGGGAAGCTAACAAAAGAGTTCTTGAGAGCAAGATCAATATGTTGTCATAATGCTCTAAAGCACAAGTGTAGGACTACATGATTCAAAAATTTGTAAAAAGATAGACATGTTTTCTTTAAGCATTTGTTCAAGTAGGTTCTCGCACTTTTGAGTTTCTTTGACTCACTCAATATTAAAGTTAAAATCTGAAACTATAAATGAAAGTTATTATATGTTACTTGTAATGTTTTGCTAAACTTTAGCTAAAATAAAAGCCACGCCAATTCATTTGTATGAAGCCAAGGATAAAGGCTGATAAAAGAAAAAGATTGCTTTCAACCAGAGTCAAACTCATGATATTTAGCTCAATAGACTAACACTCTAACACCTATAACATTCAATCTCTTTTTGGTATTTTAGAATTTTACAAGTGGAGAGCTGCATAATGATTCAAACTATTGTAAGTAGATATTATTGTTTTCTTCAAATCTCTGTTCAAGTAGATGCTAGCACCTTGAGTGATTACAAGCTCTTAAAAGCTCAAAAACGAACATTTAATCGCAGCTATCACGAAAACGCCATAGATCAAAATCCCTCTCCAAACGGCTCAAATGGGACGTAGCTGATTACAATGGCTTCTGTTTACACTTTCATGCAAACTTCATTTGCCGAAATATTTTTGCAAATATACTTCACGCATTCAATAAAATCATGTCTATTGTCTTTACGCGTCTATTTAATCATCATTGTAATGCTGTCACTTTGAGCACTGATATCTCAAAACCTATGGTAAAGCACGAAGTGTTTGTCATAAACTAGTGCTACGAGGCGTTTTATATTGAGCTTTTTATTGGCCTTTCAATTCACGTGATAACATCATGTGTCGAAACAATAACCAAATTGTTTGAGAACGCTATCAAAATAAAGAGATTCCACTCTACGGCATTTTCGGGATGGCTAGGATTACCTGTTAGTTTTTGAGCTTTTAAGCGCTTGTAACCACATTTTCACATATTTTGCACCTACAACACAACAGAGTAAGACATAGTGAATCTTTTGATACCAAATAACTGTAATGTGAATTATGTTGCAAGTCAACTTTTAAACTTTAATATTGAGTGAGTCAAAGAAACTCAAGGTGTAAGCATCTACTTGAACAAAGATTTCAAGAAAACAATAATATCTACTTACAAATATTTTAATCATTACACTAACACTCTACTGCTTGTACCAATCAATTTCCTTTTCATTTCAGAATAGTTGTGCACATATTTATTCTTTGTATTTCAGCTTCTCATCTGTAGATCTCTTACACCACAATCTACTTCCAGAACTAATCTTCTTTACATTAATAAGATTCATTATTATTGTAAAGAAGATTAGTGATAGCGCTAACCACAGTCCATGCGTTAACCACTGTCGAGTGGTCGCACAACTCCCAATTTACAAGTGCTAGTATATTTGTATTTTCCATTTGTATTCGCAGCTTTGTTGTGATTGGCTAATTATTAGAAGGTATGTTTCAAAATTTCCTCTAAAACAAGCCAAACAAATAGTTTGAGTTATTGTAAGAACCAAGTTTCTCTGAAGCAAAAGATTGCAAATCAAAGTTAAAGTCATTTCAACTATGAATGTATTAACAATTTACTCTGAAAAGGATATAAATTAGATAGCAGATGTCATAAACGATATATAAAAATTTCTATGAAGAATTAAAATTTAGCCATGAAAAATCTGCACGGCAGTGGATTTGATCTCGGGATCTCTAGATCTAGTTGCAGCGAGCCTAACAATTAAACTACACGAAATACAATGGGCACTTTGGGAAAAAAGTCATTATATTGGTTAAGATGTTCATGCTTAAAGCGCTTGCTTGGAGTTAATAACTACCACTGTTAACTGTTACGCACAACCATTGTCAATCTGGCCTAAAACGCGGGTATTCTTTTTAGTAAAGTTTTTAGTAAAATCTAGTTTTCCAGGTAAAATACTCAAGTAGATTAGATGATTATTCTATTACCCATGCAACACCAAACAATTACTAGTACAAATATACAGGCAAACATGCCAAAGATAAACAATTTTACTCTGATTTGCTACCTCCAGTCGGCTTTGCAGAACAATCCTTGCAAGGCTGACGCTAGTACTAAAACTTTGCTGTCAAAATATACTCTGTCAGTTATTGTCAAGGGAATGTTAGGAACACGTCTAAACCTGTTCTTTAGAAACCCTTCCAAATACTACTAGAATTGTTGTACTATTTGCTTCAATTTGCTACTATTGTCATGGGAATGTTAAATACAAATCAATTTTCTGTTCAAAGGCTTTTTTTATTATCCGAGCAACGCTGGGTAGCACAGCTAGTTTTATTTATAATCTTTGTTATATCATAGCATATATTATAATTTACATATCATACTATAAATAAAGCTTATTAGAACAATAATACTGCAATATATGTTATTAGCTTTCTTTCCAAGCTATTTAATAGGGTGTGTAGATAATAAAAAGGCCAATAAAATCTCTGAGGATATCAACTCAGCAGTTTGTTTGTCTCTCTCGTATCATATATCTGCAGCTCTTCTGAATCCTTTGTCTTCACCGATTTTCCAAAGCTTGACAAGATTGCTGGAAACGCGCTTTGCTGTCTCACGATGCTGCTAGGCAAGTCATCAACTGATCCCTTATCTAGATGCATCGCTCTGCAGGCATCAATTACACATGAGTCACTGCAGGCCCTTGCACATTTGCAAGACTTTTGGGGACATTTGGTGCTCAGCAGTTTTGTTGGCATTTCATTTTGAGACAGCGTACTATCAGTGATACGGTCTGAGGTGTTTTCAGTTTGGTCAAGATCATGCGTGCACTTCATTTGGTCAGAGCCAATTGTTTCTGCTGCTTTTGAATCTAAAATGCAAATTAATTTAGTAATATCACGCTAAAACTAATAAACCAAACAATACGAATTCTGATTTTTGACCTTGATAACTGTAAGAAATCATAAAACATATCAGAAGCTTTAGCCGTGTAGCCACGCGACTCGCTGCATGAGTAGACCTGGTGAACTTATAACATCGACAGTTAATTTCTTTCTTTTAGTTTAGGAACAAATTTTCACTCCATTAGAAGAAGTAAAAAACATTCCTAATGCTTTATTGTAACTAATTTTTTTTTACAAATTTATTGTGGTTTTAAATTATTTGGAGCAAGATGCATTTGCTTACAATAATAACGAAAAAAAATATATATACTAATAAAAAACATTAAAATACATATTTTCATGAAATATAGTCACAAGAACAAAGCTTAGTAAATGCTTATAATATTGTTTTCAACCGATTGCTTAGTACATGGTTGACACCAAAACAAACCTTCAGCAAAACTCAGGGAAAACCTAGTAATGAAATTCTCTGAACCAAAAGCAATAGATTGTTTCAAGGCAATCAAGCAATGCTGTTTTACGGATTCATTAGAAAAAAGGGTTGTGATTATTAGATACGCATCCATATTAGCTGAAGTTCAACCTATAGCATCGGTCAACTGTTTGGACTGAAAATTAACCATTTTGCTCTGAAAACTTTGTTTAAGCACATAAATTTAAGCACCTCAAGTACAACCATTCAACATAATAATAAATTAATATTAATAATAAGAATGTCTCAGCTGAAGATCTACTTGAACTCTAAACAAAAACAGCAAGATAATATATAGAGAGCTTTAAGGTAAAATTATATTCAGGATCAGACAGAATATAAGTGGCATAAACGTTAGCTGAATTGAGGTGTCAGAAAAATTTTGCAGAGGTGTTGATCTGCTGGACAAAACTATTGATTCATTTTGCTGTAAGCTTTATTCAAGTTTTATTTTTTTGTAAAGTCATATTATTTACATATGACTTTTACTTGTATCTGGGTCTTGGTCACTTTGTCAATATGACAAAGCCAAAAACGTGGAAATGCTTTGGCAATTTAACACAATGTCATTTAAAACACTAAGTAAATTTTGACCAGAGTAAAACTACTATTAAAAACTGCAAATCTGCCACAAAATACTATAAAAAAGTACAGTATACAGTTTACGAAGCAAAATGTAAGTATTCACCTAGTCCATCATCAGTCATAGGTAAATACTATGGTTTAAACATTACTTTGCTATATAGGTTCATCACAAGCAAAGTATGGCTAAATTAAAATATGTTGGAATACCACATATAGCTGAGTTATCTTTGAGGTCACTTTTTGTTTCACAATCTTCTGTACAGTCTCTACAGATCTCCTTTAAGTCCAAGTAAATATCCTTGTACAGTTGTTTATTGACCTCTGTAAAGAACGTAGTGATGGAAAGTAGCATCTACATGTATAAATCATGATTATTATGAGGAACTCAGTAAACATAAACTATGAACAAGTTCAGGCAGGTCGGCAACCTTTTCTACTCAAAGAGCCACTTGGACCTGTTTTCCGCAGGAAAGAATGCAGTGGGAACCACAACCCCCTTTGATATTGTAAATTTTTAAAAAACAAATATTACATGTAACATTTTTGTTTAGCTTTTAATGCTTTTATACCATGTTTACAAAATAAAACGAAAAGATGTGGCATGTACAATTATTTAACTGCTGAGAAAACAAAATTTCACTTTTGCAATAAACAATAAAATAGCTAATAATAACTTGAACGTAACATGAAAATATTACGTTAATTTTAAGGTTAATTTCAAGAAAAATTGCAAATTCATGTTTAATTCAGTTCTTCTTTTAACAAAACGTCGAACCGAAATTCTAACAGCAGTAAGTGTGCTACGTTTATTTTGTGTGCTGTCATTTGTTTTTTAGTATTCGCCATAGTTTGCCTACCTGGGGTAAAAAAATCAAAAAGTGTCATGCCGCCTGGTGTAATTTTGACGATTTAATTGACGCATAAATAATGAAGAATAATGTGGCAGACCCAAGGGCTACAAATTTATTTCTGATGTGTTATATACTCACATATAATTACTCTTATATTTGTTTTGCATGTTGTGACTCTCTTCATTATGCGTTTTATTGCTAATACTTCGTTAGTTTGGCCATAACTAAGCCAACCTGTTAGCGACTTTATTAATCATTATTCTTACAGGGCTTCTTACCCGGTTCCATTATACGGTCTGGGGAAAATATACATGTATTGTATATATAAGGAGCACTCTCACTAGGAGAACAAAGTAGTCACAGCTCCACGACTAATGGAATTTCCTTCGGAATAAAACGAACAAAAAAACACACACTCGTTTTTCTCACATTTATGCAAAATTGCTTCAGATCTAGATCGTGCCTCAGTAAAGGCCGGCAAATCACTTACAATAACAAGCGACAATGTTTGATTTATGACCATAGTTACGATTTATCCAAAGTCAGAGGGAGCTACAGCAAGGAGATGAAAAAGCCGCATTCGGCTCCGGAGCAGTAGGTTGCCGACCCTTGTCCTAATAGATAGAGACAGTATGCAAAAGGAACAAAGGCGAACATAAATTGGCTGTTTAGTCTACACTGATCCGTGGTCTAGCTCACCTCTTAAATGAAATTATTAAATATACCTAATTAAAACAGAATTTGTATAACATTATAATACTTTGGCTGTTTAATGACTAGTTTGCCAGCTGTGATATTGCAAACTGTCACTAAAATTATTGTGAAATCATATGACTTATAAACCTTGCATAATCATGGCTTCAAGCAGCATGCACAGCCTTAAGAAACCAGTGAGAGCTGGTTTCAGCAGCAATTTTATTTCAAGAAATCAACAACCAAGCAGTGTATAAAAATAGTAATTATGATTATTTTCTAACTGAACCCACAAGGGTATCAATTCTGAGTATGGCTCTTCTCCTTGATTACATAAGTATATCAATGTTTATGACTCCGTTACAGATACGTAATTTTTTGTTTGCACCTGTAAGTAGAGTATCACAATTCCCAAAAATCATCAGATGATCTGGTATTGCAAATAACTGATTCATAATTATGCTAATGACTTGTAACTTTTTGTTAATATTGTTAGTATATTTTATTTAAAAATTAACCGTTTTTTGTTCGGGATAATTACAAACATTTATTTCATGAAATTTGTGTGTGCGTGCGTGTGCCCGCATGCGCATGTGCGTATGTGTGAGTGTGCGTGTGTGTGTGTGTGCGTACGTGTGCGTGCACAAGCGTGTGTGTGCGCAAGCGTGTGTGTGCACAAGCGTGTGTGTGCACAAGCGTGTGTGTGCACAAGCGTGTGTGTGGCAATGGGAAAAAAGCATTGAATGAGCTTGTTAATACGACTAGAAAGGCAGTCTGTTTTAGCTCCAGTATCGCTCACTTTAAAAGTCGTCAGGAGTGCGATAAGTCGTCATTACACGATTATATCGTTTATACGATTAGTAACATCTCTAAAAAGTGGCAATTTTTAAATCGTTTACCTCACAAGTCTTCATCAAACAATTAAATGGCAAAAATCGTGAGGCTCTACATGTGAGCCAGCTACAGCCAACTCATGTGACGAGGTTAAAAATGCTGTAGGCATTTTAAGAAGCACAGAGACTGTGTATTATACATTTACATTGCATATGCTTTTTACCTTGGCGTTTGTGTGTCCAATGGTATTTTTGGTTACATTCAAGAATAAAATAACCTGCCAGCTCTTTTATGAGAGCAGCCGTGGTTCATAGGTCAGGCCGCTTGCTTGTGATCAACAAGTCAGTGGTTGGCGTCATAAAAGGACAATTGGTGGTGTTAGGAGGCGCATGCGACCACTAGAAAGCGCATTCGACGTCAGGTCGTAGGCGAGTAAGCTGTCACCTCATCTACGCCTCAGCGTAGATGAGGAAGGTGGCTAGCTACCTTCCCCATCCACGCCTCAGCGTAGATGAGGGGAGTGCCTAGCAACTCTGCAGAACTAAAAAGCAAAACCTGACAAAGAGCAGAAGAGCTCCTATGCACACCAATGTTCAGCTAGCTAGAGATGGTGTCTCAATAACAACACCCAACAGGAAGCAATGACAAATCACTGTTGAAGCCTGCCAAGAACTGTCATGTTGTAGAAAGTGGTGAGAACCATGATTGCCTACGTACTCACACGACATGATTCCTAAATAGAGCTCTTTCATAAAATGCTCGTTCCAAAACAGTTACTTGAGTTTACTGGATGTTCATCCGCTGCCTGACAGTCCTTGATAGGCAGGAAGCAACAAACTTTAATGCTACTGAATTACTTGATGTCTGACAGTCCAAAATGTTGTTAGTTTAGTTTTTTAGAAATCGAAATTGCACTGCTAAGAATTACATTGCGGCCTTCCTACAACAGTTGTAAGAGCTCGCACACTTTCCGAAGTGGTGGTTATCTACACTTGTCAACATAATGGGACAACTCTGATTCAAATGGTAGTGAAATCAAGCTGTTTATCCAGCATTTCCAGAGTACAAAGCTTGTAGAAGCTGGTTTTCAGCAAAGTTTCAAAACTACAACCACAGTGCTGTTAGTATGTTTATTGTCTTTACTAAAAAACTTGACTGCAAGTATTTACCTGCAGAACTGCATCTACAGACTATCTGCAGGCTAGAAAGCTAGTGTGGCTGTCAAGGCTTACCTTCATACTGCTGCAGCAAAGAGTCACTAGTTTTCTGACTGCCTGTGTACTTGCTTGTCTGAGCACAGCATTGCAAAGAAGCGGTACATTCATCATCTAGCTTGTTGTATCGAAGCCTAGAGGAACGACTTGATAAAGCCCCCATTTTGTTACACTACACAACAAATGGAGCTTGTCAGAAATATTGGTATAGTTAATGTACCAAAGAATTAGTTAAGATTCTAGTATGCTAAATACTAAGAGCTGATGATTACAGTCAACAATATCGTGACACGACTCCCAACACATGGTTATTGCACTAAGCATAGATTTTGTTCTGTGATTTTTAAACTGCCTGTGCGCACACAACTCCACACTTGGGTATATCTTCTTTGCTCTAAAGTTTGAGTCATTCAAGTACGTATTGTACAATTTTTTTAAAATGGCTATGGATTTTATTAAATTTCTTAGCTTTATTAAATTAATTACTAGAGCTACTGTTATTTTCTTTATTTGTAGAATTTTCTCATCTTTATTGCTGCTACAGTATTATTATTGCTATCTTAAATAGTACTTTTGTAATATTATATGTATTAATAGTATTAATATAATTATTGTTGTTTTAGTACACTATTAATGTCACAATTGCTAATAATGTTATTGCTACCATTATTATTACTGTTATTATCATTCTTATCAGTATTGCAATCATCATCCTGACTTTGTCTGTATTACTATTGGTGTAGTTATTAATATTACAATTATTATTAGTACATGTATTACTAGTATTGCCATGACCATGAGTATTCATATCATTATCATCACTGTTCTTATCTTTGTAAGGGTTATTTTTGTAATTTTCTTTTTTGGTAAATGATACTATGGCTATATATTAACAGCATTGCTATTATCATCCTAATTACTGAAATTATTATTCCTATGTTCATCATTAGCCCAAATATCATCATTTTCATTTCTAGCATAGACCTCTTAGCTATTCTTTACTTATAGTTAATAGTTATAGTTTAAGTATAGCTAATAGATCCAAGATTTCTAGTGCTTTTGTTATTATTTTCATCTGCAGCAACTAGACATAGTAGCTCATATGAACTTTAGCGATCATTGATTATAGGCAGGCAAATTCTTAAATACATTCTAAAATAAATTTTAATGGTCAATTACCTGCTATCACTCAAGAGTTTTCAATAGGCTGTACATCACAGTACCCAAATAAAAGGCGGGAGGTAGCAGTTTGCTAAAGAAACGAGTGCTAGCTTTAAGATCTGGCAAGAATTCACAAAGGTACACTGTACTTTTTACTGTTTGTAATAGTTTTAAGAGTTTCAATAAATATAAATCTAGTATAAATGAAAAAGAAGATCAGCATGTGTCTGTATTTGTACTTGTTCAACTTACAACACGCAAAACACACAAAGGCGAACATTTCAGAATGTTTGAATTCATAGTGGACTGCGCATCGCTCTAGATTTGAAGTAAACTTGGCGAAGCATTTGTTCAGGGCATCCTTTATCATTTTTGAGAGCATGATCACGTTAACATTTGATGCCATGAGTAGAACAATCAATTGCTTTTATGTAATTTTCTGTTTTTCTCACAAATTTTTAATGATTATCACCACAGCCATGTCAGCAAAGTAAACAAAAGTTACAGCATGCTCATTATAATACAGGATTTCACATCTTTTTATCCGGCAAAACAATGTTAATAGTTGTTTTATAAACAAATGGTCACAAGATGTAATTAAATAGAGTTGCTCACACAATTAAATTAGTATCAAAAAATCAATTAATTTTTTTGAGAAAGGAACTTTTGCTGCCTAAAACAGCTTTCGTAAAGTGCTTAGCTTTTTGATAAATTATCATGAAAGCATAGCATATCAACAACTTGTTTCACAAGTTTCTATGTAGTAAAAACAAATTTGGAACTTGACCCCGATTTATAATTTTAAATTCTAGTGTCAAAGGTCACAGGTGTCAGCGCAAGCATCCAATCACCACCTTTCTCACTTTTGATTAAATTTATGCTGGGAAGCAAGAAAAGTCCAAACCAACAAAGCAGAAATAAGGTGTTACAAGTTTACCCAACAGTGATACAAACCTGAAAGGTTTTGTATCACTGTTTTTATTTGTATTTGACATGCAATCACAGAATCAGAACAACAGCCCAAGCAATGAGTTGATTATCAGCAAAGATGTGAATTAAATATTATTATTAAATAAATTATTATTGTTTCATACCACAACGACTTGTCAACAAATAACTAAAACATAGGAGCACAACACCGGTATAATTAAACAAAAACAAATAAAAACCATCTGATAAACTAAAATTTGAAGCTTAAAATAGAATTGTAAAAGAGTTCAGATGAGACCCCAAAAACTAAAAAATAATCATATTAACTTTATTAATATCATCATTGAGAAGCAAGTTTTTATAAATGAATATAGAATATGCTTGTGGAGACTGATAGATGTACAAGCATTTAAGTGGACTGAAAAATTTTATTAGATCGAATATTAGCTTCCTTTCCTTCTGTTCAGCTGTAACAAGGTGGTTATACACCTAATAACAGAGATTTAACTCGATTTGGTCTGAAGGCCATTATCAAGTACTTGCCCATCAATGTCATGAAACTGACAAATGCTGTTAGTAGATTCATATGTATAGCATGCCATATGCCGAGTCCTGCCAATAAGCCTGTTGTATGCTTTCATACAGAAAACATGTTACATGCCAAGTGGCTTACGAACATTAGAATTCATGATTCTTATGAGATCTGACTGCTTCATTTTGGAATTCTCATCCTGACTAAAGGCGAAGCCATCTACAAAGGGAGTGCAATATACGCTGTACTTTATATAATCTCTCAGACTGTAATTGCTCTCTCTCTCCCTCCAACTCCCTCTCTCTCCCTCCAACTCCCCCTCTCTCCCTCACTCCTCCCTCTCTTTCAAGGATTCAACCGCAGTATGAATGCAATTCTACAAATCTCTACCAGTGACATTTTGACAACAAAATTTTTAAGTTGACATAAAAAACTGACATCACGAGAACATTATCATCACCCCGCACTTGTACACTTATTTGCGCCACTCATTTATATTATGTACCTGCAAAGGGAATTGCTGTTCTCTTTAGATGCTCGCTTGTCTTCATGAAGTCAGCTGCGTTACGTTCCCTCAAATACCAATAGCTGATTTGTCTGCCTATGTTTTAGTAGTTTTTAGTCACGCATCAAACCATCTACATATACTACTTTATCTTCCATGACAAACTCACAAATATCATTCTACGCCTCGGCACTGTTATTACCTTGTTAATCCTTCTCTGTTATGTACCGGTACCCCTGTTACAATTCATGTCTTTACCCGTTATGTATCTGTGCCCCTGTTACACCCTGTGTCCTTCCCTGTTGTGTGCCGGTACTCCTGTTACACCCTGTTTTCTTCACTGTTATTTTTCAATACCCTGTTACATCCTGTTTCTTGCTACAGTGTATGCGTTAGCCTCTCAAACTACCCACCAGAAAACCTGAAAGAGCTGTCAACGTATAATCTCAGCACTTTAAACAATTAAAAATCTCCATGGCAACACCCAAATGAACTATCGAGTGATATCACTTAACAGCTATAATATCGTGAGATAAAGGCTGCTGCGTTGCAAAGAAGCTAAAACAAGAGGGCACAACTCAGGTATAAAAGAACTCACGCTGTGATTTGCTCTGCTCCAGCATCGAATGCTGCGATGGCTTGAACTGATAGATCGCTGCAGGTGCGAAAACCTTCGTAAAGAGCTTTGTGACGTAGAAATCGGAGCTGAAAATGACTGATACAGTTAAACAAGTAAGTATACATTAATGCTAACACCGCAGTTACTGTACAATTTCTTTTTCAAATACATGGCAAGTTTGCTAAGAACTTCTTTCACTCATCAGGCTGTTAAAAGTAGACTACAGCGATGTGGGGTTGACCAGCAAAACCCTAATAAGCTCAATAACACAATTTATTAGACCATTACTAACTTTTTATTCTTAGCCTTGGCTCCACTTTCTTGTACGTCAGTTGATCGCGGGTTGCTGCTACCAGATTTAGTGCCTAATCTTCTATTTATTGTCGAATCGTTGTGAAATATTTCAACTTTTTCTTTGATTGAAATGAAGAATGTTCGACGCACTCTACAACAATATGCTAAATTATTAAAAAGACCAAACTTCTTAATAGTTACCGCATTGTTGCTATATTTAAATAAAACTGAATAACCACCATTAACGGTATATATGATTACCTATATATGGTACCTATGATTACTTGTATATATATCATCTAAGATATAGCATGATACTCTACCTATGATTGCTAGTATGTATATCATCTAAGATATAGCATGATACTCTACCTATGATTGCTAGCATGTATATCATCTAAGATATAACATGATACTCTGCCTAGATTGCTAGTATCTATATCATCTAAGTTATAACATGACACTCTACCTATGATTACTAGTATGTATAGCATCTAAGGTATAGCATTATACTCTACCTATGACTAGTGGCATGTATATAACCGAGGCTATATCAGTAGTAGCAGCAACTGTGTAATACAATTTTTAAACACTACCAACGCAGCTAGTAGGTAGGAGAGGACTGCTTTAAAAAGGAAATGCTAACTTTTAAACAAATATTCTGTATGAAAAGGAGCATGAGAAGCCATGATGGGCTCCAGACAGTAGTGTGACACATCCAGTGCACAATTATTATAAAATGATTTTAAATAAGTCATGTTCACATTGGTCACTACAATACAGTTAACTAAAACATTAGCTAACTCGTAACACATTAGCAACCGTATAATATAATCTGAGGTTAAAGTTTGATTGGGTGTGTAAATTTGCATAGAAATGTTGAATGACTAAACAGCCAAGCGCAAGCGTGTAAAAATGAAACTGCGTTTACATTTTCCAGACAAAGTCTCTTAGAAGCGCGCAGCCAGGTATTAGGATCAGGCCCAACCAAAATACTGGATTGGAAGCGAGTTGTCGACTTTGACCAGCCATATCTTCAGCAGCGCCCAGTCGAACAGTTGGCCAAAGCTCACTGTAGAACCCCACAAACGCAAACCAGCTGAGAATACTTCCAAATATTGCAACAAAATGCATCTGCAACAAACAGACGCTAATGTAAATCAATTTCAGCATGATTAGGTGATAACCTATCTCATTGATCACTACGCAATAACCCTATTTACTACTGTGTACTAGTCTATCATATTTACTACTGTATACTAGTCTACCATATTTACTACTGTGTACTAGTCTATCAAATTTATGACTGTGTACTAGTATATCATATTTACTACTGTATACTAGTCTATCATATTTACTACTGTGTACTAGTCTATCATATTTACTACTGTGTACTAGTCTATCATATTTACTACTGTATACTAGTCTATCATATTTACTACTGTATACTAGTCTATCATATTTACTACTGTATACTAGTCTATTATATTTACTACCGTGTACTAGTCTATCATATTTACTACTGTATACTAGTCTATCATATTTACTACTGTATACTAGTCTATCATATTTACTACTGTGTACTAGTCTATCATATTTACTACTGTATACTAGTCTATCATATTTACTACTGTATACTAGTCTATCATATTTACTACTGTGTACTAGTCTATCATATTTACTACTGTATACTAGTCTATCATATTTACTACTGTATACTAGTCTATCATATTTACTACTGTATACTAGTCTATCATATTTACTACTGTATACTAGTCTATCATATTTACTACTGTGTACTAGTCTATCATATTTACTACTGTATACTAGTCTATCATATTTACTACTGTATACTAGTCTATCATATTTACTACTGTATACTAGTCTATCATATTTACTACCGTGTACTAGTCTATCATATTTACTACTGTGTACTAGTCTATCATATTTACTACTGTGTACTAGTATATCATATTTACTACTGTGTACTAGTATATCATATTTACTACCGTGTACTAGTCTATCATATTTACTACTGTATACTAGTCTATCACATTTACTACTGTATACTAGTCTATCATATTTATTACTGTATACTAGTCTATCATATTCACTACTGTGTACTAGTCTATCATATTTACTACCGTATACTAGTATATCATATTTACTACTGTATACTAGTCTATCATATTCACTACTGTGTACTAGTCTATCATATTTACTACTGTATACTAGTCTATCATATTTACTACTGTATACTAGTCTATCATATTCACTACTGTATACTAGTCTATCATATTTACTATCGTGTACTAGTCTATCATATTTACTGCTGTGTACTAGTCTACCATATTTACTACTGTGTACTAGTCTATCGTATTTACTACTGTGTACTAGTCTATCATATTTACTACCGTGTACTAGTCTATCATATTTACTACTATGTACTAGTCTATCATATTTACTACTGTGTACTAGTCTATCATATTTACTACCGTATACTAGTATATCATATTTACTACTGTATACTAGTCTATCATATTTACTACTGTATACTAGTCTATCATATTCACTACTGTATACTAGTCTATCATATTTATTACTGTGTACTAGTATATCATATTTATGACTGTGTACTAGTATATCATATTTACTACTGTATACTAGTCTATCATATTCACTACTGTATACTAGTCTATCATATTTATTACCGTGTACTAGTCTATCATATTTACTACTATGTACTAGTCTATCGTATTTACTACTGTATACTAGTCTATCATATTTACTACTGTGTACTAGTCTATCATATTTACTACTGTATACTAGTCTATCATATTTACTACCGCGTACTAGTCTATCATATTTACTACTGTGTACTAGTCTATCATATTTACTACTGTATACTAGTCTATCATATTTACTACTGTGTACTAGTCTATCATATTTACTACCGTGTACTAGTATATCATATTTACTACTGTATACTAGTCTATCATATTTACTACTGTATACTAGTCTATCATATCTACTACTGTGTACTAGTCTATCATATTTACTACTGTGTACTAGTCTATCGTATTTACTACTGTGTACACTAGTCTATCTTATTTACTACTGTGTACGTTTTGCAGAAGAGTTGAGATGAAACTGTTCTAGTTGATATTAAGGAATACAGCCATCTTGCAACTCACTAAGGGAAGTGTAAACTATATAATTAAAACTCAACCAAATACAAACTCACCCATGTCCATGTATAAGACTCCATGCCAGCCTTCAAACACACTGTCACCACTGTGTACTGCAAATGTTACATACCATGCATTATAAAACTGATGATTTAGCATCAGGTGAAAAAATTCAGTTGCATCAGCACTTGAATTCTGAAGAGCATGGAGAGCATAGTAGACTCACAACAGTCTCCCACAGTACTGGCATAACATGACACCAAATGAGTAATGATTCTTTAAAAGCTTGTGAACAACTTCATTGGAGAAACACTCTTAATGTTTATTATCCCAAAAAAAACAGATAAAAATAACACGATGAAAGCGGAAAAAAACCAATAAAATGCACTGATGGGATGCACCTCTTGTTTTAATGACCTAGTAATCAACAATTTTCCAAAAATAGCAGTAGTCTCATGCCATTTTAACATTTGAAAAAGAAACATTAAACCCCACGAGTCGAGCATATATCGTCTGTTATAGTTATTACTAAGCAGTACAACATATCAGCAAATATTTGTTGCAGTTTCAACTCAGAGCAAAACCTAGCACTGTAGGTTCATGATTGTTTATTTATTTTCTATTTATTTTATAGGATTTATGAACACCTTTCAATTTTCTTTACTCAACGGCTCGAGACAATCACACCTCAGCTCTCAGAGCCAACTGGCAACTGGTAAGCAACTTAGTGACAGGTATGAGATGTATTTTATCAAGGGTGATAATACAAACTGTTGTTGCTTGGTTACAACGCTGCACGTTTAAACTAAATATTTAAATGACTGAATGCAGTGTTCAACTCAGCAACACCCAGACTGTGAAAATTAAGCAGGATATTCAATACTTCACATCAATTTACATCGTTTCACCTTTATTTTGATAAAATAAATTGAATTTATATTATTACAGCAGTTTACACTATTCTATTATTACACTACCTATTATGATGCTTGCCGCTTGATGGTTCTGGTCTGCTTAACAACTTACTTCAAATTTGTAAGGAAGAACATTAAAGTGGCCCCCAGGTCACATTGTTTGACGTTGACAGACTGTTTCTGGCTTATGTAGAAGTTATCCACTTAAATGTACATTTATGGTAGGGCAACTATACAAAACTGTTATTACTGATATGTCATATGGGATGCTATTGAGTTTAACTCTGAGTATCGTACAAATTTACCTATTCTAACCACCTCAAGGTGCTCTTTTAGAAATTCACTGATTGATTCTAAAACAGTTGATCAAAGCACTAACTTGAAAATTTGAAAATCAACGTAATAAATAAAAATTTGGACCTCTAACAACATGACAGCTTTGTACGGCAGCTAGTCATTTGCTATAATATTTTCTTAGGCACTATAGCTACTGACTAGTAGCTATACCACCACTAGCTAACAACTAGTAGCTGGCAATGAATGTCAAACAGTAGGTTTACAGTAAACTCTACAGCCATAGTAACTTCCTTCTTATGCAAACGGAAATCTGAATTCAAATCTGTACAAAACAACAACAGCCGTGATAAATTGAAGCTCAAAACATTCGTTTCTCTCTTATATCTCCGATCAAAACCGGTAGACTTTTACATGTACTAGACAGTTGGGATTAGTTTTGGCTTACAGTGAAGACACAGTTGCCGAGATAGAGGAAACCATTAGTGCCACCTGTAGGATGACTGCTATCTGTCTCAAGCATCAACATGGAGAAGAAATAGAGTACGACTGAATGAAGTATTGCGTTCGTAATCCACATCCAGAATACCTGTGATGACACATAAAAGAGATAATAACAACAATAATAATAATAAAGGTTTATAAACAAGTAAATCAATCACTCTAAAACAAATACTTTGTTAAGACACTCGAAGATGTTTTACCTTGACATTAAATAGCGTAGAATCTTGAGAGATTTTGTAGAGGGTCGGGTAACGCATCGGCAGCTCTGTATCAGTATATCGATCAAGGAGTCCGAGTGCGAGAGGAGGAAAAAATGTGAATATCTGCAAACAATATTTTGGTGGGAAAATATAAAAGTAATAAAAATCTGAAAACTTAAATTATTTACTTGTTAAATTTACAATAATGATATTATGACTAAAACCACTGAAGATACTGAAGGACTCTTTACTTAGGAGTATCATGATTGAATATTTTATTACCATCATTTGTGTTAAGCAAATACCTACTGGCTGTAGCCGTCAGTGTTTTAGATAATGTGAGGGTTATTAACATGTGATAACGTGAGGGTAATTAACATGTGATAATGTGAGGGTAATTAACATGTGATAGTGTGAGGGTAATTAACATGTGATAATGTGAGGGTAATTAACATGTGATAATGTGAGGGTAATTAACATGTGATAATGTGAGGGTAATTAACATGTGATAATGTGAGGGTAATTAACATGTGATAACGTGAGGGTAATTAACATGTGATAACGTGTGGGTAATTAACATGTGATAATGTGTGGGTAATTAACATGTGATAACGTGAGAGTAATTAACATGTGATAATGTGAGGGTAATTAACATGTGATAATGTGAGGGTAATTAACATGTGATAATGTGAGGGTAATTAACATGTGATAACATGAGAGTAATTAACATGTGATAATGTGAGGGTAATTAACATGTGATAATGTGAGGGTAATTAACATGTGATAATGTGAGGGTAATTAACATGTGATAACATGAGAGTAATTAACATGTGATAATGTGAGGGTAATTAACATGTGATAATGTGAGGGTAATTAACATGTGATAATGTGAGGGTAATTAACATGTGATAATGTGAGGGTAATTAACATATGATAATGTGAGGGTAATTAACGTGTGATAATGTGAGGGTAATTAACATGTGATAATGTGAGGGTAATTAACATGTGATAACATGAGGGTAATTAACAGGAAACAATAAAATAAGAACCAGGAAAAGTAAGAATGTTATTAAGATCTCCAGTGCATTATCTGAAAGGTATATGCAATAACCCAAAAGCTGTATGTTAGCAAAATTTGTTCTCATTTGTATCAACTCTCTGTATTTGTTAAGCGCATGCGTTTGGGTAAAGATATATAAAGATAAGTGGCCAATGAATTCTGAAAAAAGAGTAAACTGATTTCATTTAAAAGTTATAATCTTTGATAGGCCACATTTCCACTAACTCTCAGAATCTGATATGGCAGTGAAGAGTTTTTTGTCAATTGCAAACAAGTTCACCAAATTTGGAAAGTGACCAAGCACATCAATGAACAAAATTCTGGGTGTGAATTTGACCTTCTACGTGAATAGTTCCTTTTCATAAATTAACTTTCCTCCAAACTTTCCTCCATAACATTAGTTGATTATCGAGCCTCGTTCTTCCACATTATCTTGGACATGCTTAAACGTGTCAAGTGAAATTACAACTGCAATGTTCTCAAGAAAAGCTGCAAGCCATCCTGCTCACTATGACAGCTCAATTAGTATTTAGATGCACAATACAAGACAGCTTCTGTATGGATATGTAGTGTACTCCCTGACAATCACCATCAAGTTCTTCCAATTAGAATCTCATACCAACACCTCAGTTATTTCAGTGTTTAGAAGTTGAATCTGTAAACTTACCACATTGTAGAAGCCTATGGACCATCGCTCAAACAAGATCTGTCCGGAGTATCCATTGTATATTTGAAACCAAAGCTAGGAATAGAAAAAGCAAATTTTAATGATCCCAAATAATGAACAAGTAAGGAATGAATCCAAGATACATAGAAACAATGCAATATGTTTTCCACTATGTAAATAGACACAACTTCCATAAGACCATGGTACAGACGATTAATCATAAACTTATAATTTTTCGCTAATATAAGTCAAGGCGGCTAATTTAAAAAAAAAAAACAAATCAATGAACTGTTTCATAAAAAGCGTCTAGACAGCTTAAAGCACATCAATTACATAAGCAATGTTTTAGCTTATTCAGGTTCTTCAATATCTTGGTTTTCAAATGAGCCATTGTTTGACATGGTGAGACAGACGTTGGTTGGTGTTTATAGGATTTCCCCAGGGCTCTACCGCGAAAATCTTCAATGGTATATGCTCGAAAATTGTGACGTCACAATTTTCATATTCGGTGTTGTGTGCTCTTACCGCTTATTTTATTGCGTACCGCTTATATTTATCAACTATGATAATGACGCTAGTGGCAGGCGAAGGGAGGACAACTCCAGAGAACCAATGAAGATGACAAATGAATCAGTGTCATTAGCTTTCCATGTACAGATTATTTCTATGATAAATAACTCAGATTCCAAGCACCATACTATGTTTTCTCGATAATATTATGCACTAGACCTCTCTTTTTATTGTGGTGTTGAGGGGCACTACTGAGACTAATTAATTTCAAGCATTGCGTGATCTCGCGAAAGTGCAATTGACATACATGTATAGTCCTATGGCCACGCCACTGCAGGTTGCAATTTAATCGATGTGATTTCATTACCTTTATCAACGACAGTATATTTATTGAAGCATAATTAATCCAGAACATGTGTTTGTATTGGTCTGGCGTTAGAACGATCCCCGGGCATTGTTGATTATCTAGAATCCTAGTTTATTATTAGCGCTCTCTGGGTTTAACAGCACCGATTGTCACAGAAAAGCGTAGCCTCAATGGCAGCGAAAGAGATCGACGACCTAAAGCTAAATAAAAATTATGACATCACATTGTGGGAGCCGCAACCAAGTGTTTTTTTATTGTAGGGTATACTTTTGACAACCTGTTTTTCATAGTTCTATTATTCTTTTTGTATTGAGTATAAGCTCAATCGAAAGCCAAGACTCCGATATATTGAAATAAATGATAAAAAAAATAATGTAATTTATGTGCTTTAAGGATGCTTCGTGGGCGGCTACAAGATAAAAATCACAATCAACCACAACTCCAAGGAGGTGAACAAAGCATGAATATTATAAGTAAAGCACAAACAGAAATAGAAGCTGATATGTTTTATTCCTCATCTTAGCTGATCACAGTGGTAAAAGCAATCAGCCAATTGAAGGAATACTAATATGAGTCACACACGGTCTGATTAGTGATATTGGACCACCTAGTGGCAAGTAAGTCACTCCACCTGATACCTTCTATTAAAACCGATGCAGGGAGTAATGATGTCCCTGTTATACTGTATCCTAGCCAATATCTCAATTGTTTAGTCTCAATTTACCTGCGACATAAGACCCCATATTCTAACAATCTTAGATTGTCTCACCTCAATCACATATAAGCAGATGTTTTTATAGAATGAGTAGAGAACTAGCTTGCATATCCGGTAGTAGTTCCACAGTCCATGCACTAGCAGGAGCTTCTTTAGAAATCTGAATTGTCCAATGGCATAGTCAGCAGCGCAGACAGCCTGTGTGCCTTCTAGTCCATTGATGCCGATGCCCACATCCGCTGCCTGCAATTGGTAACATAGAGGGCTGCTGATTAATAGTCCGACTGCTTTATCTAAAGAAAAACAATCCTAGAGACGGCCCCAGATATAGCAACACGCTTTCAACTTAATTTTTTTTAATTTACAGCGAGACGAGAAGTATGCTTCTATTCATGTGAGCAATCCCTCAAAGATCAAGCATGTTTGCTTGATGTTTGCTTACTGAAAACAGAGGCAGATGTGTTTTAAGAGCATTGTTGTAGAAACGATAGCTCGGTGATCTTGGCTGGATGTGTCTGAGCCTAGTGTCAAGAGAACCTCAACAACCAGAGACATGGCCAGATGTAAAAGACATTTTTTTAGGTTGGATGTCCTTCATGTCACCACCAGTGGCCTTTTTTGGAGTTTAACATTAACCTGTTGCTTGCAGTTCAGGCATTTCAAACTAAATGTAAACCACGCAGTACATTAACCTGATTTGAAAATACAACACGTTGCAGTTGCTCACAATGACACAATAGTGTTTATTTATTCCACTCTAAGTCACTTGAACCACCGTGTCAGTTTTAAGAATACCGTGTATTTGAACGTCACCTCTATTTGAGGGTCACAATGGGAGAGAGGTTAAAACATAGAACGCCACCCTTTAATTGAATGCCACTTCTACTTGAACACCAATCCTATTTGACCGATGTGATTTGACATTCTTTATGTCAAGAACCCATAATAGCAAGTGCTCAGTAGAAAATGTGTCAACAAAACTGTACTAATAATGGCTCGATTACATCAATAACAATGAATTCGTTGTTTCTGTTTGTATCGAAGTCTATTTTCTAAATCCAAATCTAGGTTTTTTCTTTAGAAACTATGACTACAACCCCATAAAAATATGTATCATGTTGTAATATATAAGACTGTATGAGCACCTGTATGATGTTGTAATATATATAAGACTGTATGAGCACCTGTATGATGTTGTAATATATATATATAAGACAGTATGAGCACCTGTATCATGTGCTAATATACATATAAGACTGTATGAGTACCTGTATCATGTTCAAATGTCGTAATATATATAAAACAGTATAAACAACTGTATTATGTTGTAATATATAACACTAAATGAGCACCTGTATCATGCCAACATCATTAGCACCATCTCCAATGGCAAGAGTAATAGCTCCCACAAATTTTTTGACGAGCGCGACAATCTCTGCCTTTTGGATGGGTGAGACACGGCAGCATATGACAGCCTTGCAGCTAATCGCAATTTTAAGGAAGTCAGTCATTAGACAACTGTTCTCTTTAGCGTATTGCAGAACATGCGTAAGTGTCTATAATGTAGAAGATGAGTGATACAGCATTGTTCCATAAAATTGGGCATATTTTCATGCTTATATGTACAGTATATGCAATTTTCGATGAAATAAAACCACCTAAAAGAAAATATTTCCATAAGCAGACAAAATCTATCTACATGATTAGCGTCTAGTTTATACACCTGTTTATACATTCAACTACAGTGCTTCTTAAAGCTTACAAAAGTAGAGCAGTTTAAAATCTAGTCCAAAGATTGTTCTGAAACAAGCTACCGGGAGCTTCCTTCTCTCGACCGGCTCCATTTGCACAATGTTGAGTGTACCACTTTTATGACCTAACCATCGTATTAGAGCTAGTGGCTTCAATGGGTGTTTCATCATGATATACTGTAAATCAAACAGCCTATCACTCATTGCAATATAACTCGACCACCTTCATCTCCTCTCATCACACTTCTCAAATATAAAACCCTCATTCCATTGCCATCATCACAAAGTGGCTGTTTAAGCTGACTAAAAGTAAAAACTATCACGACCTCTCATAGGTAAACATCTGGTTATTCTTTTCCTCAGAACGGATGAGTAAACCAACTAGTTAGATAACTTGGTGCACCAGCCAAAGTGCTTCATTGAAGAACTGAGGCACTCGTGGTTGAAACTTTACTCATCTTGTGACAAGTCATCAACGATCAGTATCATAAATATGATATCATATGTCAGGCTCATTAAGAGTACATCTGTAAGCCAGCTTTTAAAAACTAAACTCAGGTGAATAAGTAGCAGCAGTTATTAGTTTTATGCTAAGCACTAAACACCCAGCTCACCTACAAAGCCTGCCACAATATAAAATGATTTAATTTAATGCTTCCACTAAAATTAGATCATCTGTTCTAGAAATCCAGACATTCAGTGCTTATGTCAAAATCATACTCACTTCTTTTAGTTTTAATAACTGATAGATTGGAGACTCTACCTACATCTGTGTGCTTCACCTACATCTGTGTGCTCCACCCACATCTGTGTGTTCCACCTATATCCGTATGCTCTACCTACATCCGTATGCTCAACCTACATCTGTATGCTCTGCCCATTTGGACAACTAGTGCGCAAATTACAAGGAAGGCAAATACCACTTAAAACTTATACTGGTAAGCCAACTCCATGGTTCACATCCCTAAATGTGAGTACTCATCAGTAATAATTTATGGTGATAAGTATTGATAGGGTGAAAAGTTCTTTAGGTCTTGTCAAACAAAATACATTCATATTTTCTCTGCTGCCTTCAGGAAATCATGAAAGAACAACTTGTTCAGGCACAACTAGCAGATTATACTCAATTCTACTGAAGCATACAGTAAAAATGTATTTAAACATAGCCAGGTATTAAGTAGCATGTGAGATGGTGTGAAGGCCAAGAGAGCCAATAGAGAAGCTTGTTATCTAACCAGTATCTAAAGGGGTCTGAATCGATATAAGCATATCACAATCTAGTTCAATTTTCCCTTATTAATCTATATAACAGCCATTTTCACTTTAACCAGTTTCACTGCTTTAAACAGTTGCTGACTTAAAACAGTTTCACAGCTTTAAAGTCAGTATTGGTTGGAAAAGGCGAGCTAGGTAAGCGTGTAAGCCGCGGAGAAAGACCAACAAACTGTGGTGCATACTACTGCCTCAACTCTATTTACAACCTATTCAAATGTTTGCCTACCTTTCACCACCAATGATCAGACTTGATCATATTTATGGTGTTAACCAGAGAGTAGAAGCCAAGCACAGACATCTGACAGCAATGCTGATATAGACCTTACAGTTTGTTCAGACCTTTTTGATATTTGGATACAACCGTGTCTGCATGACCGCCAGCGTGTTGAACAAACAACATGCAATGGCAATTATAGCCACTGATGCTTTAAATGCTGTAACGTTAAACTAATTTAGACTAAATATTATTCCACGTACTGATTAACTTTGACACATGCGGTAACAGCAAATATCTACTGTCACTGAGTAAACTTTGTAATTGCACCAACCATTAATATATGGTGATTGCATCATTGCGTTAGCTGTGCGATTGTGTTAACTATGTAAGCTGTGTCAGCATTTCAACTAAGTTGCCATGCATTCAGTTTAGTAGCTATGTTCAGAAGGTACTCACGAAGACTGTACTGAGTAATAAGCCAGATTAACAGTGTTCCATTACACTGATTTATGATAATTAGTTTGATGCACCATATACTGTACACAAAAGAGTAAGCTAGTATTGTAAACCCCAATGAAAACTACAGAGAACAAGTCATTTTCGGATACAAAAAGCATAGTTAGAATAGTAAAATATTGTTTGATGACTCAATCTTTTTACAGATTATATAACCAAATTATAAACTATCTATATATACTAAACTATCATGGTTCTTAAACCATGATCTTACAAGATCATGGTTTAAGAACCTTTAGCTCCATATGTACCAGATATTTTAAGCTGACTCACTTGACCGTCTATAATAAGAGCAACGTTATTAGACTTCTGTATGGAGGGTCCAAACTCAGTGATGGCCCTTTTGATCTGTACTTTCGTATCATCATGAGATCGAGCATTGATAATCATGAGAGGCATGTCAGTGGTGAGGAGACAACAGGAATAACCTGAAGAATATTAGGGCTGGACTAAAATACTAAACTCACACCGCTATTTTGAGTGCAACTAACAGAAAGCAGTCGTATTTAAAATAAAAATCAGGAACTACAGAATGTTATCACGATCTTTGTTATCACAATGGATCACGTCAGTAATCTAGCAGAAAAATGTTTACTGTGTAATTGGAAAACTGATGAACTGATGCCAGAAATTTAACTTACCGATGTTAATGGCAGTTTCCTGTTTGTCACCTGTCAGTACCCATATTTTGATATCAGCTTTAGCTAGACTGGCTATGCAATCTGGAACTCCCTACAACAATAATGGTTAAAAATCAGCATTCAACAACAATCAAAGACTATCTCGTAAGAAAAGAGTATTATAGAAGCTCGCTTAGACCTTAGCCTCACCTCCTGTAGCTTATCCTCTATAGCAGTCGCCCCAACCAATGTCAAGTTCACCTCTAAAAGTTCAGCAGCGGCAGCAACCAGTTCATCTCTCTTGGAAATAGCTATGCTGGCCTCGTGGTATCTGCAAGCAATGGAACATTCTTGTGAGTCACCAATGCAACAGCTACACAACGCAACAGCAATTTTCCCTCACTGTGTGAATAAGGAAATAGCCTGAAATAATCTGCAATATTCCAATTGTGACATGTTGCTTTATGATTGACAACGACAATCTTTGTAAAACGGTAAACTGACTAAGCCCTAGAAATGAGCAAAGAGTTCAGTCTTTCAGGGAGAGTTAATAAGTAACATTACTTCTTATTCCAGGAGTCATACTCGTCTTTTTTTAAAACTCGTACAGCCAGGCAGAGAGTTCTGAGGCCGACATGAGCAAAGGACTGGAGCTGAGACTCAAGGAGAGGAACCAGAGACTGATTAGTAGCAAGCCTCTCCAGTATCACACTGTCCTGTTGAAATATGCAAAGTGATGCAGCCAAGTACCGTCTCATGGTAAAAACACGAGGGTATGCAACTGGCTAAACACAAGTAGCTGTAGTAGAAAAGATTTTTAAGAGTGTCTTTTGTTTTGAAACGTTACCTCATTTCTATAATGAAAAAGATGACAAAAATGCAAAAAGAAAGTTAAAAAGTGAGCAAGAACAGGAGTGAATTAGCGTGAGAGGAGAAAGTGAGATTGAAAGAAAGAATGAAAGAATGAAAATGAGAGAGTGATGAGGAAGGTGAAGAAGAGAGCAAATGAGGAGGAAGAGAAATAGAGACAAAGAAAGTGAAATAGAAATAAATAGGAAATAAGAAAGTGAGATTGAAATGAAGAAAAGCAAGTGAAAAACACAAGGAAAAAAAATCATTGAAACTACATACGCAAAAGCCATTACTTATTTTGCAACTGGTGTTTTCACCTCACCATGTAGATTTTTTATAGGCTTTATCGTAAAACAAAGGCTAATGGGAATGAAAAATTCAAATAAATCGAGAACAGAAAAACTAGAGAAACCCACCGCTCCTTTGCACATGAGTTTAATTGTACCAGACTTGTCTCGGACTACTACAGACATGCGCTTCCGGGCACTCGTAAAGTCTATGACATTCAGCAACTCATACTTCTCGACACCATTAGGCTAAAAACACAAGACAGGAGTTGCTAAAACAAACATAGCAATATCATCTAAATAAGGATTTGCTACACCAACTTGTTCAATCAGACATCTTTTGTGACTCTGACTTGACTTGGGTCTTATAACACAACTCGCTCTGTTATTTTGTGCAGACCAATTACTCAACTGAACTGTACTCTACTGCAATAATAGTGTATTGTGATAAAATGCAGTAATAAGAATAAAGGCATCCATCTATACAGTGTTGAAGAGTTGGATTGAAATGGAGTGGCGAAAAAAGACAACCAACTCCAAGGTTTTTACAATGGACTATTGCTGAACAAACTGTAAACTAGAAACAACCTTGCCCAAGGTCTCTCACAGATAATGTTGAAGATTTGAAGAGTCGAAGTGATAAAAGATGTCAACCTTGGTTTATGTTACCAGCCAAATGAACTGCCGAATTGACATTCATTGCGACAGTTAACGAGTTTTTATTTTCGGCTATACATCATATAAATGCAATACCATATCTATCATTAATTCATAATAACAATCCATACAGTGCTGATAGTAATGGTGTCAGGTGTTCGCTCTGTGAACTGCCAGCCCATACTCTGTGCTCCTTTCACCAGTGCAGCCTCATCTGTAACACCATTCAATCTAGGATATTAAATGTCTGTAATAGCGTTCAACAGAGGGTAATTATACATGTCTGAAAGAAAATTCAACTGAAGGTATTACATATTTGTACCAGCATTCAACTAAAGGTATTATTAATCTCTGTAACAGCATTCAACTGAAAGTATTACATAATAACTGTAACAGCATTCAACTGAAAGTATTACATAATAACTGTAACAGCATTCAACTGAAAGTATTTCATGACCTCCGCAACTAACCTCTAGCAAAAAAGAAAGATTTTCTTAGGAAGATTGCAATGAGAAGATTACATAAACATAAAATGCAAATTAGTCAAACCCCTGCACACGTATCTATTAACTGTCATAACATGAAACTAGCACGTAATGTCCATATTCCCAGCGGCGCACGCACCAGTCGAAATCAAAATCCAGCTAACTCGCAAAATAAGGAGAGCAGTTTTATAGAGTTTGTATCGTGTTTTTGTGAGAGGCTAGCATGTAAAAATTTATTTAAATAATCATAAATGGCCATAGTCTGAACAAGGTGTTTGCAACATGGATATCCCCTACAACACATACAATTACCTGGAGAGGAAGCCCTGTATATATAGTCTCCATCATTTTTTTCAGGAACTACTGTATGGCAGACTGCAAGAAGCTCTAGGAAGTCTTTTATCTTGCCTGTATCTTTATCTACCTAAAAATGACATCCTATTGACAACCATGGTAACCATGCATCAAATCAACAATAAAGGCTGCACCATTTACAAACTAATTTGAATCAGCTGACAGGGAGAATATAAGAGGAACTATAGAAAGACATCTTCTCACAGACAGAATATAAGAGAAACTATAAAAAGGCTTATCTTCTCACAGACAGGATAAAAGGCGCTTTTGGAAACTATATAATGGTTTATTTTCTCACAGACAGAATATAAGAGAAACTATAGAAAGGCTAATCTTCTCACAGACAGAATACAAAGAAAAATTATAGAAGGGCTAAATTGGCAGTGTAAATTATTTGACACCAATTAATAAAACCTTGGCAAATATGAAGTACCAGACTTACATTATGTCCCGGTTAAGAATTCAGAAACCACCAATTATTCTAAAGTTGGAACACTGAAAATTGAACATTTCTTGCTACAGAGAATGAAAAGTTCAGTCCATGCCTTCTATGACAAGACTTGATCATAATCAACAAGGCATATGGCTCAAGAAATTCAATTAAAAAGCTCTTGATACACACCTTTTTAGCAGCGCGTTTCTTCAGTTCCTTTAGAGGAATAATCTCACCTTCAGTAATGTCATCCCTAAAGGTAAATAAGTAAATGTGGTAATTATTATTAACCATAAGCTTGTATCATGGTAATTATTATTAACCATAAGCTTGTATCATGGTAATTTTATACCATCTATCAGCTACAGCGACATCAACAGCTGATAGCTCGAACACATATGGCATTTCCAAAGCTTGGCAAGTGCTTGCCAACTACTATATCATTAGCTATCATCTATAGAGAAGATGTGTCACCAGGTAGCATATTTTATAGAGATGGGCACAAAATCTTATACACTTGTAGCTACCATCTTCTATCGACAGGAGCATGGTAAAAAATATGTTGTTAGCAAGCATGTTTTGCTGACAGGCGATTAAGACGCCATTGGCTAGCATTTCTATAAAGAAGAGAATGGTAGCGATCATTTTATTGGACAAGAATATGAGAACTAAGATCATTATCTAGAATCTTCCATGAACAAGAGAATTTCAACTAATACACCATTAACTTGCATCTTCTATCTGGGTTGCTTCGGCATAAGCAATACAACATCATCCAACATATTATTCTATAGACAAAATAATAAAAACTAATACATTATTAGCTAGATCCTGCCACAGGCAGCAACAAGGTAAGTAGGCCTACATGTAATACACTAAAAGCTAAATACTTCTATAGATAATATAATCTTAACTAATGCACCACTAGTTAGCATCTCCTATAAACAAGAACATTACAGCTACGGTTTCCCTTCACTACTTCCTGGTTTAGCTTTCGCCGCTTCTTTAACTCGCGTACAAAAAGTATAAATTAAAATATTACAAATAATAATCAACTAAAATACATGAAATATAGAAATCTCCCTCATATACGACCAATAAAAAAATGACATAAGACATGATTTAGACAAGCGATATATATATATGATACGATAAACATGTATATATTGATATATATATCGATATACATATATATCATTTGTCGCGCTCAATGGGCACCAGAACACCTCTAATAGGGGAAATCCACAAACAAGAATAACCCCTATGCTGACGTATACACATGTATATATATATATATAATTGTTTACTAAGCCCGGTTAACCCGTATGGGTGGTAATTTCTGCTCTAACTCGGGTCTTCTACCAGAGACCTGGGAGCTTGAACACTCGCCTCAAAATCTTAGCTGTTCCCAATAGCGCACCTTTCTGCAACTCACCTGAGTTGATTGCTGTTGGTATTTGGGCAAGCCACATTTTATGCATCGGTGTTATTGCGCCCAGTGCCCCAATGACTACTGGAATTACAGTTGTTCTTACATCCCAGCATTTTTCAATCTCTTCTCTAAGAGGGAGATATTTCTCTACCTTTTCTTTTTCTTTGCTGGCTATATTGTATTCATTGGGTACTGCTATACCTATTATAGTAGACCTCTTGTTCTCCTTGTCCACCACCACTATATTTGGTTGGTTTGCTAGAACATGCTTGTCAGTCCAAATGTGGAAGTCCCAGAGAATCTTAGCGCGGTCATTTTCATTGACCATACCAGGAGCTTCCCACCAGTGTTGTGGTTTATTAAGGCCATACTCATCACATAGACTTCTATAAACAACACCTGCTACATGATTATGTCGTGGAGTGTATGCATTTCCTGCTAGCTGCTTGCATCCACTGATGATATGTTGGATGGTCTCAGGCATGTATATATGTATATATATATATATACATATATATACTTATATATACACATATATACCTTATATATATATATATATACATATATACACATATATACCTTATATATCTATATATATATAAGGTTGTATATAAGGTTGTATATATATATATACATGTATATATACAGGACAGATACCGCAGTTGGTAAGGTATTGGGACAGTGATCATTAGGTCCTAGGTTCAAACCCCAACAACTTAGACAAGACCTTTGCTTGTATAATGTCTACAACCTCTATGATGAGTGCAATAACCAAAACCATGCCGGCTCCGACGTCACCCGGTCAAACAAGTCCGCGCTGCCTGTAGCTGAACCAGGACAAGGCAGTGAAAAATTAGTACTACTGGGTAAAGGCAGTGAAGGGCTACTGGTTCAATATGGATGAAATGGACTTGAACTGATAATACTGACCTCATGCAGTGCTACTTTATGAGTGAACCTCAAAAGTGGGGCTACAAGGGAAGAATGCTTCAACTGTGGATAAGCATGCACCCTGAATTTCCACTAACCGCTAAGCAACTTGTAGCTCAGAGAATTAACATAATCAAGCAGCACCTCATATCGGAACTTGAGGTAGATGAAATTAGGGAACAGTTCACCCAAGTAACCTCGACCAACGAAGAGTGCATATCAATACACACTGTCACACATACACAATCTTGTGTTGACTCACGGGTTGAAGGATACATGCACTTTGACCTTGACCCAAGGGTGAGAGCTTGCGGAAAATATCATCAACAAGATGCCAGCTGCTAATGATTATGGAAGCAGGGTACTACTACGGAGAGTTAGCAGGTCCATACCTAAGAAGCTGTTAGCAGACATTAACTTGGCACTGGGGTCGATCTCAACTGGATCGATCAGTGAGACTAATGCCCTAATCTAAAGTACAGCAACCATCATCTTGGAGGAGATGGGTATTAAGCCACTGCCAACAGGGCCTCAAGCCATTCTATCCTGGCAGATGAGGCTACAAAATAAGATCAAGGACTTGCGCAAGAAAGTTAGTAGGCTCAGTGAGAGATCTAACCACAGTTTGGAGCGTCCAAGAAGGGAAGCCATGGTAGAAGCTCTAGAATCTGCCAAACAACAGCTAGTAGCACTCTCCGCACGACTGAAGCAGTACACCAAAGCGCGGGATAACAAGAGAATGAACAAACTGTTCATTAATAATCCATCTAGAGTGTATTTCCAGTTCAAAGGTGAACTGCAGAGGCCAATGTCAGATCCTCCCCGATCCAGCACTTCAAAGTTTTGGAAGGACATCTGGAAGAAAGAGACTATTCATAACACCATTGCAAATTGGCTGAAGAGGCTTAAAAAGAGCCATCAACTGACTCTCCTGGTCCTTCCCCACTGTGGCTCAGCAAGGACTCACCATCAGCGAAATGGACATCAAGCGCAGAGTGCAGCGTATGAAGAACTGGGTAGCACCTGGCCATGACATGATTCAAGCCTTCTGGTTGAAGAAATTAATATCACTTCACACTAGAATGGCTAAGCAGACGGAATGCCTAATAGAACAAGGCGACCATCCGGAATGGCTGACCAAAGGACGAACTGTACTTCTGATAAAAGATCCAAAGACAGGGGCCGATGCCCAAGAACTATCGACCAATAACGTGCTTGCCTACCACTTGGAAACTACTCTCAGGAATAGTTGCAGACAAACTGGAAGAGCACATGAGTCACTATATGACCAGTGCTCAGAAAGGAATTGGGCGCAACACCCGAGGAGCCAAACATCAGTTATTGGTGGATCGGACGGTCTGTCAAGACAGCAGGAGAAGGCATACTAATCTTGCAATGGCTTGGATTGACTACAAAAAGGCCTATGACTCAATTCTCTATAGTTGGATACTTGAGTGCCTCAATATGTACAATGTTCACCCTGCTCTTGCGGCACTCATCAAGATGTCAATGAACAAATGGAAAACGGAACTGGAGGCTAATGGCAAAAAGCTGGCGAGTGTAAAAATTAAGCGAGGTATCTATCAAGGTGACTCCTTATCACCGCTGCTTTTCTGCATATGCCTAAACCCTCTAAGCAATATGCTGGAGAAAACTCAATATGGGTACCAGTTTAAGAGTGGCACCAAAATAAACCACCTCTTCTACATAGATGACATCAAGCTGTACGCTAACAAAAAAAGAGACATTGATTCGCCAATACACCTCACTCAGGTATACAGCAAGGACATCGGAATGACCTTGGGTATTGAGAAATGTGGAAGGCTAATTCTTAAGAAAGACCATTCTATGCTCACAGATGGCCTGAGAATGCCAAATGGTACCATCAAAGATATAGAAGAAGAGTACAAGTACTTGGGATTATGCAAAGCAACATCAACCATGAAGCCGAGGTGCGTCAAAAAGCCATTACCAAATACAAGAAACGCTTTCGGCAGGCCCTACGGAGCCAGCTCAATGCCAAGAACCAAGTCGTGGCAATAAATACCTACACATTGCCAGTAATAAGATATCCAGCAGGAATGATAAAGTGGACTGAGGAAGCCATCAAGGAAACAGATGTAGCAACTCGTAAACTGCTGACCATGCATGGAGCACTCAACCCAAAATCTGACACTACTAGATTGTATCTCGATAAAAAATATGGCGGTAGGGGACGCAAAAGTGTATAGCAGACAGTGAAAGAAGAAGAACAAAACATCAAAGCCTATGCAGCCTTCATGGCCACTTCAGATAAGTTGCTAGCTGAATTTCAATCGGCTGCTCTGACAATGGAGCTTTGCAGTAATGATGAGGAAACTGACTGGCACATTAAACCTCTTCATGGTGCTTACCACCGACAAATATCTAAGGTTGGCGATCTTCACTAGACAAATATGTGGCTGAACAAAGGAAACCTAACAGCCAATACAGAGTCGCTAATCATGGCAGCCCAGGAGCAAATGCTCCCAACAAGGCAACTCCAAACAAAAATCTATCACACTAGAGACAATCCTAGAAGCAGACTGTGCAAAGATGCACCTGAGACCATCCAACACATCATCAGTGGATGCAAGCAGCTAGCAGGAAACACATACACTGAACGGCATAATCATGTCGCAGGTGTCGTGTATAGAAGTCTATGTGATGAGTATGGCCTTAATAAACCACAACACTGGTGGGAAGCTCTTGGTAAGGTCAATGAAAGTGACCGCGTTAAGATCCTCTGGGACTTCTACATTCGAACTGACAAGCATGTTTTAGCAAACCAACCAGATATAGTGGTGGTGGACAAGGAGAACAAGAGAGCTACTACAATAGATATAGCAGTACCCAATGACTACAATATAGCCAGCAAAGAAAACGAAAAGGTAGAGAAATATCTCTCTCTTGGAGAAGAGATTGAAAAATGCTGGGATGTACGAACAACTGTAATCTCAGTAGTCATTGGGGCACTGGGCGCAATAACGCCGGCGCATAAAATGTGGCTTGCCCAAATACCGACAGCAATCAACTCAGGTAAGTTGCAGAAAAGTGCGCTATTGGGAACAGCTAAGATCTTGAGGCGAGTGCTCAAACTCCCAGGTCTCTGGTAGGAGACTCGAATTAAAGCAGAAAGTACCACCCATATGGGTTAATCGGGGTGAGGAAACAATTTGTTTATATATACATATATATATATATCTCTATATATATATACATATATATATATATGTGTATACGTCAGCATAGGGGTTATTCTTATTGGTGGATTTCCCCTATTAGAGGTGTTCTGGTGCCCATTAAGCGCGGCAAATCAAGAAATACTGTAATAATATATTATTAGCTAGCATACTTTATAGAGAAAAGAATAACAACTAATACACTGTTGACTAGCATCATCCATAGGCAATATCATGACAAATAATACGGGACAAGTTGGGATAAGCTGCATCTGTGGTTACGTACGTGACAACGAGCACTGCACCAGCTGCCTTACGATAAATGAATACTGGGTGATTGCCTACTGTCATTCTATAGGTCATTAATAGGTCATACTCTCGGTCATTAATAGGTCATTCTATAGGTCATTCATACATCACTACATTGACAAGTACATGGTAGATAATGCACCGACTGCTATATAATTTATGAACAACATGAGACAAACCTATAAATGACTCCATCTATTGAGCATCCCTTAAATTCCATCACATTTCTTGTTAGCGTTCCGGTTTTATCTGAGAAAATGTACTTTATCTAAAAAACAACTCAAGTATAATACCGTTATTCCATGTGTTTGATTATCAATCAAAACCCACACTTCATGATTACCATTGAAAATGAGTCAACTTTATTGGAAGTCCACTGTAGAATGCAGTCTTCATATATGACAGCGCTGACCTTACAATCACACCTCAACCTGTCAAATTAATGCATCTAATATTTTCTTCATATATCCTATAAAACGACCATGAATGCGTATGGTAACTACCTATATATAATTACATGTATATATATGCTCTATATATCATACACATTTACTAAACATATGTTCATGTATATACATTTTTATGAATTATGCATATACATGTATATTATATACATATATTGTACATATATAATACTTATTATACACATATATACATATATATTATATACATACTATACATATATTATAAATATATATATACATTATATATACATACATGTACATTATATACATGTAGATATATCTATTTATATGTATATAATTACAACTATATACATATATAATACTATAGCCTATTTACACATAAAACAGTGTAAAAAATTACGAAAACCAAAAATAAAGTAGCAAACAGTGAAAGAAGGGTATGTTTACTATTTTAAAGGCGAAGTGAAGAAAGATGTAAGATTGGCAAACAGTAAGTTTATAGGTAGAGTGAGTAAAACATACACAGCTCAACTTCTTTAACTTGCACTGGTTATAGGTTAAATTAAGTTAATCTATATTTCTAATCTTTTTACCTTTTAAATCTTGCTAGTTTTTTAAATTTGCCCACGAAACTATATTTAAAACCTTAGGAGGCTGTTTGTCAGAAATAACCTTGAATATCGAAGTAATTATCAATTATTACAACTATTATAACTATTACAACTATTATAACTATTATAACTATTATAACTATTACAACTAATACAACTATTATAACTATTACAACTATTGTAACCATTACAACTATTACAACTATTATAACTATTACAACTATTATAACTATTTTAACTATTGTAACTATTACAATTATTATAACTATTACAACTATTACAACTATAACAACTATTACAACTATTATAACTATTATAACCATTACAACTATTATAACTATTACAACTATTATAACTATTTTAACTATTGTAACTATTACAATTATTATAACTAATGTAACTATTACAACTATAACAACTATTATAACTATTGTAACTATTACAACTATTGTAACTATTACAACTATTGTAACTATTACAACTATAACAACTATTACAACTATTATAACTATTATAACTATTATAACTACTATATATATCACAGCTATTACAAATTTGACAACTATCACATGATCTATGATCTTACACACCAACAATCAGATATAGTAACACTCATCTCTTGTTCTAAAGCTATTCATTAAATGTTGATAATGAAACTCAAAGATATTGCGCTATTCTCAGCAAAGTGTTCCCCTAGCTCGAAGGTAGCCATGACTCCCACAATTCCGAAAGCATTACCTGTCCGAGTTCTTCATTTAGGTTGCTAGTTCTCACCATGGCTGGACAGTCAGCTTCTGCGTAGTACATGTCCTGGTCCCAGTTGATGTAGAAAGCCTGGACGAACTTAACAAACTCTAGTGTCACCTGGAGGCTGATGGGTATGAGATTGTTATAGAGGATGATGTATGTCAGAAACTGGAGAGTGAAGCTGTACGCTACGTGAACAAACGAGTAACTTTATCAAATCTTTCACTGGTGCATATTCAATGTCAAACATTCTTCTACGACTATGTTATACTGATGCGGACACTATGTTATACCGATGTAGAGACTATATTATACCGATGTAGAGACTATGTTATACCGATGAAAAGACTATGTTATACCGATGTAAAGACTATGTTAAACCGATGTAGAGAGTATGTTATACTGATGAAAAGAGGCTATGTTATACCGATGTAGAGACTATGTTATACTGATGTAGAGGCTATGTTATACCGATGTAGAAACTATGTTATACCGATGTAGAGACTATATTATACCGATGTAGAGACTATGTTATACCGATGAAAAGACTATGTTATACCGAGGTAAAGACTATGTTAAACCGATGTAGAGAGTATGTTATACTGATGTAGAGGCTATGTTATACCGATGTAGAGACTATGTTATACTGATGTAGAGGCTATGTTATACCGATGTAGAAACTATGTTATACCGATGTAGAGGCTATGTTATACCGATGTAGAAACTATGTTATACCGATGTAGAGACTATGTTATACTGATGTAGAGGCTATGTTATACCGATGTAAAGGCTATGTTATACCGATGTAGCGACTATGTTATACCGATATAGAGACTATGTTATACCGATGTAAAGACTATGTCATACTGATGTAGAGACTATGTTATACCAATGTTGAGACTATGTTATACCAATGTAGAGACTATGTTATACTGGTGTGGAGACTATGTTATACCGATGTAGAGACTATGTTATACCGATGTAGAAACTATGTTATACCGATGTAGAGACTATGTTATACCAATGTAGAGACTATGTTATACCGGTGTAGAGACTGTTATTCCGATGTAGAGACTATGTTATACCGATGTATAGACTATGTTATACCAATGTAAAGACTATGTCATACTGAGGTAGAGACTATGCTACAAATTTAATGCAGTCAAACCTTGACCAACCATCAGCTTATCATTACTGATCACCACATAATCATGACAGCTGCAGTCTTTTTGAAGGCATTGCCAATAAAATACCAAAAAGAAAGTTGGTCAAGATGCATTTTCAAGCCTGGTGGCCATTGTTACACCAAAATGTGTTTGGGAAAATTAATCAAAATTTAACTCACAAACTGAATCTATGAACCACAGGCCATCTCTGCCTCTAGTCCAAACTAGGTTTGCTACAGCTGTAAACATGCTCAGAAAGAGAAGGGTTCCAAATAGAAGGAGAATCTAAAACATACAGTAGAATCTTCTTGATCACAACACAACATAATAGTCAGCATATACTAAAAGAATGACTAGCAATAGCTTGTAATTTGAAGAAATCGTAAGTCAGTGCAAACTATAGTCAACGTAGGAGATGGAAACTATTAGTGAGAGTAAATCGTTAGTCAAAGTAAATCATTAGTCAGAGTAAATCATAAGTCAGAGTGAATCATTAGTGAGAGTAAATCATTAGTGAGAGTAAATCATTAGTGAGAGTGAATTGTTAGTGAGAGTAAATCATTAGTCAGGGTAAATCATTAGTCAGAGTAAATCATTAGTCAGAGCAAATCATTCGTGAGAGTAAACTCTTAGCAAAAGTGCAGGACTAGTTCTACCCATGCTACAATCTTTGAATATTGATCCTTGAACAGAGCGAATTAAACAAGAACTTTAACGTTGTATGAACTATTTGGTTATTTACACCCAATTAAGTAATATTTTGGATGGATCTATTTTTAGGATTCGTCTTCATCTGACATTACTTGAGCTCTAATCAATGATCTAGTATTACAATTAACTTTTCAGATATTCAAATAACAAAAACAAGTAAAATGAATAAAGAGCAGTTTAACAGCCATAGAGCCATGTCCAAGGCAGTTGGTTTGTGGATCTTCAATTCTCACATGTGTTTGATCAGCTCTTATCAGAAGTACAAATAAGCCAAGTGCTCGACTAAGCCAGTACAGTCATACCTCAACATATGAGCTTAATGCGTTCCAGAACGAGCTCGTATGTCAATTCTCTTGAATCTCAAAGCAATTTTTCTTATATAAAATAGCTAAACACACACAAATCCATTTCCCACCCTCTAAAAACCACCTAAAACATGATATTGCCATGGAAAAATTTGTTTTAATTGCATTAATTAATTGCAATTAAACCTATGTGCAAAAAGTAACAAATACCTGTCTAGTGATTATGGTCTGGAATAATCTGTAACATTGTTATGTACAGTACTGCAAGGAGTTGAATATGAACTTTATTTACGACCAGTGCACGAAACCAATAAGGTTTTGGAATTATGATAAAATGATAACAATGATTACTGTCAATGTAGGAAAGAATAAAATGGTGATTTGTTCATCATAGTGTGGCAGCATCAAATGTGTCACTCAATCTTTTACAGTGACACCTGGAGGACTGGCAAATAGGGATAAGACAGTTTAAACTGTGTTGTTTGATCTTGAGCGCATATTTTGAACACATCAACTCTAGATAGGTGTTTAGCTCTGTAAGTTTGCCATATACAACCGCTCAGTATAAGATTCTATCCATGGGTATATAATACAAAGGCTTTGTTGTAAGAATTAGCTATACCAAGCTGAAGCTGCATAGGAGAGTATTGGAATAATCCGTCCTTGATGAAATCTTACAACCTAAACAATAGCAGACCTAGATGTATTTACGATTGAATTAGCTGTAATGCAAATGATTATCTATGTTCAGTCCAAGAAGATTTGCGGATTGAGTTTGATGGATATGAATGTCATTGATTTTTATCTGTTGATGCAGTGACACATTTAGCTGTAGAGTAAAGAACATGTGTTGTGTTTTAGAGACGTTGAGTTGCTGGTGTTTAGTCTTGCACCAGAAAACTGTTCTATCAGCCACATCCTGCATGTGGTTTTTTCGTAATGAAATTATACTTTTTCTCCCTGATTTACTGTCTATTAGCCCATTACTCTTTACAGCTGGTTGATCAAGTGTTGCGTCATCAGAAAATTTGAGTAGTTTATGAGTAGGTGATAGATCAGATACATGAATATTTCACAGTTGCCCGAGTACAGTACCCTGAGGTGCATCAACAGTGGTAGATACTGCCATAGATTTGTTTCCGTTATAGGTTACCCATTGTGCACATGCCCAGATAAATTATTGGTGATTTTCATTAAACATGGATTGACTAACATTGAATTTGGTTTTTCATCGAGCACACATGGTCTCATTATACCAAATGTTACACTAAAGTCCAGAAATAATGTTTGAACGCCCTAATTGGAATTGTCGTCAAATTGTTGGGATATGTCAGTTGCTATCCATCATTTTTTTTACGTCATCAAGCCGTTTGCACATGCGCTCGTTCATGAAAAAGCTGCCATATTTGTAGAAAACGATCGTTTATCTTTTAATTAATTGTACCTTTTGGTGTTGTTTTGATACTATAATAAAAAAATTGCAAACAAAATCATCGTTTTCAAACCTTTATTGCAAAAGCTTCGGTTTTTTAACGATGAAATTGTCTATAAGGATGGCCGACAACGATAAAATGACATCACGAAAAAACGAAGGATATGAACAAGCGCATCTGTTGTACTCATGTTTTCGGTATATCATACTGGTTGTAGACAGTTAGTAGATAAGGAGACAATCAGGCCTTAATGCACTTCTCAGTAATTTTGCTCAGATGACAGAGCAAAGCAATTGGTCTGAAGTCTCTGAAATCTTTGGGCTTGGATATCTTCGGAATAGAGCAGATTTCAGGTTTTTTCCAAAAGTGCTTGTTTTCATGATGAAGTTAATTATGTCCGTGATTAAAGTAAGCAAGGATATCAGCATTACTTTTTTGTAACCCAGCTTGCCAAATCATTTGAATGCGTAAACTTACTTGTATCTATCTGTTTTAATATACTATAAATCACCCACTGGCTAAACAACATAAGTGGTTGACCAATTTCATTTGGTAGTTGAAGGGTAAAAGAGTGCAACATTTTTATTTTTCTGGACATAAAAGTCATAAAGCTTTTTTGCAAACTCCTCCAGATTAAGCCACATACTATCAGCAAATGTATATGGAACATTGCTTTTAGATTTGCATTCTCCAGTCAATGATTTAACGGCAATCCATCAACCATGACTGTCATAGGTAAAATTGTTTATTTTCTGTTTTGATCGGTGTTTCTAAAATTAGGCTACCTACTCCTTTAGCTGCCAATCAAGATTTTCTTTTGAAAGATTACCTATTTTATAAGCTGCAAATTTAGCGCGGTGTAGGCTTTTAATTTGTTGGGTAAAAATAAGTGCTTTTCTTATAGGTGTTCTCACAGACCTGACTTGGCTATGTTATCAACTACTGAGGAAATAATATCCTGGAATATCAATGCTTTTTGCTTTGAGTTTGGTGCAGTCGTTATTGGTTTCCAAGATATGTCATAGACTGTTTGTTACAGCTATCTTAGCTCTTTAACTGACTATCCTTTTGCGCACTGCTGTATATTTTGGCTTTGATTGATATGTTGCTTTTAGAGGGATGCAGCTAAGGTCGCTTCCTCCAATATTGGCTACTGGCTGACAGGTAGATTTTGGTGTTTCGGTGTATTCACTGATGTCAGTATAAACAATGTCTGTAATACTGTCGCCTCTGGTGGGGAACCAAACTAGTTGACTCATTGCAAAAAGTCAGTAAAAGGTTTGGTATTAAGATAATTGAAATCCCCATATATCACAAATTAGACATTCTTATGTTTAGTAGAGAAATCCCAAATTATAGTTGTTATGCAAGTAATCGTTTTATCACATATGACTTGGTTGAGGTCAAGTCAAGTGGATGGTATATGGTGACATATATAATTACATATTGTTGATTTTGATGTACTGCTACCCAAAAAGACGAGACATTCTCAGAAGTAAACTCATTCACTATGGTGTGTGACAAGTGGGATTGAAATACATCCAAACCCCACCAGCTCTTTTTTAAAGCAGTCTACGGTACACTTACCAGATTGAAGCCAGGTATACCATATGCTGACTTCTTGAAAGGTTGCAGCCAAAACTCAGTGATAAAGAATATGTCATATTCGTCCCAAATTAGCACTTTTTCAGCATGTTTGGGTACAGTAATGGACCTGATGTTAGTGGCTTAAATGCATGGTAGTTCGAGGTTATTTGAATTGTTGTTCGAATTGTTGGAGTTATGATTTTTCAGTCAACAGGAAGATGTGGATGGAGAGCTTGAGACATGGTTAGCACTAGCTAGCGATCGGATGGTATTTGGTAACCTTCTATATATCAGGCAACATATAGAAGATGGATGATGTTGACTTTTGTAGTTTACGAATTGTGGGGTTGCAGTGCATTTTCCCCATGAGAATTGCCACCCCATATGAAGCAAGATTTATCATTTGGACAAAGCGTTGCTATATGACTGTATTGGTGGCATTTATAGCATCTAACAATTGACACCTGGTGATACTCTTCTACCGCAAGAGTGAGGTTATTGGAGCACATCTGATCTGTTAAAGCTTTTTGCAAGATCAGGTGAGCTAAAGCTTACCCATATTGACCTCATTGGTTTTCTAGATTTGGCGATCCTAGAAACTGTTGTTTATCCAAATCCACCTTGTTTTAAGGCATATACCACATCAGACTCCGTTATAAATAATGAAACACCTTTGATTACTCTTATGGACTTTTCAGTAGACTATTTGATTGGTTTTCAGACTGATGATTTTCCAAATAAAGTAGATGACCATCTGTTTAAAGCAGTGTCCAGCATTTTTTCCTAACCCCGTTGCAGACCAAATTTGAAACAGTCGATGCTACATCTACTGATCCCTTATATTGTGATGTAAATATCCTGTTCTCATATAATCTGTCTTATATTGTCTTCATTCGCAATAATTTCACCGTCTTTTTTCACTGGCACAACTGCATTTTTGTGCGGCTGGAATGGTATAGTTCTTTTAGGCTTCATCATTTTTTACCAGAGTATTGTATTATTGTATTTTTATTTTTGTATTATTTAGTATTGTATTATTTTATTTATTACCAGAGTATCATTCATGTCAAATAAGAGAGGGTGTTAACTCCAGCTGTTCAAATTGAGAGAATTTGTGGGAGTTGTGAGAACTGAAGTTTTTTAATTTCTATTAGTTTATTTGTCAAACTTGAATTCTTTTTAGTAAAAATCTGAACTTTACGTTCCACATTGTTTATTCTGTCAGAAGCAGACAACAGTTGGTATTGAATGGCTTCAATTTTGGACATTTATATTAATGAGTTTTGGTTGATTGTTTCATGTTTGCATGCATCTGGTTTTAGTAGACTACTACTAGCTTATTGGTTCGCTGTTGTATGTGGTATCTTGTGATTATCAACTTGCATTTCCATTGACCAATATGAGCATCCTGGCATATCTTGGCAATGTTTCTGCCAGTGCCTCTTTCCCATGCAACCATCACTTTCAGTACAATAGATAATAGCTGATCTTTCGTTTTGCTTGGAAGCGTGTCCATCAAGTTTCATAATGGTAACTTTGCAGGCTTCTTTCACTATTACATTTGTTTGAAGATTTTTCTCAAATCTCAAAGTGATCAACATCACCTGTTTGTGTAAGCCGTGGTGAGCTATGGCTACCGGAGATAGTATCCTGATGAGATGTGCTGTTTGCTGATGGAAACAGAACTTTTTTGGAGTTCTTGCATGGTTTCCTGACAGGAGTTCATTGAGCAATGAGACCTGCAGTAATCAACATTTACAGAACTTCCCCTGAGTTCTTGAATGGCCTCCTGACAGCCTGACTTTATGAAGTCATTCAACTCATTGATTTTCTGCTTTGTATGTCAGACATTATATCCTAATAGACTTTCATGAACATATCAATGTTCATGAAAGTTCATAAGGATAGTTCATGATCAGGTTCATGAAATTTTCAATCAAACACAATTTTTGGCTTCGGTGAGGTTCATCAATAAAGCGTTGGTTGTATGATAGAAGTTTATCGTATAGTAGGCATCTGTGTTGTCCTCATTATACATCAAGATTTTTGTGTGGACAACCAATTCAGTCTCATCTTTATTGTTGCAGATGTCCACCCCATTGCAACAATTTTCAATAAATGAATGAGATTCTTAGATACTTATAGCTCGCTGAGCAGTAATGTCCAACAGTCTGGCGGTCATTTGGGTTACCCTTAATAGATAACTCACCTTTTAGATCGTTGTCAGTTCTTGCTATCTTTATATTTAAAGTTTTCACTTTATCCATCATATATGGAAGCATGTTAACTACAGATGCCTTAAATCCATCTTGACACGAGACTCCCCCAAGTAGTGAATAGTATAAATCGGTTTTGCAATGTTAACTTTGTTGTTTCCTTATGTAATAACATCGTAAAGGATATTTTTATGAAAACTTATATTTTTCACGAACAGCTTAAAATTCCACTTCGTTGTCACGCCAGGTTCAACCATCATCAGTAACGGCTAATGCAGTGTGAGAGACTTGACAGCAACATTTTCGGTGCGCTATATTTATGAGAAACTAACATAACAAAAAGTCTGAATTTAACTCAAATGAACTTAGCTTACTAAGCACACACTTGAAATAAGTTTTTGTCTCACACTGAACTTCATTCTAATTTTATCTTTGTCTCCTTTTTTTGTTACCCTTTTCCTGTATGCCTTTTTTTCAGTTGCTTTCGAATGTACTTTTAGCCAACTTTTTAAAAACATTTGAAAACTGATCCAACGAGAAAAACCGGATGATGCTGTTCCAGTAAACGACCTCTTGCATGCTCAGAAACCAAGTGGCTGCATCGATAACCATCTCGTATGCTCGTATCTAAAATTTGTCTCGTAGCTCAAGGTAAAAACTTGCTTAAAATTTTGCTCGCAACTCAAATTTCTCATATTTCGAGGTATGACTGTAGTCAAAATTTCAGTATGCTGGTAGCATGAAAAACTTAGAAACAGGAATAAACCAATATTCAAACAATAAAATGTTTTGTCAGTCTACCTGAATGTTTGTGAGTTTTTCAACATGTGATCGTTTGAGAGGTGTTTTCACGCTATTCAGCCTCAGCTTGGATTCTTCTCCTGTGTAGACAACAACTCCAAATATCCATGATGTATTCTTCAACTTGGATCCTCTCAACAACATTTCATTGGGACCTAAGGGTACCCCACTATAACAGTAAAAGATCTGAGCATCAACTATACTTGTATAAGTTGCTCCAATACAAATAACCACCAATGAGTTGGACACCGTAAATTCTCTTTGTTCTACACACTCACATCATGCTTCGCGATCAAAATATGTTACAGTGACGCGTTCTACAAATTACACCACACTAGTACCCAGACAGTCTAGTCTGCTGTGAGAGATCATCAGGTATAATCACTATATGTACAATTGCTGGCAAATTCAGTGGCAAATCTTCAATGCTGATAGTCATGAGTGGAAACCCGCTTGATGCAATTTTTTTCTAGCCCCCAACAATGGCTTTGGACATATGAACCCAGCTCTTATTATAGTAAAGAATATTTGATCCATTTATCCCTAGCAACATTATCTAATATCCTAACAAATCTTGTAACTACCACAACTCTGTGACTTATTACTTGTCCATCTTTTTTGTAATTAGTATCGATTGTGAATCCAAAGGCTGGATGATAAATGTTTCTGGTGATTAGTTTAATTACTAGAGAGCACTCGTTGTCCTCTAGGTTTCTAGCTTCTAGCAAATGAAAATATGAGGTAACTCTTCTAGTTATTAAAGATTTCTAAGACCACTGAAGCTAAGTTATATGACCATAAATTAACTAATCCATCATACAATGCTAGGGCTTACCGACTGTCGATGTAGATGGTTCCCACAAAATCATAGAGCAACCTGTTAGGTCCCTCACACTCAATCCTTGCAGAAAAGTCTGCTAGTTGAGATGCTGTCAGAAGGTGAGACGTCTTGCTTATCCCCTGTAAAACAGCGTATTCCAGTTCGGTATTGTTTGATAGCTGCCTGCTGTATCTTACAGCTTTTGCATTGGAGAGTTAACATTCAATGCATATATTTTCTAGCAAGTTGATATTGGCATCTTCAGTGTAAAATCTATATGCAGTTGGGATAAACTTTAAAGTTGACCATAACTACTTACAAACAATGAAAACATGAACTCAGTGCAAGTATTATTCCTTGACTGTGCAAATAATGTATTACATAGACAAATACCACAACCTTGCGTATTTTGAGATTCGTTTCCCCATCTAAGTTGGCAGTTTCAATGTATGCAATACTTTGCGGTTCTGAAGAAGAGAGGAGCAGTGTATCAGCAGGGATGAGCGAGCCATTCGTTAATTTTATAAAGTCTCCAACGCGCAGGTCTTTCCACTTTACTGTCGTCCACACTTTGTCCTTGAGAACTGCAAAAGCAATAAAAGCAACTATTAGTTATAAACTATTACCATCGCGTCTCTATTTAATCAGGAAACAAGATACATTTACCAACTGCCCAACAGACCTGCGAAATTCTAAATGATATATTATATCTACATTTCAGTTCAGATGTGATTTAGAAAAAAAGAATAATGTGTGTTCTAAAAAAGACAAATAAATTGAAATGGTAAATTCGATCAGTTTTCCAAACCTTCGGAAGTGCACAATTGTTAAACTTAGAGGAGATACAGCATGAACACCCTACAGATAAATCCTCGTCTTGTTGGCACCGATTAAGAGTAAACAAGTGGTGAAGATCATCTTAAACACAAAGGTGAAGGTCATCTTAAACACAAAGGTGAAGGTCATCTTAAACACAAACCCAACAAAAGAATATAACCTGATAAAGCACACGCAAGACTTACCAGAGACAGTTGAGTTGTTGACCTTGGAATCAGCCTGGTGTCGTTTCTAAAAGTGACAGACTTCATTATTGGTTTATAAGAAAACGATATAATGCGTTAAATATCATCATACTGCAACAGGAAAGTTGAAAGGCAATGTACTAAAGAAAGTTGGTCTGCTGAGTAGTAAATGTGACTCACGATATCTTCAACTAGCTCTTTGAGGGCAGAAAGAAGGAGTATAAAGAGTAGAGGCATGAGAGTTGTATATTTGCCTGTTGGAGAAACTCCTGGTATTTGCTATAAAACAAAAAAACTGTCTACAGTAATATACCTATTATAGTAACACGTATATAGTAACATATCTATAGTAACATATCAATAGTAACATGTCTATAGTAACACGTATATAGTAACATATCTATAGTAACATGTCTATAGTAACATATCTATAGTAACATGTCTATAGTAACATATCTATAGTAACATATCTATAGTAACATATCTATAGTAACATATCTATAGTAACATATCTATAGTAACATATCTATAGTAACATATCTATAGTAACATATCTATAGTAACATATCTATAGTCACATATCTACAGTAACATATCTATAGTCACATATCTATAGTAACATATATATAGTAACATGTCTATAATAACATATCTATAGTAACATATCTATAGTAACATATCTATAGTAACATATCTATAGTAACATATCTATAGTAACATATCTATAGTAACATATCTACAGTAACATATCTATAGTAACATATCTATAGTAACATATCTATAGTAACATGTATATAGTAACATATCTATAGTAACATGTATATAGTAACATATCTATAGTAACATGTCTATAGTAACATATCTATATTAACATATCTATAGTAACATATCAATAGTAACATATCTATAGTAACATATCTATAGTAACATGTATATAGTAACATATCTATAGTAACATGTATATAGTAACATATCTATAGTAACATGTATATAGTAACATATCTATAGTAACATGTCTATAGTAACATATCTATATTAACATATCCATAGTAATATATCTATAGTAACATATCTATAGTGACATGTCTATAGTAACATATCTATAGTGACATGTCTATAGTAACATATCTATAGTAATATATCTATAGTAACATATCTATAGTGACATGTCTATAGTAACATATCTATAGTAACATATCTATAGTGACATGTCTATAGTAACATATCTATAGTAACATATCTATAGTAACATATCAATAGTAACATGTCTATAGTAACATATCTATAGTAACATGTCTATAGTAACATATCTATAGTGACATGTCTATAGTAACATATCTATAGTAACATATCTATAGTAACATATCTATAGTAACATATCTATAGTAACATATCTATAGTAACATGTCTATAGTAAAATATCTATATTAACATATCTATAGTCACATATCTACAGTAACATATCTATAGTAACATGTCTATAGTAGCATGTCTATATTAACATATCTATAGTTACATATCTATAGTAAAATATCTATAGTCACATATCTATAGTAATATGTCTATAATAACATATCTACAGTAACATATCTATAGTAACATGTCTATAGCAACATGCTTATAGTAACATCTATAATTACTTATCTACAGTCACATGTAGGCCTATATTGTTACTATATAGTTAATACCTGTGAATGTTACACAAATATTAACTCTTAGTATACTAGCCTCACATCTGCCTCCTGAAGCACAATTAAGATCTATTTAGCCCCTCAGAAAAAAAATGATTTTTTGTTTTATTAGGGTATTGTATTGGATTGCTAAAAAAGTTTTTAAATCTATTATGTATCCTTGCTTCTAGCTACAGCCCATTTGTTAAATGTGACAGTAAATGTGACTACCAAAAGTGATGAAAAAAAGTTTTATATGCAGTTTTTAGCCTGATCAAACTCTTTATACTAGATGCTAGCTACACATAAGCAAATTTACAATTATTATGCAACATTTAAATTCTTAAGACATCAATTGAAGCGAAATGTAGGTGTGGTGTTTAGTGTATAGCCCAATGTTAATATTGATACAAAAGATATATGATGTAAATGGGTCTGATGTGATTTTTCACTGAAAGATTCTTTTCATTTTTTCAACTAATGATTTTTCGTCACTTATTAAGAGTATTAGAATGTAGATGTCATTAAAAAAGCTTTCAAAAATTATGGAATACTTGATAAGTGACAATGAAAGATGAAGGTACAAATATAATCGACTGATTGGACGAGTCAGAAAACCATTTATTATATTCACTCTCTACAAGCATACGATGTAACTGCACACTTTAGTTGAAAAGCTTGTTACCTGAAAAGCGCATTTCCTCTTACTTATGTTATAAACATATAACACACATATAGAGCACGAGGGCCAGTATAATACTGTAGCAGTACCCTGTGACTATAATGTAGACAGCAAAAAAGGGAAAGTAGAGACGTATTTATTACCCCTAGATGCAAAAACAATCGCAATTTTAGTAGTCATTGGAGCATTTGCTGCAATCACATCGGCGCATCAAATGTGGCTTGGCCACATTTGATCAACATTTGGCGATCACATTTGGCGATCACATTTGCGCCGATCACATTTGGCGACAATCAACACAAGCCAGTTGCAGAATAGTATGCCACTAGGTGAATGTCCGGCATTGCACGAGTAACAAAAAAAGTTTTTGTATAAAAAATTTACTTTTAATCAACCTATACAACATTTACCATTCAAACTTTTAAATGAAGGTCTTTGTTTATTTCTGCGTACTGTGCTATTTCTGTTGACTGTTTTTATTCCTGTGTAATTTGTACTGTACCAGCTGCAGTGCTTACTAAAGATCTATGCTGATTGCAATAGTCTTGTTGGCTATATGAATTTAAACGTTTTTCTTCCCGTATGGGCATGAATTTTTCTTCTGTTATGGCTTTATACATAACACTAGCTACAGTGTTTAATGTGAAGCCATGAAAGATGGGCATGTGTTCCAAGTAGGCCTCATGGTATAGCCAAATGGTATAGCTAGTTGGACAGTGCAGTGTATTGGATAAATGGATGTCCGCAGAACTGGGGGTTGTGAGTTCAAATCCAGTTCGCAGCGGATTTCTCATTCTTAAAACTTTATCGCTATAGGTGGACAGACGGATGTACGGACAAACATTGAGATATATATATATAGATTTGGAATAGCTAAGATCTTGAGATGCGTGCTTAAACACTCAAGCTCAGGTCTCCAGTGGGAGACCCGAGCTTCAGTAGACATTACCACCCACTTGGGTTAACAGGGCAAAGAAAAAATATCAACACGCATATAGACTAAAACTTACCTGAAAAGACAAATTTTTCTCCACTATAAATCTGTTTCACGTGTCACTGGTCAGGTGTATTGGTTCAAAAAACAAACAAGACTCTTGACGAGTGACACCACAAAATAGATTTGTGGTAAAGAAAAATTCGACACTAGATGAGTTATAGTCTAAACAATTACCCCACTTATTACTATTAGTGTAGAGTTCTTTCACAGGTTTGAATCTTACCTTATCTCATTTATGTTTAATCACAAGATTACTATTGAACATAGCGTAAGATAACCACCTGTTTATACTTATGTATAAGTATCTCTTCATTTATTTCTTTATCTATAATTTACCTATAATAAATATCATAATAATTTATACATTTAATATTGTATGTATATTTTTTAACAGTCAACACATCTCAATAAGTTCTGCAGTATTAGGCAGGGATCGCTAAACATATTATGGAAATGTTTACTTTTCCATATCCATTTCCATAAACATAAATATTTCCATAATTTTATGGAAATGGATATGGAAATTTTATTTTTGAAATGTGGAAATGTTATGGAAATGGAAATAATATGGAAATGAATTATGGAAATTTTATGGAAATGGAAAGAATATAGAAATGAATTATGGAAATGTTATGGAAATGAAAATAATATGGAAATAAATTATGGAAATGTTATGGAAATGGAAATAATATGAAAATGAATTATGGAAATGTTATGAAAATGGAAATAATATGGAAATAAATTATGGAAATGTTATGGAAATGGAAAAAAATATGGAAATGAATTATGGAAATGGAAATAATACGGAAATGAATTATGGAAATATTATGGAAATGGAAATAATATGGAAATAAATTATGGAAAGGGTATGGAAATGGAAATAATATGGAAATTATGGAAATGAATTATGGAAATTTTATGGAAATGGAAATAATATAGAATTAAATTATGGAAATTGTAACATACACGTAATCCAAGATATAAACAGAGGGGAGTTATATTGTATAGACTAGGCTACATGAATAGACAATGGTAATACACAAACAGCTAACATCAGTGGTATTACAGAAACTATTAAAGGGTTCTGGAAGAAACTAACTCAAATTGTCTCTTGCTCGGCTACATGTATAGACAATGGTAACACACAAACCCAGCTAACATCCGTGGTATTACAGAAACTATTAAAGTGGTCTGGAAGAAATTAACTCAAATTGTCTCTGGACTTGGCTACATGTACGGACAATGGTAACACACAAACCCAGCTAACATCAGTGGTATTACAGAAACTATTACGGGAGTCTGAAAGAAACTCTCAAAACATCTCAAATCGTCTCTGGCTTAGTTATAGGCAATGGAAGCATACAGTTTTGATGTTGCCTGGACCCTAAATAAAGTATATTAGCAAGCAAATATCATATTCATATTATGTATAAATTAATCACATATTCGGGAAGAGTTGACGATTGCACACACACACACGCTCATTTGACACGCAAGCGCACACACATACGTACACACCAGGGATCGCTAAACATATTATGGAAATGTTTACTTTTCCATTTCCATAAACATAAATATTTCCATAATTTTTATGGAAATGGATATGGAAATTTTATTTTAGAAATATGGAAATGTTATGGAAATGGAAATAATATGGAAATGAATTATGGAAATGGAAAAAATATGGAAATGAATTATGGAAATGTTATGGAAATGGAAATAATATGGAAATAAATTATGGAAATGTTATGGAAATGGAAAAAACTATGGAAATGAATTATGGAAATGTTATGAAAATGGAAATAATATGGAAATAAATTATGGAAATGTTATGGAAATGGAAATAATATGGAAATAAATTATGGAAATGTTATGGAAATGGAAATCATATGGAAATGAATTATGGAAATGTTATGGAAATGGAAATAATATGGAAATAGATTATGGAAATGTTATGGAAATGGAAATTGTGACAAACACGTAATCCCTGGTATTAGGGTAGATAAGATGACAGTTTACCGTTTGCATGTACTTATGGCCCTACCCACGCATATGGTAGAACAGCTTACGTTACCAATAAGCAAATCCAGTATAAGTTTACAAACCGGAGGAAGTTGGAGCTACGCCAAAACGTGTTGCGAAAAGGTTTAGAATAGTCTAGTAATAGACTAGCATAGTGTTTTGCAATGTTTATTTGTTGAAACTTTGATTGAGGTAATTTGATGAACCACTTTTTACAGCGTGGCAAATTTATACTATTCTGTAAGTAGCTATTGTACTGTACTGTAACTATTCTGTATTCACTTCAGGTGATATAAACAAACGCATAACAGTCCATTTATATTACAGCTGAGAAACTCATTCTTGAGTTCTGATGCCACTTGCAGGATTTTACGATTAATTGAAGTATGACATCAGATAAATAGCACTTCCATAGTAAACTATTTGTATAGATGCTTACAAAGCCCTTTACAGAGCATTGTACTCAATGCCTAAATATTCATTTCAATCCAGTATAAGAAAGACAGTCACTATATGGAAACTTTTGTAAGCAAATCAACAGTTTGTGACCTGCTTAAATCTACCAAACGAAAGCTGGAAGAGTTAGAAGACCTTCGTTCTAGTGGTGGTTTATTCAAATAATAATAGAATAATAAAAATAATAAATAGAATAATAAAACCATGAGAAGTCAAACCAATAGAGCACAAGCAAGAGCACAAACAGTCATATTGCAGATGTTGCTGGTTATGCTGTCTTCCATCAATAAAAACGATCCTTTTACACATTTATGAGAGAAGATCTGATAAGATAAAGCCGACCTGAAAGACATTTGCTAGTCGACTATGTAGTAAAAATGGTGCAAGTCTGTAGTAAAGATACAAACCTGGAGGCAGCAGATGAGTAGAAAGAAAATATTGGCATATTTCCTAAACTGCTCAAAGAGAAATCTCGGTAGAAATGACCAGACGTGATATTTTCCGGTGCTAAAAGCAAGCAAACTTTTATTAAAAGATGAAACAGCTAAAAAAGGTAAATGTAAAAAGCTGTCACTTCAAGCAGTAAACCACGACTAAGCATTGAAGTGAAAAAACTATTACTCTCTAGTATAATAGTGTCATCGGCAGCAATAAGATGCTTTCAGACATTGCTTAAACTGTAATAACATTTCAGCTCAAAGCTCTCAAAGCTCACATGATCAACAATTACTGTTTCTATACAGCGATACCTGGGTATTGCTGTATGAACACCCAGGTGTCCCTCAGTGTAGTGACACCTGGGTGCGCCGGTGCGCCAAAGTGCTACGGACTGACAAGCGGATCAGTTTCTATATGTCGCTATAGTAGAACAATGGATGTAAGACGCCTATGTGTCAAGGTTGTATTTTTAAGACGCCTTGCGTGTCAAGGTTGTATTTTTAAGACACCTTACGTGTCAAGGTTGTATTTTTAAGACGCCTTATGTCAAAGCATACATCTGCATATCAAGCAACGGGAAAGCAAGAACTACACGCATGCACAGGTGCTACGTACTACGTAACTACATTGGTGACTAAGGCCGTTTCCCTGGCACAAAGATGGTGAATCTGGCGTTTTACTTCCAACAGCGACACTGAATCACGACAACATGAGAGTGACACGGCTGTTTCCATGATGGCATTACAGCACCATATGAGGGTGTGTAGCTACGCTATTGCTGTTTGGGAACTCGGTATTTATCCCTATGACTAAAGGACATTTGGATTCAGGAAGCAATCAGTCTCCATATTGATTATACACAACAACTACAAAGGTAATTACAAGTATATGATAATATGAAAAATAATATGATAATTTACCTTATCCTATTGCTGATAAAGCTGTTCGTATCTTGCACTCCGAGATGTATAGAGCGATGTTTGCTGATTAGTGGCTGCGCTGCGCCTAAAGTAACAGACATTTTTCCACTTTCAAATCTGACTCCCAATATCAAACGTCGCGTAATGAGCAACGTAAGACATAAAACTTAGTCTAACGCCTGCCAATGACTTCATAATTTATCTGAAACTAGTAAATGCTTCACTAGAGCTACTAGTACACTATACAATGTAATACTAATGTTTTTGCTTTACTAACCGCCAGAGAAATCCTTCAAGAAAAAGGTTTATACATAATTTATCAATAGTTCTTATTGCTCTCATGACCATGTTCCTGATTACAGAGTATTATGGGTATCGTTGAAGCAGCCCCGTTGACAGAAATATCTCAAAGTTAGAAAACAAAACAAACGGTTAAAGCTTGTATTTGATGTGGAGCATTCCAATCAATGAAATGTACTAAAGCAATGACTCATCAGCTTTTATTTAATATAAAAAGCCAGCAACACGAACTAACATCTTTTGATGTGCAAGCCAAAAAATCAATAAACCATTATGCAAACATTATACTTGGGAATTCCCGTTTAACACAGCCTGACTCATAAATAATGCCTCCTAAAGCCTTTATAAGGAACACAGACTTTCATGAACACTTTGGTAACAGAAGCCACTTGCCAACAAAAAGATTTTCTACAAGAAGACGAATCAAGTTGTATTCCTACACCAAAACATATGATCCACTTACAAGTCAAAATCTGCTTGCATTCGAGTAATAGTCTTGTAATTAGCCAACCTTCCCACATATCCTCAGCTACCACTACCTAGTTGATGCTAAATATGGAATCTGAAAACATTTGAATTATCAATCACCACAACTATTGAGATAATTTAATAAGGAGTTTAAACATAATTTTGGTTTTATGAGATTAAATCTATCTATGTGGTTGAGTTGCCTGTATTTTTCTTTATTTCATTTGATTAAAAAGCCGTTATTCACTGTTTAAAATTCTTATCATTCATGATGTATAATCTTTGTTGTCACTCATTTCAAAACGATCAACAATGGCAGACATTAGTAGCAGGTCATCGACTTACCACTGCTGCCCACAGTGAATATGTAGTCCGGGTGAAAGAGAGTTGTGTAGATAGTTAGGCGTGAGCTCATGCACTAACTATATCGTATTATATATATATTATATATATATTATATATTAATCCTGTTGCTAATAAAGGAAAGCAATTATATAGGCTTTATTCAAACATATTTCTTTTTAAATGATTGAATGTTATATCATGTCTTCTTTTAAACCTTATTTTTACTTTATTATTTGATTTTGTCTGTATTCGATTGTTCTAGTTTACTGAATTCGCTTACCACAACACCAGAGGGTGTTTCGTCCCTGAAACAAAGGTTGTTTTTCGGAGGTAGATGCCCCATCATCCAGTTGTCCACGTCGCAAACAAAGCTTTGAACTTAGTCGCTCGCACAAACTTGGCTGTTTCAGTTTCACATCGTCAAAATATGCTTCGATTTCTTTATCCATACTGTCTTTCCTACTGTGAAAAAATTTTTAAATTATTTTAATATAGGATGTTAGCAGGCAAAGAATTTATGCTCATTGCTTAATGTAATATTTTCATTCATATATGATAGGACAACCAATATACAGTGGAACCTGGGTTCTCCACCAACTCAGTTTTCAACCAGAGATTTTGAGATTTGTTTGTCTTGGATCTCGAACATAAATTCAGTTCTCGAACAAACCAGAGCATGCGCATAGGAATTGGAACAGCTCCGGAAACAGCATGGAAACATTCGTTAACAAACGGAGAAGCAATTTATGCTTCATAAATTATTTACAAACAAGGAGGAACCATCTGGGACAACGTCTTCTCTACCGAAGAGATTTGCTAGGGAGATAACCCCTCCAGTCGAGTTACCCTAAATTGTTTTGGAGGAAGATTCTCCTTCAAAACGTAAACGAAGTGAAGTAAACGTGTCATTGCTGTTTATATATTCTTTTTTCTATGGTTTTTGATGTAACTGATCTGTTGCATTGTTTTGCTGTTTCATTATCAACTTCTGCATTTTTTGGTATTGTATCTTAACCTTTAATGCTTTTGATGCTTTAAGAGCAAAACATACAAAATACTTACTTTTGTTTTTTTTTTCCATCATCATAAATAGAAAACCTTTTATTAAAATTAAACACGATCTATATCTGTCCGTTTTTATCTATAGTATGCAGTATTCAGTAGTACAGTTTATGGTGTAAAATGTTGAAAAATACTTTACCGAAGTTGTTTTCTCGCCTTGGAACGAATTAAAATTTACATACATTTATTATAATGAGAAAAATTGTTTCGGATCTCGAACAACTCGGTTTTCGAACAACCTTTTGGAACGGATTATGTTCGAGAACTGAAGTTCCACTGTACTGAATAACAAAGTAACTGCAATGCTGGAGTATATTAATACGTGATATTATTTATTGTGTAGGTTTTGGACAAATTGATTATCAGAGTTGATTCTTATGTATAATCATAACTATTAAAATCACACATACCTCAGACATCAGCATTCCATATAGCTGGCAAACATCACAGCTCTTATCAAGCCCTCACCAGTACTACAAAAGTATTAGAAGCAGGGTTGTGACACATTATAACTGCACTGTGTCATTGGAGTGCAGTATGCAGTAATTCCACCATGCATTACAACTTTGTAATGTACAGTAGTAGCTTGAACGCATTCACTTCCATGACACATTACCTGAAACCAAGAAATGCAGGCATACTGCGAATGCACATTATTCCAAATCGAAGCTTGGATAGTATGAAGTTGATAATGTGGATCAACTGACACGGGTGACTTCCCAAACATCTGTGCTGGATTGTACAAAATTGTCAGACATTATATTCAGCTCACAAACTTGTGCTCTAGTTCGCTGCCTCGAGACTTGAAGGTCCCGAGATCAATCCAGTTTTGTGCGGATTTTTCATTGCTACAACTCCCATATCATTTCAGAGTGGGAGTCAGGCATAATTACCATTTCGATCAATGAAATTAGGGTATTTGTATTGTATTTTCATTAATAGTATACATTAAAACCATAATAGATTTTTGTTTCAACAATATACAAAATGCTAATTGTGATCAATTTGTTTGCCCAATCATACCCAAGTTTGAGTATGTCCGCATCCTGCAATTGTATTGCGGTTGCAACCAAGTAAACTCAATACTTGATTCTGTGATGAGTTTTCACAAAATTACACTGCGCATGTATGTATAGTGTAATGTAAGTTTTTACTGCGTTTAGCACTGCGACATGAGCATTAGCAACACTCTCCCTACATACAGCACTAGACCCTGTGCAGTAGGCAATACCACCACGGCACCAATACTGCTTACTGCGTATTAAAAAGTATTTGCACTGAATGTATACCGCATACTACATAGTAGTAGACGTACATTATGCAATTATACTGGAAATGAAGCGTAATGCTTCATTTTGTAGCTTTTAGAGCAGTTTAATGTTTTTTTTTCATAAGGATCCGAGATCTGAAAAGCATGCTGAAGCAGTCTGATCAACGAAAATTGGCAATTTTTTGGTAGGTATACCAGCTGATTTTAAAACCCTTTTAATCATTGCCAACTTTTGCGTAACTTTTGTTGTTAATTTGTCTAACTGTTCATTCCATTTTAGATTTGACTGCAATGGCAAGCCGATATAAAATGGAAAGACACATTAGAGAATGAGAAGATGCCAACACATTTCATAATATAATCTACTGCTTTCAAATAGTAGTAAATTTTGGTCCATTTTTCATCAATTCACATTTAATATACATGTGTACAAACAAAAGCAAAAGCTGAAGACTTACACAAACAAGATATCTTCGCACATCCGGCATAAAGCATTGAACCTATATGCTCAACCTACTCCTACAGGCTAGCCTTACCACATGCTAGACATCTATAAAAAAAGAACAGCTCCAATGACTCAGCCTCTTTTCTGAGGGCTTGCTTAGACGCTCTCCTCTCTGCCTGCCCAGGAGCCTCTCTCTCAGCAGGCAGAGGGAGCAGGCCTCTAGAGTCTCTTCACCCACGGCCTGCTGAAGCTCCCTACCTATGGACTGTCCCAACTCTTGTTTGACTGTCGAGACTGGCAGCCATACGAGCAAACGAACATGGACAACTGTTTGAGTAAGGATGTAACATTCATTAATTATGTTAACCTTTTGTCATTAATATTATTGTTTAAAATGTTGTTAGTGGTGTAGCCTATTTTAGTTGTTGGACTTATAGAATAAAGAAGTAACTTTTACTGGTAAATATCAGTATTGCTTATACTAGCCTAACATTTTTATTACTACCTGAACCAGTAAGAACAAAATTAATTCCCCCAAGCTAAGCAAAAGTGCACAAACTAAACATAGTAAAAATAGAACAAGATGACAAAGCAAATTCAACACTGCTTTGTGTGTACATTAGGAGTAGTTATGCACCGCATAATTCCCCCTAAACACATATAACAATCGTATACGGATTTACCTTGCATATTACAGATTTGTTTTCAAGCAGCAATAGCAATCAAACACATACCGTATATTCAGCGATAACTGGATCATAAAGAGCAGACGATACGGCGATGCACGTTTAGGTAGCAGTCTCCATAATGCATTGTCATTAATAAAGCACTAAGAATTGTGTTAACCCGTATAAGGATGCTTGCAATCACAACACTTAGATCAGCGCAAAGTTAGCATAAACTCCCAATCAATAACATCCAAGACCCATGTTACGTAACAGCTGGTGATGCTTGCGTTCTATAGTCGTAACCGAAGCCGTGTAGCTTCAATAAGCTATACGTCTCTGGTCGTCACGAGCACTTGCACCAATAAAGCGAGCCTATTTATTTGATAAAAATATAAGTGGGATTGCTACAAAGATTAGTAAAATTTCCAGCCTTTTGCGTGATTCTCACTGCTTGAGTTTGACATTTTCTGCTATCATGTCAAGGTAAAGAAAGAAATGGCGAATACTCCCTTGAAGGATTTTTCAAATGCCCGTTAGCTCTGTACTACTAATCGCAATTCAAAGCATACTAAATTGCGATCACATATTCATTTTTGCGTTTATCAAGTATTTTATTAAAAATTCGTAAACTATGCAACGGCTTCAAAACATTTTGAAACAAGTCGAAATGTAGCCTAGGGATTGTTATGGGCGGATGTGGAGAAATTATGTCATGCAGACATAATCCGAGTCCACACACAACATCAATGTTGAAATTGCTTTGTCATTTTATTCTATTTTGACTATGTTTAGTTTGTGCACTTTTGCTTAGCTTGTGGGAACTAATTTGATTATTACTGGTTCAGGTATTAGTGAAGGTGTCAAGCTACTGTAAGCAATACTGATAGCCTATTTACCAGTGATAGTTACTTTATTTTATAAGTCAAAAAATGAAATACACGTTGAACAAAATTCTAAAACAATAATATTCGTGACAAAAGATTAGAATACCCAATGAAAGTTACATCCTTACTCGAACGGTCGTCCATGATTGTTTGCTCAGTTGTATGCGGCTATGAGTGTCGACAGTCAAACGAGAGTTGTGATAGTCCATAGGTAGAGAATTTTGGCAGTTGAGATAGTGGTGTAGAAGAGGCTCAGCTGATGAAGGAGAATGAGGCTCCATAGGTGGGGGAGACAGGCTCCTCAGCAGGCAGAGGGGAGAGTGTCCAAGGAGGCCCTCGGGAAGAGAAAAAGATAGATTGATGCGGAGTCATTAGAGCTGTTATCTTTTATAGATGTTTGGCATGTGGGATGGCTAGCCTGTGGCAGTAGGTTGAGTGTTAAGGTGCAATGCTTTATGTCAGGCGTGTGAAGATAGCTTGATGATTCTATGCGGCTGTGAGTGTCGACAGTCAAATGAGAGTTGTGATAGTCCATAGGTAGAGACTTTTGGCAGTTGAGATAGTGGCGTAGAAGATGCTCAGCTGATGAAAGAGAATGAGGCTCCATAGGCGTGGGAGACAGGCTCCTCAGCAGACTGAGGGGAGAGTGTCCAAGGAGGCCCTCGGGAAGAGAAAGAGATAGATTGATGCGGAGTCATTAGAGCTGTTATCTTTTATAGATGTTTTGCATGTGGGATGGCTAGCCTGTGGCAGTAGGTTGAGTGTTAAGGTGCAATGCTTTATGTCAGGTGTGTGAAGATAGCTTGATGTCGTAAGTCTTCAGCTGGTGCATATAATGTAGACATGTAGGGTGGAGCTCGTGACTTACTCCCGGTATCTAGATCATGTTTGACAGGAGTGGCAGATTCGTATGTGACACATTTGATTCGTCTCTAATGTTTCTCTGGCAGTTTTCTGGTGATGGTGGTTGGTAGGTTTAGTTGCTTCAACATATTTTTGGCATGTTATCCATCTGGTGCTGACCCAATTTCTATGATTGATTCCTCCAATTTTGAAGTTTCCAATTTGCTTTTGACGTTTTCTTAAATCTTTTGATGTCTTTGGGCATCTTGCTGCTTATACGTATTATATGCTTATCCTGTGGTCTGGCTGTATTCCCTATTGGTATTTGTTTTCGCAGTTTCTGCATACAACAAGATATTCAGTTGTTTTTACACATGTATTCATTGCATTTTTTTATAATTTTTCAGCATGAATGGCAATGCAATCACGTTGCTCAAAACGTAATCGCACCTGTTTTGGGTTAATGCAAATGTATCGACTAGACTTTGGCAAAAAAGATGAAGTAAATTATTAGTTTTAGTAGATTGAAAGTACCACGATGTCTTTTTTGTTATTTCATATCTACATTGTCGTGATTTGATCACTTATGCTATCTCGCCAACTAAGGGAGACGAGTATTTTATCACGTCATTCCTCTTTTCTATAGATTTCATGTCATTTTCGATGTTCTTATTTCAGAGGAACTTACAGGTGCCCCTGGACCATAAAAGGGGGCATCTAGGTGCAGAGAAAAGAGGATTGGTGATAGGCAGCTGCTTTGTGATGTCCCTATGTTGGTGGTGAATTTTCTTTCTATCTGAGTTTGTTCTTAATAGCGAGCTGCACATCTTCAATAGGGATCTACCAAATGGTGTTTGCCCTGTGTTAATATTGGAAAGGTTTCTGCCGGCTTTCACTCAGGCATGATCTAGAGTGCAAGAATTGCTGCATAAAATGCAAGAGAAGTGTGAATGGTTTCATTTGTGTTATTCGAAGGAATTCTCATTAGTAGCTTAGCCATGACTACTCTGCTCTCGTAGCGAGAGCGCTCTTTATATTTATATGTATTTTCCTCCTGTACCGTATAATGGAACCGACAGGAAACGGTATAAGAAAAATAATTAATGTGATCGCTAACATGTTGGCTTAGTTACGGCCAAACTTAATGCGTTAAAAAGTATTAGCGGTATAAATGTATAATAGAGACAGAAACAATATACAAATGTAATGTAATATATATAAGAGTGATTATATGTATACGGATATTACGAGACTATGTCAAAAATACCGTAAAACCTCTAATAAAATGCCATCTTTATTTGAATGCCACTTCCAATTGACGGCCACGCTGAAAGAAGGGTTGGAAAATAGACCGCCGCTCTCCAATTGAACGCCACCTCCATTTGACCACCACTTTGACATTATTTGATCTTTTCGAGTCCATATTATCAACTGATCAGTAGTAAAGTGTCCACAAAATCGTATTACTTATGAATCGATCATATCAATAACAGTTAATTCTCTCGTCTAATTTCAAAGCTTTTCATTTTTTTCGTTTAAACTTTGAAGGCAACACCATAGCAATAATCAATAACGGTCTCAGGCTAGTAGTAGCTCTCTGTTTAACGCAGTCTTCTACTTCGAAGTAGCCTACATATATAAAACACGGCTTAAATTTACGATGGTAGATGGAACAAGGAGAGCAACGCCATAGAAATAACTACTAACTCTCTCGGGCTAATAGTAATTCCTTACTTAACGTGTTCTTGATACTTCGAAGGACATGCTTATAAAAACTCGTTCGCAAGTTTTGGACCAAAGGTTATGCGTTTAGCGAGCAAACTTTTAGTACTGCATTAGTGCTAAATGCAGCACGTGAAAGTTTTGCTCTGTCGAAAAGTTGTTTGGACGCTAATATCGACTGGTTCAGCAGTACAGAAGAAGTATTGAAGCCAGAAGATATTGGAAAACTAGAAGATGTTCGTTCCATCGAAAGCAACAATCAGAACGCAGCTATCTGAGCAAATGATGCAAATATTTTTGTTTTAAAAACTTTAATTTTTGTTTCTGCATGTAATATACATGTAAGTGTGGTCACTTGTTCATGAATATATATTTGTATCATTTGCTTGTATCGTATGTATCAACAACAATCATAGATTATAGTTGTATAACTTATAAATATGCAGATTTATATCATGTTATTTAATAGCATCATTGCGGCTATCTTAACACAGCTTACAATGGATTGATACTCATAACTCCACTTCTATTGCCCATAAAAAGCTAGTTTTGGCTGCAAACTGTAGTAAACATATCAGTGAGGGCAATGAGCTTTTATTCAACAATGTTAAATATAAATATAAAATAAAAATATGTCGTCAAATTTGGAATGAATATAAAAATTGAAAATTCCAGTAAATTGCAAAGGACAAAAGCTATAATATCATCGCAGGTCAATTGCAAGCAATATATATCAACTAGTAGAGATATTTTTCGGTTTCTTGATGAAGAGATCTTTGACAAGTTAGCGGTAAGTTAGCATATTTATTGCATTCGAAATGTTTTATATCGGTCCTCCGGAGAAAGAGGGCAAAATATAGGCAACATTCGCTTCGTCTGTAATAGGACTAAATTTATCTTCCAAAAATTCTGACGAGCTATTTGAAAAATAGACTGCCAGTCTCTATTTCAATGTTGCCTCCAATTGACCGCCACCAGGGGTTGAAAAATAGAGCGCCATGGCGTTCAATTAGAAGTTTTACGGTAAGTTCATGGCTCTGCGTCCTCCACAATATTTTTATTACGCCTTCCATCTCAAAGCTCCTGTCTACACAGTCAAATGCCTTGCTCATATCCATTAATTTTTTCAGCTTTCCTATTTTGAGCTTATTTGTGTTATCTGAGTCTGTGTTATTATGAGCTTATCTGAGTTTATTTTGTGGTATACATTTCTGAATATTTGCATATCTCATATGCAAATGTTTAAAAAGCTCAGTGTGTTTTGTGTAATTATGCTTGATCTTTTAGTTGGATAAATACATACGAAAATATGTCAACTCCAAACCCTTTTTAATGTTGTCTTTTGGCATTACTTTAAGCAAGATTAACACTAATATTGCAAAAATAGAAGTTTTATAGTGTAGACTGATAGTTTTGTATCTGCGAGTTTAAATGTTCCTTCAAACATCAAAAGAATCTGTATTCTTAGTAAATGATATTAAAAGCATGTCTATCCTGTTACTGTATTTACTTAACCCGCAGTCTTAAAGCACATTAATTACATAAGTACTTTTATCATATATTTCAGTACATCAGAGTCTTGGCTTTCGAATGAGCCTATATTCAATACACAAAGAAGAATTGAACTATGAAAAACAAGGTGTCAAAAGTATGTCCTGCAGTAAAAAAACACTTGGTTATGGTTCCCACAATGTGATGTCATAATTATCATTTAGCCTTAGCTCGCCGATCCCTTTCGCTGCCATTGAGGCTGCGCTTTGCTGTGACAATCGGTGTTCTTAAACCCAGAAAACGCTATTAATAAACTAGCGTTCTAGGTAATCAACAATGCCCAGGGATCGCGCTAACGCCCGACCAATACAAACACATTTTCTGGGTTAATAGATTTCGGGTGATTGTTAGAGTTTGCTTTTTTCATCCTTTCGTTCATTTTAAACATTTATAGTAATTATTATCACATCGTTTTATATGATGGCATTGTTTGTCCCATACAGAAATTATTAGGCCTAATAACTTGATTAATAATTAATTAGTAATTAAATATCAAAAAGAAAAAATATAAAGATTAAAATATTCATATTATATTATATTCGAATAAATTATATGGAAAATAGAAAACCGGTGTATTGGACAGTTAAATTAATTGCTTTGTGTATGATACTAGCTTATAGGCAGATTAAGTTATTTACAGTAGGCTTCTTTATTTTGAACACTGCCGGAGTGCAGTGAGTCAACCCCAATGATTGATTTAATTCAATTGACTTCTACAACAAAATTAAACAAAAACAGAATTGGCTACTAACAACATACCTGGTTGTTAACCACCATGGTGGTAAGGGTAATGAAATCACATCGATTAAATTTTGACCTGCATTGGCGTGGCCCTAAGACTATAATTATGTAAATTGCACTCTTGCGAGATCACGCAACGCTTGAAATTAGTTAGCCTCAGTTGTGCCCCTCAACATCACAATAAAAAGAGAGGGCTAGTGCATAATATCATCGGGAAAATATAGTAAGGTGCTTGGAATCTGAGTTATTTCTCATAAAATAATCTGTACATGAAGAGCTAATGACACTGATTCCTTCGTCATCTTCATTAGTTCTCTGGAGTTGTCCTACCTTTGCCTGCCACTAGCATCATTATTGTAGTTGATAAATATAAGCGGTAAGCGATAAAAATAAGCGGTAAGAGCACACAACATCGAATATGAAAATTGTGACGTCGTAATTTCCGAACCTATACCATTGAACATTTCTGCGGCAGAGCTCTGGGGCAATCCTATAAACACCAACCAATGTCTGTCTCATTATGTCACACAATGGCTCATTAGAAAGCCAAGATATTGAAGAACCTGAATAAGCTGAGACAGTACTTATGTAATTGATGTGCTTTAATGAAAATGAGTTTTTGTTAGGGCTGTAGGTTAAGTAAATACAGGTCCTCAAGTATGTACACTTGCTTTTTGAGTTTGTGTTGCCTAATAGAAACATTTCATTTAAATGTGTCTCTTCGTGAAAAGTCTATGTTATGTGAAGATTATTCGATAACTACTGTGTTTTAGCACATATGTATAGTTTGCTGTACAGGTACAAATCTAACTAGTTTGTAGCAATGTGTTGTAGTAGTATTGGCTATCAATCTCGCTGGTCTATAATCGTTCTAAGGTCTGTGTCTTTTCTCATTTGTCAGCTTTCTGTGTCTCTTCTCGTTTGTCAGCTTCGCCTTTTCTTACCTCATCCTCCAAGCATGCCTCAACTCAGTAGCTTTCGGCCCAGATGATATCATAATCTGCAAGCACACTCTTGCCAGAACCTCGCTTTGTATTCATGTGCCTTCTCTGTAAATAACTGCAGGTCACCTCGTCATATATTCTTTTCTCAATTTTTTTGCATTGATTTCTTCACTCACTTCCTCTTGTATTGCTTTTTGTTTCGCCACCTTACCTTTTGCTATCTGTAGCCTCAGTAGCCTTAACACATCGGTTTCTGGTTTGCCTAGCAAGTTCTGCGATGCCTACGCAATCACTTGGCACTTAGTTTCAACTTCTCTCTCTCCCTTTCATTCTCACTACTCGCAATCGCTCTATCACCCTCCCTGCTGCATCTATCAAGTGTTGCTGCTTTTTTGTGTCGGGGTCTTAAACTGAGTCGCCTCATTGTTGCTGCATTGAGGATGGTAACATCAGCCTTTGAATTGATTTGAACCTTAGTCGCTTTGCCATTCACCCTAAACATCGCATCGAAACTACTACTCCTGTTTTCTTGCCTAATCCATATAATCATAAAGAGTCCTCTTTATTTTTTAGCATAAAACATGCCATATAATCAGCCAAATCATTCCTTATTGCTTCTTACTATATCCGTCTCTTGCTGCACTGGTCCTCACTTGCCATCTTTGGCTGTTCTGTTTTCGATGACTGCTCCATCATGTTCCTCTTCTTATGGCACTTGGCCTTCTTGAACAATTGCACAACAAGTGTCCTTATTCACCACAACCATAAGATGAGATGCCGTTTTCCTCTCCCCTTACATTTCTTATTGGGTGGTCTCAACTCAGATGCCTCTTTCATTTGCAAGCGTAGCAAAGTATTCAAGGACAACGCTTATAGAAGTGCCCTGCTTTGAGACAGTTTTGATACGCCCGGCCTCCTCTCTGGGTTGCTCCTCCAACCGCGACCAAATTCGCATCTCACTGGTTCTCTTTGGGGCAACCACCATCCTAGGACACTGATCGGTTGCACCTCCAACTTTCTCAATTACTCTTAAACATTCCATTCATTCTCTTCGTTGTACCTCCCTGAGTCCAAAAGTTAGTCAACATGGCAACCAGTGCGGATGGCCGTGCTCCCTCCCATTAATTGATTAGGACCTTGTCCAATGACCGGTGTAGGTCCCGAGCCAACTCTTCTATCTCTTCGTGCTCTTAACCTTGTGGCTTTCTATTTTGAGTTCGCTGATTGTAATTGTGCAGTCATCTCTACCTTTATCTGTCTACCCTTTCTAAGCCCTACTCAAGTTAATTCCCAGATGATCAGAGTTTCGGTCGAAAGATCAAACCTCTCGCTCTGTCAACTTGTATCCGTGGTGCCATGTAATTTGTCTTAAAGGTATGAACCTGACTAGTTAGTTGTCCCTAGCGCTCTATTTTGTAGTAGATTTGGCTAACAATCTCATCGGTCTAATCGTTCCAAGATTCGTGTCCGTGTCTCTTATGGTTTGTGAGCTCGTCCTCCAAGTGTGTGTCCATGCAATAGATTTCCTGCCAGATGATGTCACAATTGCAGGCAACTACAAACACACTCACACGAGACCATAACTTTGTAATAATACACCCACTTCATTAATAACCACGGGCAACTTATCACGTTGTGCAACATTATAGTTTAGTCGAAGAAATAACTACCAAGACTGTCTAGCATTATGATTCATAATTATTATAAGACACACCCGTTGCTCATGTTCTTTCTTCATTTTTGCCTCATAAAGAGGAAACACTTAATACAACACAATAATATACAAGTTCACCCAAAAAAGAAACTATGCACAACTACTATATGGCTATACACTCTCAAGTAACTCACATTTTATATCTGTTTCTTTAGTGGGCAAACATTTCTGTTAGAAAATATTCTCTGTAGTTTCCATGTAAATAGAGCTGTTTAGATTATAAATCTGTTTGTTCTTTTAGCATTTCATGTTTGGTTCATTTTTTCCTCTAATTTTTAGCTTTCTTGATAGTCTTTTGCTAGTTAGTCTCTAATTTTAAGCATTGTAAGTTATTTTTAGTTTGATCTTTTGTACTACCTCACCACCTAAGCTGTGCTTCACTTGCATCAAGAAAAATACTTTTTATCTTAAATTCTTTCAGCCTAAATGCATTATTACATTGAGCTACATCAAAATTTCAGTAGAATTGTTTTGACTGCTTAAATTATACTTCTAAACTTAATGTTCAAGTCCTAAGTCATCCATAAACAATAATACAGTTATACAGATATATATTGCATTAAGTTTATTGAATAAATAATTGTCTTCAAGCAAGAGATGCAGCTTGCTTCCATTTTTACTCTGCGTTATTAATCTTTCATTCAACTGTTGACAATTTTAGTTTTTCAGTTAAATGAACGATTTTAGTTATTTACTCTCATCATTTCTTGAAGTTGCAACTTTAGTTTTAGCTTGTTAAATTATGAAAACTTAAAGGTTGCATCCATGTTCACCCATTAGAACTACCTGAGACCCTTACCTTCTCTGTGTGTAATGAGATGTCAAATTCTAACTTCAGGCTCGTGAGGTCATTTAGCTTTCTTATCGATTAATTTGGTCAGTCAAGTCTGAAAATAAAAAAGCTGATAGTAAAAAAGCTGATAACTAGCTTCATAAACCATTTCGTAAGGCTTTTTTCAAAGTTGCAAAAAAGATTCAAAGCATTGTGTTTTACTATACTACTAGCAGTTTGTATAATTTCTTTCGTTTTCATTTGACTAGTTGCGCTCTACATTGGTTGGTTGCGCTCTACAATGGTTGGTTGCGCTCTACAATGGTTGGTTGTGCTCTACAATGGTTGGTTGCACTCTGTTATGTCCCGTCATGTTCTTCTTTTAGTTGTATTATGTTTCAGCTCTCATTTATGTATTTTAAAGGTTTTGTTATCAAGCAGTAAAATGTTTCTATCATTAAAACAATTAGCTTTTAATAACATTTTAACATCAATCAAGTTTTGTCAATTTTAATACTGAAACATCCCGGCAGTCAGATGACCTAAAAAATAAAAAACGATCGTAAATGATAGAAAAATATCGATGCTTGAATATAAAATCTACTAATATTTTGTGAAATTTCATCCTTAAAAACATTGATACGTATGTTTCCCAATTTGCTTTTCAGAATTCTGCGTACTGTAAGTAATCTGTGTGGTCACTTTTATGTTGATAATGTAGCAGTCTATTTATGTTTTCCCTTTTGTTAATTAGTTCAGATATTCTTATAAGTATGGAAAAGCCAAAGAGAAGGCGTCGACTAGCTACTCCTCCCCCTGATGACTCGACAGCACCAGTAGAGGATATATATGACCAAGGGGTTAGCAATGCCTTCAATGATTTAAAGTCTGGTGAGTTCACACCCTAATAGATATGTTACTATAGATATGTGACTAAAGATATGTGACTATAGATATATTACTATAGATATGTTATTATAGATATGTTACTTTAGATATGTCACTATAGATATGTGACTATAGATATGTGACTATACGTAGATATGTTACCATAGATATGTTACTATAGACATGTTACTATAAATATGTGACTATAGATATGTTACTATTGATATGTTACTATAGATATGTTACTATAGATATGTTACTATAAATATGTGACTATAGATATGTTACTATTGATATGTTACTATAGATATGTTACTATAGACATGTTACTATAGATATGTGACTATAGATTATATATGTTACTATAGACATGTTACTATAAATATGTGACTATAGATATGTTACTATTGATATGTTACTATAGATGTGTTACTATAGACATGTTACTATAGATATGTGACTATAGATATGTGACTATAGATATGTTACTATAGATATGTTATTATAGATATGTTACTTTAGATATGTCACTATAGATATGTGACTATAGATATGTGACTATACGTAGATATGTTACCATAGATATGTTACTATAGACATGTTACTATAAATATGTGACTATAGATATGTTACTATTGATATGTTACTATAGATATGTTACTATAGATATGTTACTATAAATATGTGACTATAGATATGTTACTATTGATATGTTACTATAGATATGTTACTATAGACATGTTACTATAGATATGTGACTATAGATTATATATGTTACTATAGACATGTTACTATAAATATGTGACTATAGATATGTTACTATTGATATGTTACTATAGATATGTTACTATAGACATGTTACTATAGATATGTGACTATAGATATGTGACTATAGATATGTTACTATAGATATGTTATTATAGATATGTTACTTTAGATATGTCACTATAGATATGTCACCATAGATATGTTATTATAGATATGTGACTATAGATATGTGACTATACGTAGATATGTTACCATAGATATGTTACTATTGATATGTTACTATAGATATGTTACTATAGGTATGTTACTATAGATATATTACTATTGATATGTTACTATAGACATGTTACTATAGATATGTTACTAAATACCATGGTTGGCTCGGTTTAAACCAATGGTTTAAACCGAGTGGTTTAAACCAGCCCGAAAAAACCGGTTTTTATGTTTTTTTCATTATTTTTTGTGAAAAACATAATATTTTAAGCTCCTAGTGGTTCCTGTGCGGTAGAAATGCAATTATATGTAATTATCAGCTGTGGAAGTTTATTTAGGACACAGTAGCAAATTGATGGCAGAGTTCAAGTTGAAACTACATGAAATCCTAGCACAACAATGACTTGGTGAATTTCATTTTCAATTGGTTTTATCAAGTGATATGATGATCTCTTTACTGATGAAATATAAAAACTATGTGAAATATACTAATCCAATCATCATCTCTAATAATGAATAAATACTTTCTCAAGTCTGGCCAGTGAGAAAGGATTACTTATAATTAGAAATTAAAACAAATCCTTTTGGGCAGAAGCTTCAAGTTTGCAAACTAATATTTTATTTATTGGGCACAAGCCAAAGTAGTTGGATTGTTACAATTCAGTTTATTAAGTTTGTTGTGTTTTGAAAAGGGTTGAAAGGCAAAGGTTTTAAGGCAAAACATATTAGGTGTGCTGTCGTAACGCGAGGTCACGCAGATAGGCTTAAAGCTCACGTAGCAAAATGTCAAGCTGAAAACACCAATTTAGACAGTGATGCTAATATTCAGGTGATAGAAGTTGAGTCTCTGCCACAGCTCCAAACACTAGCAATGCATCTGCATTATGCTCTGCTCTACACTACTACACGACTAATCACTGGGATTAAAGTTTCTACTTACACATAGAGCTGTATGTAAAATATTCACTTTATGTGATAAGATTTCTGCTCTGTATTTCATCGATTATGTTTGATTTAAGACTCATTCTGAAATTTCCATGTTTTCTCTTTTTTTTCCTCATAACAACTCCCACAGTACCATCTTTAACAGATGATTCCACATATGTATGTTCAATACTCAATCATGCAGCTATAGTAAGTGATGTTAATTAGACTTAAAATTGCAAAAACCTTGGTAACATTATAAAAACCGGTTTAAACCATAAAAACCGGTTTAAACATAAAAAAACCTGGTTTTTTCATAAAAACCGTGGTTTTTTCCAACCCTGCTATAGATATTTTACTATAGATATGTTACTATAGACATGTTACTATAGATATGTGACTATAAATATGTTATTATGGATATGTGACTATAGATATGTGACTATAGATATGTTACTATATACATGTTATTATAGATATACTACTATAGATATGTTACTAAAGATATGTTACTATAGATATGTGACTATAGATATGTGACTATAGATAGGTTACTATAGATATGTTACTATAGATATATTACTATAGATATGTTACTATAGATATGTTACTATAGGTATGTTACTATAGATATGTTACTGTAGATATGTGACTATAGATATGTGACTATAGATATGTTACTATAGATAGGTTACTATAGATATGTTACTGTAGATATGTTACTATAGATATGTTACTATAGATATGTTACTATAGATAGGTTACTATAGATATGTTACTGTAGATATGTGACTATAGATATGTTACTATAGATATGTTACTATAGATATGTTACTATAGATAGGTTACTATAGATATGTTACTATAGATAGGTTACTATAGATATGTTACTGTAGATATGTGACTATAGATATGTTACTATAGATATGTTACTATAGATATGTTACTATAGATAGGTTACTATAGATATGTTACTGTAGATATGTGACTATAGATATGTTACTATAGATATGTTACTATAGATATGTTACTATAGATAGGTTACTATAGATATTTTACTGTAGATATGTTACTATAGATATGTTACTATAGATATGTTACTATAGATATGTTACTATAGATAGGTTACTATAGATATGTTACTGTAGATATGTGACTATAGATATGTTACTATAGATATGTTACTATAGATATGTTACTATAGATAGGTTACTATAGATATGTTACTATAGATATGTTACTATAGATAGGTTACTAACTTTCTACCTACAATATTTTAGTGAAGGAGTTGTTGCCCTTGTCATCCCTTGAAAGTTGTCACTCGCAGTCATCAGAGAGTGTTGAAGACAACAGCTTACGGGACAGCTCATTGGTGAGTCTGAAAAACTATTGTTGGCTTTTTTAGCTTTCGGATGGCTGATTTACAGCACCCGACAATCACATAAAACAGCATTCTGATTGATTAGAAAGTTGACATATTTTCAGCAGTTTAGAGTTGATTGCTTGTGAGTGGTATCTAGAAGCTAATCAGATATAATACTGATAACCGCTGATGTTGTTTAGTCAATCGCTTTCGCTGCAGTGTGACTATTATTCTAACACAATCAAACCTCTTACGATCACATTAGCATGTAAATGTTTTGACATGTCTAATAACGCTCAAGCAAATGTTTGACTTTTATCACCCAAAGTAATTTTAAAGGTTGACTTGCGACAAAATTCACATTACAGGTATTTGGTATCAAAAGATTCACCATGTCTTACTCTGTTGTGTTGTAGGTGCCAAGTATGTGAAAATGTGATTACAAGCTCTTAAAAGCTCAAAAAGGAAAAGCCGACGTAGATTGGAATCTCTTTATTTCTCTGACGTAGTCATGAAATTTGGTTATTGTCTTGTCACGTGATGTTCTCACGTGAATTAAAAGGCTAATAAAAAGCTCAATATAAAACTTATCGTAGCATTAGTTTATGACAAACACTTCGGGTTTTACCGAAGACGCCGTATCAAATATAGATGCTCGCTACTTTACAGTTTTGTTTCGGTTTTGTCTAGTCGGCAAGTCGTAATCTGATCATGTGACCCAATACTTCGCAAATAATTTCTGCAACAATTTTCGATTATCACAAGTGACCAACAGGCTCGTCATGGTTATCAGACAATGATATGTACTCCTTCAAGCTAAGGCTAAAAAGTTAAACGAATTTTTATGGTAAGTTATAAGATATCACTGCTAAAAGTGACAGCATTACAATGACGATAAAACAGACGTGTAAAAACAATGGTCATTGTTTTATTGAATGCGTGAAGTATATTTGTGAAAATATTTCGACAAATAATGTTGCATGAAAGTGTAAACAGAAACCATCTGCCACAGCTACATCACATTTGAGCCGTTTTGGAAAGAGAATCCAAACTACGGCAGTCTCGTTGGGCTGCGATTAACTGTTCGTTTTTGAGCTTTTAAAAGCTTGTAATCACATTCCCACATATTTTGCGCCTACAACACAACAGAGTAAGACATGGTGAATTTTTTGGTATCAAATAACTGTAATGTGAATTTTGTTGCAAGTCAATCTTTATGACACGTGTCCAGCCATCCAATAGCCATCATTAAGAGGAAAGTGAAAGTGCTTTGAAGAAAAGTGGTTGAAAGTTATTGAAAATAGAAAAACTGAAGGCAGTAGTTGAATGCAAAATTTAAAAACTGTTTTTAAATATAAAAGCAAAAATAATAAATAAGCCATCTTATCGTGATGCTCTTATAGTTTATGTTAAGCTGACTAGCCCTGCATCGCTATCAATAACTCTCTTGTGTTGTTAAGGCTGCACCTCAGTTCACCCATCTTCGACATGGCAATGAAACCTTGTCGTATGGATTATTACTCGAACGGTTTAGTTTATATACTACGTATATAATGCGATTGTTTCAGTTTTATATGTCGTTAACTGAAATATCGGTAAGTTTTTATCTTTTTTCATCTTGTGACACAAATAAAATACATGGTACTCTTACAAGAATACTTTCTTCAACATCTGTTAGTGTTGTCATACGAAGCTAATATCCAAATGGATTAAATTTGTGTGTCAAGATAACTACTAAAATAAATGACAATGTATTTCGGAAAATGCTGCTTGTGCCGATATCCTAGCATGGTAGTGTAGATGATGAGGTGAAATCATCAGAGATATATAAAAATTTTATGCATTTCTCTGCCTCTCCCAACCCCTGTGTTTTCTACATGTACCTTTACCACCCTTTTCCCTACTTGCCTTGTAACCCTTCCTCACACACTCGAGCACTTTTAAACTACCAACTACCACCTAACCTCCCCTGCCTTTGTTTTCAAAAACATATCAGTAATGCTAATATGTATGCTAAAGGCATGAACTATCTGTTCACTGGTAGTTATGTTTTGTCAAGTCTGAATGTTGGACTGCATGGCAGCATTTTTGATTGATTGATTGCTTGCTGCTGTTCGTTTCAAGGTCTGGATTTCTTGCAAAACAAAAGAATTTTACAGGCGCATTGGTGAAAGCGATCTGGGTATAGCAAGCAAGGCTAACGTTTTAACTTTAACTCATATGATAAGTTCTCATCTAAAGATGTAATGAATTGTAACATAATGTTTAAACTATATTAAATAAACAGATTATATTTAGAATTTCTACTTTGGAACCTAAAACAGGCAGTGGAGCATCTGAGGCTGCCATCCCATCGTATTGATGAGCCTGAGTATGCTTGGAATAACATTCAAAACTGTCGATCAAGCTCTCAGAATATTGTCTTGCTGTTCCTTAACCTAAATATGAGCCTCGATGTTTTGAAATGAACCCAATAGTTCACAATCTCTTGGGAAAATAATATACAGGTAATAACAAATTGTTATTGGAGTTATAAGCTCTTGATAGGTTACTACCTTACGCCACAATATTGTTCACAGAATTATATTTTTGCGGAAGTTGCCTTTTCATACATTTTGCCAACTATTTTATTCGTGAAGGTACATGTACACAAATAAATTAATCCGTGAATCCTGCTAGCCGTCGAGTGCAACACCTTCATATGCAAACTGCGTTTAACTTTCTATTTGATTTTTCTATCTTATATGTAAATGTATCTGCTAATCAAATCACATACATACCATAATGTCTAAGTCAGAATCATCATTGTCAATTTCATCAACTTCAGTATTAGAAGTTGTTGGGGGGATTTCACAGTGAAAAACTGCAAGAGCCACTTTTGAGATAACCACACCATGCTAAATTCTGACGACATTGTGACAACCTTGAATAATTTTGTAAAAGATTGCGATGCTTTGGTATCAACAATGGTTAGGGCGCAACCCTAACCCTCGGCGATGATTACTAAAGAGTTCGGAACTTAGCCATGTTTACTGACTACGCCTGGCGACTAGTTTTGAATTTTAAGTAGTAGTTATCCTCCCTTTTTAAAAGTAAAGCTGACAACTTTAATTATTTGTAGATTTTAACAATTCGCGGACTTGTCTGCCCATGAATTATATAGATCTATTGAATAATATCCTGTAGAGTACTTTCTCTTTACACTGTAAATGCTTTTTGCCTAGCTATTATTATTTTTCAACTCGCTGTCGAATTCGTTGGACCAACTGGTGTTATCTATTAGCCAATTGTTAATACATGTATCTTACTTTTGATATCTTCTGTCATGCTGTTGGTGTCAATTACTTATGTGCCGCATGCTGCTATCAAGTTCTTTGGGTCCTGCTGTTCACTTTTCCTCAATTTTCATCTGCCGATATCTTGAGCCTATTGTTGATATTATTTTTTGAACAGCTGTCGATATCTTTGTGCTAGCTGGATAAGTTCCCATATGTACAAGTATTTATGTTAATAGGTGTTATGCTGTTCCAGTGATACCTAATATAGGTTTTATTCTTGTTACTGAGATGACATATGCTTAATCATTGTACAAATCCTGTTGATGTTGATTCCTGCTTACAATATCTTATGTACAGCTATCCCTGTGTCCTCCATTCTTGGAACAATTTGTATATCTTTTTTATAATTATGTGACTTCTAAAACTAAATGTCTGTAACCTTGCTGTGCAGTTTTTATTCTCTATTGCTTGGATAAAATATCATTTTTAGGGAGACATGTCTGTCCCTTCTGTTGCCAAAACTGTAATATAATATATGTCATGTTAGCTCGAGTTTAGTTTTTAAATGGAGAAAATAATGTTGCATAATTCATGCAACTGATCTTTGCGCATATCAACAAAACATTTATGTATGCTGGTGCCAAGAACTTGTCTAGCAGTGTCTGGCACCAGCGAATCAACCCTGAATAATGGCGGACTTTTTAGCATTTATTAAATGAAGCAATTAATATCCGATGATGTTTGTTTAAAATTTAAACTCGGTTTGTACAAGCACAAACCGCATTAACCAATGAGAACTTAATTTAAGTCAGCTGTTTAGGAGTTTTCTCCTCTTAGAACCAATGTCAACATGTTTGGTTGGCCTGGCTGCAGGTTGATCTCTCTGATTCAGCACCAGAGCTTGCAGAAGTTAATGATAGATTTAAGGAGGAAGCTTCTGCAGACGTAGTATCTGCAATAATAAATTCACTAGAGTGCGGGCCCTCACCTCCCCCTCCTCCCCTTGTAACACGCGCCCGCAAACACAAGCTATCTATTGCTTAGATGAAATCTCATTTTAGGGAGACATCACTGTCCCTTCTGTCGCCAAAACTGTAATATATGTCATGTTAGCTCGAGTTTAGTTTTTACATAAAGAAAATAGTGTTGCATAATTCATGCAACTGATCTTTGCGCATGTCAACAAAACATTCACGTATGCTGGAGCCAAGAATTTGCAGTGTCAGGCGCCAGCGAATCAACACTGAATTATGACTGAATAAATGACACAATATATATCCGGTGATGTTTGTTTAAAATTTAAACTTGGTTTTTGCAATTTGCATTAACCAATGATAACTTTATCCAAGTGAACTGTTTAGAAGTTTTCTCCTCTTAGAAACAATATCAACATGTTTGGTTGGCCTGGCTGCAGGTTGATCTCTCTGATTCAGCACCAGAGCTTGCGGAAGTTAATGATAGATTTGAGGAGGAAGCTTCTGCAGATGTAGTATCTGCAATAACAAATTCACTGGAATGCGGGCCTTCGCCTCCCCCTCCTCCCCTTGTAACACACACCCGCAAACGCAGGCTAGGAAGTGGTGAGCAATTGGTTGCTATATGTCAGTTACTAATATTTTGTATATTGGCTTGGTATCGGGTCAGGATGCTAGATCTTGCTTACAGTTTGTGCTGCTGTTCTGATCAACCCATAAAAATTTTGTTGTAATCACAATGTGTGAGGTTTACTTACAAAATTTTGTGATCAGCTCATTTTTAGTACGCTTGGGTGTTATCTATGACATAAAAGGTATGAATCATCTTCTTTTTCATTTTAATGAACATTTCGAAACAGCAGGCAACTTTGTATATAGCCTGGTAAAAGCTGGTAATATTTATGAACACTGAGTGTTTTTAAGCTTTTTCTCTTCTTTTTCTCTCCAGTATTTGTATGCGGAGTAGGACGCCCTGTATTTAGTAGTAGCACAAAATTGGACCACAGGGCAGCCTTATGTAGCTGTGTGTCAGTTACATTTGAAATTCTTTTGTATTTTTTTGCTGCCAGGCAGCTCTTGAGATTGCTACACAGTACCGTCACACCCCGCAGTACAGTTAAACCCCGCAGTACAGATGAACCCCGCAGTACAGTTCATCCCCGCAGTACAGTTGAACCCCGCAGTATAGTTTAACCCCGCAGTACAGTTGAACCCCGCAGTACAGTTGAACCCCGCAGTACAGTTGAACCCCCCATTACAGTTGAACACCAAAGTACAGCTGAACCCCCGCAGTACAGCTGAACCCCCGCAGTACAATTAAACCCCGTAGTACAGTTAAACCCCGCAGTACAGTTGAACCCTGCATTACAGTTGAACCCGCAGTACAGTTGAACCCCGCAGTACAGTTGAACCTCACAGTACAGTTGAACCTCTGGCATTAATAGGGGTTGGAATAATTGCATCTTTCTGTTGTTTTAGGCAAATGAGTCTATAGAGTTTAATTCCTTTCTATGAACTTGTTTTGAGGCGTAATTCGTGTGAAAGTGCATCGATCGTTTTGATTGAATGCTCTTTAGATTGCTAGATCTAATTCATAGAATTGTCATCTATTTTAAAGGTCTATGTGACGTGTATGTCTATGAGATGATCTTTATACGCAGTGTGTCGTCTCCGCATCTCTCAATCTAGTTTTTTCTTTTAAGCTGCATATATATTAGATGATAATTTGGTATTAGTTTTCAGCTGAATTTCACCACCGGCAATCTGCTTCGCGAAAGACCACATCATTTGATTTACGCTGTCGATTGATATTGCGTTTATAAAGGCAGTTTTCATTGCTTATTAGCGCATGCTCACTTATTCAACTTGGAACTAGCATCGTTGTACTCTGGTTTGTTGTCGCAAGTATGATTATATTATAATTATACAAAAATCATTTGCAATTTAAAAAAAATAAAACTGCAGTTTGTTCGATTTTTCAAAACCTCTAATCGGCTGAAAAATTTAAGGTTTTGTTTAAATGTATTGGCTGATGTAGATATGGCTTCATCTGTTACAGGTGTGAAGGCAGCCTTTAAAAAGTTAGACCAAATACAGAGCTGTATACAACAGTCATATGATGATGACATGCATCAACAGGTGCCCTGTGTGGCAGACACTCCTTCATCTACGACACATCATGGTTCTCGTGTTAAGGTACTGCTGGGGCATGCTGTTCAATGTAGAAGGCAGACAGGTTTTCAGCGTATTATCAGAGTTTAAGATGGAACTAAATTGTTTAATAGCGCAGGTTCTGCTGTCGTAATGCTGTTTGTACATCTTTAGCTTTAGTCATATGTTAGTTATTTTCCCATAGTTGACAATATTTGCTTCTTTAGTAATTCAAACTACGGTAGTTTGAACAGGAAAGCTTTGAAAGAATGTTTTGTGGTATTTTTCAGATCTTTCGATCCACCTTCCCTTATAGAATACAAAAATTGAGATTTGAGATTTTTGTAATTAAATATGGCGTATTTCTGTTGAATATGTCTAGTTTCCGTCTTTTGTCTCAAGTTCAATCGAGAGTTTTTAAGTATTTAAGATTTTTCAAAATATTTTTAGGGTGTTGGTTTATCGTTACAATATTTTTGAGTCACAAGTATTACAATCTATATAATTATAATTTATAATACATAATTTATATATTATATAAATCTTAGCGTGTGTCTGTTCAGTTACAGCGATCAAAATCTAGCTATGAAAAATCTGCTTCGCAGAGGTTTTGATCTCTGAACTTTCAGTACTGCGGAGCTGGGAGTTAACTACTTCGCTGCGTTGACCTTGCCAAGCTGCGAAATTTTCGGGCAAATACTTATGTAGCGCTTGCTAAAATACTAGCACACTGGGCTCTTAGCTTGCTTAGCTCTTTATTTGTAGTTTTTATGTTATTTCTTTATTTATTTCAATTAGAACTACTTTGTTATAGTTAACTATGGTTAATCAATTTCATTTAAAACATTGTCATTTGCATGATTATTTTTATTTAGTATGGATATACTAAATAATTGAATTTTGAGTTCGTTGCACACGCATTACTTGCTTCTTACATTCGCTTACACAATTTCTTTCTCCAAATTTCACTAATTTGTTTTTAAATTAATCATATTTTAGAACAAACATAGTCACTGTACTTTATTTCACTTTTATTTTATAGTCACTGTAGTTATCAGTTATTCCTCACTCTGTTATATTTGTTTAATAGTTATTACCTACATTTATAAAGTTTATATAAATTTATAAGTTTGTAATATAAGTTTATAAAGTTCGTTTATTATCGTTTCCTTTCTTCAATAATTGAATATTGAGTTCATTTCGAACATGTATCAAGAAAGTTTATTACAGTTTTTGCTTTGTGTTTTAGCTGACACATTTTTTCTTTCGAATTTCACAAATTTGTAATTCATTATTCACTCGGCGTAATGGTCAGCTCAAACACGGTGGCCAAATATAAAAATAATCAAATATATAAATAAACCTCTTCATTGAAAAGTTATAATAGTTGCATATAAATGAAAATGAAGTTTCTGTTGCAAAGATTTTTTGTTACTCGAGCAATGCCGGGTATTCAACTAGTATGTTGACATGGAATTGAAAACAACTAATTGTTATTATCAATGTTTCACGTATTATTTAAGTTTGGGATTAAAAATGTATAGAAGTTATATTCCCTTGTAGCCAGTAGCTCTGCATTTTTATCTAAGCTGTAACCATCTGCTTTAGCTCAAGTACAAGTAGTGGTGCGTTTGTTTTATCTTGTAGCAAATACCCTACTTGTAGTTATGCTTATGCTGTTGGAAAGTTTCTGTATTTGGTGTTGCACTTCAACAAGAAACGTCAAGAACAAAGTGAAGTGGATTCAATATTATTCTATTTGGCAGGTCAGAGTAAAAATGCCCTCAGGAGTAGAAAAATATGAACTGGCAAATACAGATTGTTTGTATGACATAAGGGAGCAGGTGGCCCGAAGAGAATCTGTTGGGGCAGCGAGGGTCAGCATGTTTTACAATGATTCTCTGGTGACGGAGACGGACACTGTATTGAGCTTAGGTAATCCAGAATTGTCAACATTTACTTAGGATACCCAATTTGATTGTTTAACAACCAATAATAGTTGTTGATAACCAATAATGTTATAATGTTCGTTTGATAGATAGGTTGTCTCTTTAGAACACAGTTCTCAATCAGAAAAATTTGATGGTTGTAAATCCTACTTTTCGTTGGGTGCCATGAGATAAAAACTCCTATTTTGAGAAATCCAGTCGGGATTTGTGCTATATTGTTGAAATTCCTTTCGCAAATAGTTGCTATTGCAAAGAATTTGATGAATAGCTACCGTTATTTATCTTGTGAGCAAACAATTGTCAGTATAGATGATACGGATAGCTGATTTGGAAAGTTATAAGTGCTAGTCTTGTTGGGTAGTGAGGACAACTCCTGCATTATAAATACCAACTTGGTAACTGGATGTTCACTGTAATGTGCCATTATCAGACAGCTTGCTTTAGACATTTATTTGGTAGATATAATTATACTATTGTTATTATCACTAGTACCCTGGCAGTCTAGTGAGTCATGAGTGATCGTCAGGTGTAATAACTGTATGCACAATTATTCTGGGTTGGCGGTCAATTAGCTCGTATTATAGGAAACATCAGCGGGCAATTAGGGCTGAATTGGCAGGTTTTTTACCAGATAATCTATTTAGTTTTTACCAGATAATCTATCTATCAGATAGTCTATTTATCTTTGGTTCTTCAACTGTTTAGGTTTACTTCTACTGTGTCGGTTATTAAAACTGGCAACGTAACATTATTGACGTGTTCAGTCCAAATAAGGAGAGTTAACTTTAACTCTCTGATTAGGGTGCTCATTATAACTGACATTTAAATGATTAAAAACCTGACTGTAACTGTATCTTGTTAAAGGGTTGACTGTAACAATGTCAGATTTTGTGTGACATCATCTGCTTTAAGGGTTAACTACAATAATATCCCAATGCAAGGTCGATTGTCACAGCATATGATTACAGGGTTGACTGTAATAGTATCTGGTTATTGGATTGGCTGTACCGGTGTCTGTTACTAAAATTCAGACACTGTTACAGTTAACTCTCTGGTAGTAGAGTTGACTATAACAATATCTGATTGCATGGTCGACTGTAACTGTTACAGATTACAAAGCTATTTACTATCATTTTGAGTTTGACCGTAACAGACTTTGGTTGCAGGTTTGACTGTAGCTGATACAGTAGAAATCTACATACTCGCAGGGGATCAAGAAATTACTTGTAACAATGGTGCTGACAGTGGCATAACTATCAAGGTTCAAGGAAAGGGTGGACAGAGAGACGTAGAGACTGTTTCCATAGGTCCAGACGAAAGCATGGGTAAATACTACCATCCTCTAGCTTATATTTTGCGTACATCGCTCAGATGTAGGCAGAGGCATCTCACGAGCATACATCTTTTGTGTTTGTAGATATTCTTACATTTGTAGAATGATTTGATTAGATAATAGAACAACAGGAGGTTCTAGACGCTTCTAGATACACAAATTAGCTTTTCCTTACCTGGTAGACGGCGTTGTTTAAGGAACACTCTAGCACGCCTGCACTTATTCTAGAATGATCCATTTTGAGAGTTCATTTTATGTGGAATGGGACTTTTTGGCGCAGATGTTCTGGCACAGGTCTTTTAGTGGGACGATTTTTGGCGCAGGACGTTTCAGCGCAGACATTCGGGTGCAGGCTTTGAGTTCAGAGTTTATCCATCTTTTTTGGAGGATGCAGCTCAACAAATTTTAATCAAGTAAAGGCGAGTGAAGAGAAATTTGTACACAACGGCTACATTTACGTATTTGACAGATGTAGTTCACAAGATTCTTCAATCAAATTTCACGATATGAGTGTAAACATTCATGTGAACGAAGAATCTATACTAAACATGGTGAAGTGGTTAATAAAACAAACAAACATGGCCACGGATCATCAGCTGCTTCAATTGAAGCTCACATTAAATGTACAATCAAATGGTATTGTGTGTAGTTTATATAGAGGCTTGATGAGGTTAAGTCTATGATTACATAGATATAGTTATACAGGCGAGTTAAGTCTGTGAGTACATAGATATAGTTATACAGTCCAGTTAAGTCTATGATTACATAGATATAGTTATACAGTCGAGTTAAGTCTATGATTACATAGATATAGTTATACAGTCCAGTTAAGTCTGTGATTACATAGATATAGTTATACAGTCGAGTTAAGTCTGTGATTACATAGATATAGTTATACAGTCCAGTTAAGTCTATGATTACATAGATATAGTTATACAGTCGGGTTAAGTCTATGATTACATAGATATAGTTATACAGTCGAGTTATGTCTATGATTACATAGATATAGTTATACAGGCGAGTTAAGTCTATGATTACATAGATATAGTTATACAGTCCAGTTAAGTCTATGATTACATAGATATAGTTATACAGTCCAGTTAAGTCTATGATTACATAGATATTGTTATACAGTCCAGTTAAGTCTGTGATTTCATAGATATAGTTATACAGTCGAGTTAAGTCTATGATTACATAGATATAGTTATACAGTCCAGTTAAGTCTATGATTACATAGATATAGTTATACAGTCGAGTTAAGTCTATGATTACATAGATATAGTTATACAGTCGAGTTAAGTCTATGATTACATAGATATAGTTATACAGTCCAGTTAAGTCTGTGATTTCATAGATATAGTTATACAGTCGAGTTAAGTCTATGATTACATAGATATAGTTATACAGTCCAGTTAAGTCTATGATTACATAGATATAGTTATACAGTCCAGTTAAGTCTATGATTACATAGATATAGTTATACAGTCGAGTTAAGTCTATGATTACATAGATATAGTTATACAGTCGAGTTAAGTCTATGATTACATAGATATAATTATACAGTCGAGTTATGTCTATGATTACATAGATATAGTTATACAGTCCAGTTAAGTCTATGATTACATAGATATAGTTATACAGTCGAGTTAAGTCTATGATTACATAGATATAGTTATACAGTTCAGTTAAGTCTGTGATTACATAGATATAGTTATACAGTCGAGTTAAGTCTGTGATTACAAAGATATAGTTATACAGTTCAGTTAAGTCTGTGATTACATAGATATAGTTGTACAGTCGAGTTAAGTCTATGATTACATAGATATAGTTATACAGTTCAGTTAAGTCTGTGATTACATAGATATGGTTATGCAAACGAGTTAATATCTCTCTTTAACACAGATGCATAAGCCCCTACTGTGGTGCGACATCTAGAGATAGTGTTTGAGCACATGACTTATGTTCTGGGATACTCATTTGAAGGCCTTGACCAGGTTGTTGCTTAAATAGTAAATACAAGCTATTCTTTAAATTTTCAGATGTACTGATGAAAAAGTTTGCTAAGATAAAAGGCTTGGATGGTACCAGCTTAACATTCCAATTCGATGGCGATTTTATTTCTTCGTCTGACACCCCTACGACCCTCGGCATAGAGGATGGGGACTGTGTGGACGTATCTGGTTATTAACCCAGAGGTATGCATCGTGTCACGACTCCTCGCTCACTTATTCCACTTTCACTATGCAAAATATTTGCCCACCGGCTCAAGGCACGTCTGCTTCCATTGTTTAACAATCTTTCGCATTACTTTTTCTATCTTATGTTCATCCATAGACCGAATTAACTGTATTAACTATACTAATACATGTAGTTAATATGTCTATGCGTTCACCTCTTGAAACATTCTGAATTTATTTACTAAACTTATTACTAATTTGCTGTTTTTGGAGTTGTCTGTTATTGTTAGAAATCAAAGATTGAGCTGTTTTGCTCATCAGCTCTATTTTGCTCAGTGCAAGTCATGAAATTTACGTTCAAGCACAGCCTGCAGCATATATGGTCTATTAATTCATTGTATTGTCTTATGTATTACACTGTTTTCATACATAATCGCAAGTTGTCTTACCAGATCCTGCTACAGGGTTTAACAACTCCATTCAAATAGAGAGTATTATTTCTTATGTTTTAAATAATTAATGCGGTGGTGAGTCATGAATTTATAGTATAGCTGCTATAGTGAAATGCGTCTGCCTGGGCAAATATGAACAAGGATAATGAAGATTCACAAATAGTTTTCGAGTTCAGCTGTATTGCCTCATAACATGAGTTTATTTACATAGTTTACCCCTGCCTTGTTTTGATCTCTGTGTCTGGCTGCTACTTAATTTCAGTGTGAGAGTATATGTAGAGGTAAGGCAATCCTTAGCCGTGTTTGTTATAAGTTTTCTATTGACCTCGTCGGGAAGCTTCTCCCACCTTTCGTCAGATTGATGCGTACCTGGGCTTTGGTTGTCGCGTACTCAAGGAAGCTGCCGCTGTACGTTCGAGTACTGTGGAAATGAGCAAAATGCGTCACTTTCATTCTACCATCATTTCATGTTTTAGTTTTGATATTGTGCAACGAAATGGAAACACAAGTATTGCTACGCCTGTTTATATTGTATCCTTAATTTTATGGTAAAAGAAAATTATAATACAAACTGTTAAAAATCACTTTTTAAAGGGAGCAAAATACAGTCAAACATTTGCATAAAATGATAATTCATGCCAAACCTGCTACAAATGTTCAAACATTGCATGTTGAAGCAAATATTCCTACAAGTATACCCTGTACTATGTCTTATCCATTACACAGCTCAAACACCTGGTATAGCTCCTTAATGAATACTGCAGGTAATTACTCATTATAACAAACACATTATATAAAATGTAAACTGCGAGATGTATTTAAAATAAATTGTAATACTATTTTTTAATAAGAGAAGTATAGGTCATTAACAATGTTCGTATGACTAAAAACCTTTGATTGTTTTCAAGCAGTTCCGTGAAACGCTTGGTACCCCAAAGACACAGAATAAGAGCCTTGACAATGCATAGGTTCAGAGGTCACATAAGTTCAGAGGTCACAAAGGTTCAGAGGTCACGGTAGTTATAAGGCTGCTCAGTGTAGTCTACTACTAGACATTATTAAAACTCAGGCAGCTAGTATATTCTTTTTTATTTTTGTTTTTTAATTTATAAAACTGCAGTGTTTCAAAAAACTTTAAATGTCATGTTTAATATAACAATGAGTATGGAAGTAAATATTAGTTCTAATTGGAGTATTTAAAAATTTGTAAATATGTTTACATTTTAAGATGTAATTTATGACATATTAATATGAATCAACTAAATTATCAATAGCAGGCAGAACCCGTTTGCATCATATATCCAAGCAAAAGAATAAGTGTGAGAGAATGTTGCTACTCATAATTTTTGTTTATTAGTCATAAAATATATGATAACACAAAGAATAATTAAATATATTGCAACTTCATTATGATTTATGACTTTGCAACATTGTGAATTCACAGACATTTCTTAATGCATCAGTTGGTTTTTCTGCAGCCACTTATACATGTATTGTTACAACAGATTCAGGCGCAGGATGTGACCACTCCAAGAAAATTGTATATGTCAACTTGAAAACAATCTTTTTAGCATTTTATGACTTTGCAACAGTTCAGTATATGTTGGAAAATAATCGCTTTATATTAGTTTCTCAAATATAAAAAGTGGATAACTCCAAACAAGGTGAATCTTGTTTTATTTATCCTTTAGCCATTTAGTCTCTACAGCCACACAATTCAACACTGGGATTAGTAGAGAGAAGTTCTTTGTTAGAGATCACTGTGATGAAATGGTTTTAATCAATTTTACTGTTACTATCCATAAAATATAGATGATAAAAACATGAATTTTATCAAGCTAATAACTTAAAGGATTGTACTTCTTGTGTGTCTTCCTTTTCATATTTCTTTTTTATTCTCTTCATCATTTTTGTTTAGAAAATGTTCACATATTGAGTAGTATCTCGGTGTTTGCTTTAATAAATGGCTACCAACTGCTCGATCACAGAGAAGTTATGAAAAAGCCTACAGATTTTCCTGCATCATCAGAGCTCATTGATTCTATAAAGTGTGTTTTAAGAGCAAGCGGTATAGCTGGAACATATCTAGTCTATTAGATAATGTTAACTGTTAATATTAGCTCAATAGCATTTTAACCTTGAATACATTGTCCTGTTTGGTACAGTCCAATTAGTATGCATTGTTAATATGTAGAGTTTAATTGGTTCCTTTTAACTATATTGGGCCAAAATGTTGCGTAGATATAGTTTTTAGATGATATCAAAGTTTTTGTTGCATGAAGTTATATAATGGCTGTTACCGATTAACAGCTAGTAGATTAACCAGCAACCAGAGCTCTATTTAACAGCAACAGAGAAATGCTCATATCCATCGTAAACGAAATGCGCTGAACAAAGTTTTAACTAAAAGAAAAGTAAATGGTAACCTACAAAATGCTATAAAAAATTTTCCCAAAAATACCATAATCCCCTTAACCTAGAATTGTCTCGTAGTAATTTCTTTTGTGTGACGTTCTCCTAGTCAGATGATTTTATGGAATTTGCATGTAATAAAGGTGATCCACTAGCCTAGTCTCGTAACAAATTATTCACTCAAAAAATCGCATGTTATTCTATTAGCAACATCTAGGATATCTATGAATACAGTGAAAGTTATTCCTGTCAAGACCAAAAATGATCTTCCTCGCAATTCATCCCTAGCAGCCATAAACCTAGCATGTTTGGTAGCTCAATTTTATTTGCAGTAAAACCATAAGGAAGCAGGTATTAGCTATAGAATAGGTGAGTGAACACTCAGTGAACACTAACGTTACGGAGTAAAAATTGCTTTACATGTTTATGATTGAGCTAGCCGTATAACCCGGCGTCGCCCAGGAAAATAAAAGTTTTTGGACAGAAAATTGATTTTTATTTAACACATAACATTTGCCCTTCTAACTTTCAAACAACATACATGTATCATGAGAAAAGTGTTTTGTGCAATTGAAATGAATTAAGAGAGAGAAAAAAAACAACTGTAAAGGTTTTCAAACTTTGTCAAATAACTTTCAAACTTCATATTATGAGGAAAATGTTACGTGCAGGTCAAATAAATTTGAAAAAATAAAACAATTTTAAATCTGAAATAATTAGCAAGCAATAGCTAAATTAAGTCGATTTGGCTACGATTACAATAAGAGATGATTCGGTAACGATACACCTAATACGAACTGAGAAAACAAAATAAAAATCTTGACTATGTTGAATTAATAATGACAATTCTTGCATAGAAGTGCGCCTGTATAAAAAAAGGTTAATGTTCCAGCAGAAGATATCCATCAAAACCTGGAATACGACGATATTGGTACTTTTCGATACCGGTACAAATGTAAAAATGAGATATCGTACTGCCTATGTTTGACCGAAGGGAGAGATAATGTTGAGGCTTTTCCCACAGACAGGCTTTTCCCAGCTTAAGTGTCCGCCTGAGAAGAATTGGCCTTGACCCCAGATATAGTAATTGAACCTTACGTAAAATATATAATACATACATAATATATAATACGGTAAAATAATTGGCGTGCGCTATAGCCAGAATGACACGCATCCACAGACATACTTTGAGAAAGATATATACAGATTAGCATTATCATGCTGGTAACCCCAGCATTTGACTAGAAACTGTTTACAATCACTAGTAACAAGTATATTGCACGTATTTGTTAGCTCAATACAAGTCTAGTTTGAATACTCATTCTAAGTATTTTTTGTACAGAGATGTTTTTGTTCTATAGACATCATAGACGGCGACTATTCAGATATATAGAGACATTAGTCATTCAAATACATCATAGACATAAGTCTCTCAACCTCATACTTATATCCCATACTCCACTACATGAACATCTCAGTCACTCCACTTTTTCAAAAACACCACAATTATTTCATAGACATGTTATTCCCCAAATACATCAAATACACATGATTCATTCAACTATTTCATAGACTTGTTCAGCTACATAGACACAAATTACTAAACTATCTCATAGATTTCTCATTCAATCAGCATTCTCATAGACATAAACACCATGTTAAACTTATAGGTTCACTTAACTATTTATAGCCGAGTTTGTGTAGTTTTTCCATCGCAGTCTTACTTCTGCTTCCTTTGTAGCAGGTGGTTACTATGTTTAGATCTTGTTTGAAGGGCATCTCCACCCCGTATCTTGCCTTAAACTCGGCTCTTTGAAGCTTGAAGGCATTTTCCAGCTCATCAACTGCCAATAATTACGTTTATTTAGTCAAATCAGCATTGTAATTTTTCAGGTCTTGAAAATAAAATTTTTTACAGTGAAACCTGTACTTATGATCACTTCAACATGCAAATCAACTTCAGATTCAGAGGTTTACTGTACTTGAAGCAATTATTCTCTCTTTTATTTTTCAAGAGGAGACAATTTTGATTTTGTCTTTTGTCTGACTGAATACAGCTCGCCAGTTTAGTGTCACCAGTTTTCACCAGAAAACTGCAGTAAATTCCATGTTTAATTGTTATTCTATATGATTCTTCAATGTTCCACCAAAAATGGCATTATATTTGTCTTGAATTTGTTATTTAGTCACAAGTTTTTTTCAGTGAGCTGTCTAATTAATTGAAACGATCGCAATATTCGCCAGTAGCTGTTTATCTGACCTGAATTTTTAAAGTTGTTTCCACTTGTATTAACATTAATCAAAACACAACTGGCCAAGCAAACGATGCAAAGATTTTTGTTTAAAAAATGATTGTTTTTGTTTAAAAAATGTTCCTTTTTGTTTTTGTGTGTATTATAAATGCTGTTTGTTTATGTCAATTGTTTTTAAATATATATTTGTATTATTTAATAGATTATTATTGTGAAGCTTACTAATTTTCAAATTTAGAGTATATATTTTGAAAGCATTATTGCCGTTATTCAAACTCGACTTTAGGCGAATTGATGGTGATAACTCCTTTTCTATTGCACATATTAAGTCATTTTCTACTGCAAACTGTAGCAAACATATCATTGTGTGCAGTGGGTTATTTACAGAATTGCTAGATATTGTTATAAAATAAAAAAATGTGCCTTCAAATTTAGAACAATGAAATGAAAAATTGAAAGCTCCAAATTTTTGCAGTGCAGTCTATAGGATATTTGTAGGTTAATTGCAAGCAATAAATATCAATTTGTAAAGATATTTCTCAGCTGCTCAATTCATATCTATTTAGTCACCTATGACCAGTTGAAGGTAAGTTAGGTCAGCCTTTTTGTAACTACGTCAAACAATAAAATTGCTAATTGACAGGCTCCCTGCTCTTGACAATTCCCAGCCGAATGCACTCAGTAGAGCAAGGGTTGAGCTTGTCGCCAAGTGCTGTGCTGTAACTGTTAAAGTTCACAAGGGCCAGATAGATGTTTGTGCTTTAAGTTTTTATTACTGTCTTGCCAAGTTTGTTCGAGCCTCTAGCTAAGTAACAGCATGTTTACCAGCTGCACCAATGTTGATGATATGATGGCGAGGGTGGAGATTCTTCTCACAAGGTAGCTAGCTACTGATTGAGAGTAGTTCCATGAAAATATGGTAGTAAAAACTTAGAAAATCCGATATTAAACTTCCTTCATCAGAGGCCCTTTAAAAGTTGTTAAAGCATGCATAATATTTTATGTTTAGATACCATACTTACGTGGTATGTTCACAGATGTGGGTATCATTCCTGTACTGTGTACTTCATGTTTATCTCGTACGTCAAACAGCTGTATTGCATTTGATCTTATCATCCTCGCTAACTCATCAAATTCAACATTCATCCAGCTTTTCCTTGGAACGGGCTCCTTTAGGACGGCTCTTGAATCTGTTGTCAGTGCTGCCATAACGCCACAGACACCGAGACCTATGATGACCAAGCCTTCCAACCCCAGTCTGTCTGTCCATGTTTCCATGACTGTGTTGAGAGTGCTAGTTACTGAGAGTGTTAAGTTCTACTTATCCTTTGGCTCAGGCCAGCCGAGCTCAGTTAAAAAATTCTCTAAAATTTCTGCATTTTTGTTGCACATACCAAACAGACCAATATGTAACTCTTATTGCATAGGCTGCCTGTAAAGTTACATTGTTCTAATGTCGCTTGACATTGCAAAACTATAAGCTTCTGTTGCTCGGCGTAATAGAGGGAAAGTGTCCAGCTAACAATCTCTATTATGTGTGTCTGTAATGCCTTAAGACTATTTTATTTTTTTCACACTGTAATAGAGGTCTTGTCAGTTCTTGGATTTGCCAAATAAAGTTTATCACTACAGTTTCTGAAAAAATGTAAAAATAAACAATTGGATATTTAAAGGCTTTCTCAAAATTTCCGTTAAGTGAACCAATTTTTGTCCATCATGTTTCACAGACAATTATAATCCAAACTGAAATAAAAACGTACAAATGAGTTCACAGAAAGATCAAAAGACAGGTTATATTATCGTGATAGATAAATGCGAACTTTATTTACACTGGCCAATGCATATTAAAGCAAATTAGACCATGGGACAAAAAATATCTCTCTATTTCATTAGTTTATTTCCACTTCAGAATATTTAAAGGGATAAAACATCTGTATAATGGACTGGTTATTCATGGAGTACCAGCACTATATACTCATCTATCACTAGTACTTTGTTTAATGAGACAAAAGCTTTCAGTTAAATAATTATCTGTACGGTATGTTCATTCAGGGTCAACAGTTTCTGAGACACCTTTTAAGCGCTTTTCTACTTGAGTCATGCTAATCATAGATCTTTGTACCTAAAATATCATCAATAAGTTAACAGGACTCTTTCAATATCTGTAAATATAAATAAGTTTGGGTGTGTATGCTCCCATGTGTGAGTTGGTGTGCACGTGTGCGTGCATGCGTGTTTTTGTGTGTGCGTGTGTGTGGGCGCGTGTGTGTGAACATTGATGTGAGTGCATGCGTTTGTGTGTTCACACAACCTTCATGTCAAATTTATTTTTAAACAATTGTATACAGAGTTGCTTGAAAGTTGTCATTTTGTCTATTAATTTATCAGTGAAAGTTTTAAAAGTAAATAAGGGAAATTATATGACATCACAAACCAATGATCTCTGTTCATTGTCATTGTGAATTCTTGCCAATCCGGATTTCATACTATCAGCTCAAATATTTGTGAAAATTTCGTTAATTTGTCAAATTAATCAGAGTTAGCAGAGCTTTTTCAATATTAGCATATCCCAGCGAAGTTCATGGTGACATAATATTTGCTGTTTATAGAAGGATTAACATAACAACTCTTTTTTGTAAAAATAAGACATGATTTGATGAAATATATTTACAAGATGGGGCATTACGTTGGAAACTATGTCGTGATCGTAAATACATGTATAAGCTAACCCAATGGTATACACAGTGTTTAGGCAGCGTCCATGCTAAGGTATGTCAGCGGTTTTTCTGAAGTCTGTTTATGGAGCTCTTGCTTTAGTTTCCTATTCTCATTTCTCATCTGGGATAACTCCCGCTTCACCTTAACAAACTCTTTAAATGAAGCCTCCGTCTTCTTCTGCTCTGGTCCTACAAAAAGACGAGTATAACACCCTTGATGCCAGTGGCATTACATCTCATCTTAATGCTACAGAAATAAATATTTTATTAAACTTAATTGTTTTTCTCGACTCTCAGTTGGAAATGGTATTTGCTTCCTTCATCACAGGAAGCTAGATTTATTTATTAGGCTACACGTATTTACATAAAAACTTAAATCGTGGAATACATCTACAGTCCATCTCGGTTTGCAAATGTCTCAGATCTTGAACAAATCGGTGTTTGAACAAGATACGTTTGGAGCTGGCTTGTGATGCTAAACAGAAATTCATAATTCGAACATCCCTAAGACAAGCCTAGGTAATTGAAAGAGACTGGTTGGTTGCCAACTGATGCCATCTCACTTTATCTTTTTTATTCAACTGTTATATGCAGAGGCGTTTGCTGTAATTAACAAAATACACAGTATTTTTTATTTGGTGTTCTGCGCAGTATATAAGTGTATTATAGGATTTCGCTATTTTATTATTATCCCACACCATTGCTACACATTTTCTTACACAAATATTTTAAGAAGCTAGACCACTATAAGGTGCTGAAAATGTGGCTACACATTTGTCAGCCTGTCTTTATGTGTCAATAAAAAATTTACAAATAGTTCTATGTACATTTTATACTACTATATTTAATTTATATTAAATATTATTTGATATAAATTATATTTATTATAAATTATAATTTAATATTTATATTTAATTGTATCCCCCCCTATTTTAATTTATAGCTGTTGCTGTGAGATAATGTAAAAAGTTGTTTTCAAGTCTTGGAATGGACTGAAATTATTAACTTTACTCGAAATTTGAAAAATTGTTTTGCAGTTGGAACAACTTGTCTTTCAAACAGCTCTCTAGAAAATAGTGTGGCTGAAAATTATCATCAGATTATGCAAAGCTAAAAAAATGCACACAAATTTGAAATACAATTGAAGTTTTGGGCACCACAAACTGTTCCAAGCTCATGTCATGAGTCACGAGAAATAACCCGTAGTACTTCAGTCTCAATTCAAACCAGTGTACTATCATATTCCCTACTTTATATCTTGTATACCTCATTGCACTCTTCTTGTGCTTTAGCTGCTTGTAATCACAGACCCATTTATAAGTCTCCATAATTATTTCTCTCTTTTATATTAAATACCAACAAACTGGCTTGCTGTACGTATCTATATGTAGCCTTTTGTTTGTATTCAAAAATAAGCCAGTTTCTGCTGCAAATTGTAGCAAACATGGCATTGAGGGCAATAGGTTTTCTACAAATCTTTCAAATATTGTTATAAAATAAAAAATATTCTTTCAAATTTAGAAAATTGAAATAAAAAAAAGGAAAACTTCAAATTTTGGCAGTGCAGTCTATAATAAGATCTTCATAGGTTAATTGCAAGCAATAGAATCAACTTGTAGAGATATTTCTCAGCTTCCCAATGCATATTTATTTAGTGATCTACGACCAGTTGGAGGTAAGTTAGGTCAGCCTTCTTCCTAACCTAACTTACTCCTAATTGGACCTGTTAATTTCAGGAATTATATTTATAAAGTGGACCTGATACTTTTATCGTTTACCTTGTTTGGCTGTCGCTGTCTCCTTTTTAAGATCTTCGAGCTCAATTCGCAGTAGTTCAGTTTCGTATGCTTGTTTGCTGATTTCTGAATCACCAGATGATACTTGTGACTGCAAGTTCTTTATTTGGTCTTTTAGTTTCTCGGTTTCCTTGTTTTGATTACGAATAGTTCTGTTTAGCACGAGGATCTCATTGCCTGATTTGGCCAGTTTATCCTTGTATAGTCTCAGTGATTCGTTCTGCATTAATGAGTGGACCACAAGCTAGAATAGTGCTCTATTTATTTTTCACTACCCACAACAAGTCAGAGCACTTGGGGATAGTTCATTGAATGTATATATATATATATATATATATATATATATATATATATATATATATATATATATATATATATATATATATATATATATATATATATATATATATATATATATATATATATGAACATGAGTATACATACATTCCATATTATAAATATTTGTTGTGTCAAATTTGTCGGAAGTTTACGTTAAGATATCACATCATTTTCAATTGAGAGTAGGGGGATGGCTTATAAATTACCTAGTTCAGAAATTTGACAATTCGCTTTCTGGTTGTTTAATAACCAATAAGAATTTCTTTTTTACTGAACTAAAACAAAACTTTAAAAAACAGTTATTTTTTATTGCTTTTAATTTAGTATTTTGTGGAAAAACTATGAAATGTTCAGTAATGCAGATTCAGTAATAGAAGTTTATTTTCAATCAATCCCTAGAGTTTTATTATTCATGTATTTAACATCGATGTATCCAAGGATCAATCCCTAGAGTTTTATTATTCATGTATTTAACATCGATGTATCCAAGGATCAATCCCTAGAGTTTTATTATTCATGTATTTAACATCGATGTATCCTAGGAGTGCTTGCAAATTAATGTTTAAATTAATCGAAGTTATAGGAATACAGCTAAAAATAATTGTTTAATAGTTAGTTGTTTTTGGCTCTTTAAATGCATCTAAATAAACAATTTGTTTTACATAATTTTGATTTCTGTGGAATTGTTCTTTCCTTGTACAAGGAATACAACTCTTAAACCAACCTTAATGTTCCTGCTTGTGAGATACTTTTTGGTGAATACAGATTTGAAAATAGCATTCTCTGCCAATTTAATTAACATTTTATTTCAATTAAAACATTCTAGGATTCTGTTATCTTTGCACAGTGACAAACATTAGGTAAGTCGAAAACTGGGAGGTAAAAACAGTCAATCGTCATGTGCGCAATTAATGATATTATTTTCAGTGATAAATGACTGTGGAGGTAATAGTTGACTTAAATTGTTTTATAAATAGCTTGATTTGACTGTATCTGAGCAACGTTCATGTTATTGATGTAATATATTATATTGATTATTGATGGTTATTGGTTATTAATGTAATACTCAGCCTCTTGTGGTTTAATAAATCATTTTTTGAACTCAATATCATTAAAAAAAGTTATGTCTCAATAAGATTTATGGTAAAGCATTAATTTCATATTGAACCTGTATTTTGTCGAGCTCATCTTTGAGATCTGTTAGAGATGTCTGCAATTGCTCAATTGTTTTCTCTTGCTCTTTGACCTTCTGTTTTTCTTTTTTCAATGTTAACTCTGTTCGTTTGAAGTACTCAAGATTTTCCTCGAGACGCTTTATCTCCAACAACTGGTTGTCACTGCTCTCTTTTAGTATGCTATTCTCAGCCTAAAATGGAGGCGAATGATGGTGCTAATTTAGTTCTTGGTGTCAGGGAACAATCGGTGACACTGTGTTAAATAACTTAATACGATTGGTGACACTGTGTCAGATATTTGAATAAGAGTGGTGACACTGTGTCAGATAGTTTAATAAGATTGGCAACGCTGTGTCATATATTTTAATAAGATTGGTGACACTGTGTCAGGTGTTTTAATAAGATTGGTGACACTGGGTCAGATAATTATATTAGCTTGGTGACACTATGTCAGATATTTTAATAAGATTGGTGACACTATGTCAGATATTTTATTAAGATTGGTTACACTATGTCAGGTATTTTAATAAGATTGCTAAAGTATAGTGATTATAATAATCCTTTGTATAGTGATAATAATAATCCTAGGTATAGTGATCTTGATAATCCTAGGTATAGGGATTTTACTTCCTGTTGATATTACTTCCACAGCAATTTTGCTGGTGTACACATAGCTGGTGTTACCTTTAGAGGTAATAAGCTTACACTTACATGATTGTACAGTGGCAGTGTGAATGTAAACAAATGTATATATATAATTTTGTATGGTATTTTTTAATGCGTTGAGGGTGCGGATGGCTTTTAGTGACATTTAGTTTGTAAGCTTTTATTAATGGCTTTTGATGGTCCCTGGACTGTTCTTGTCCCACATGCAAATTGCTTACGTGGCCTCATTCATTTCACCATCCCTGTTTGCTCTTTTAATACCTTATGGGTTTTGATGACTATTTAACTTTCGGAACCTTCTTTTTCATGGTCCAGTATGGCTTATAATACTACACTCAGCTTATGATAGTACACTCAGCTTATGATAGTACACTCAGCTTATGATAGCACACTCAGCTTATGATAGTACACTCAGCTTATGATAGTGCACTCAGCTTATGATAGTACAATCAGCTTATGATAGTACACTCAGCTTATGGTAGTACACTCAGCTTATGATAGTACATTCAGCTTATGATAGTACACTCAGCTTATGATAGTACACTCAGCTTATGATACTACACTCAGCTTATGGTAGTACACTCAGCTTATGATAGTACACTCAGCTTATGATAGTACACTCAGCTTTTGATACTACACTCAGCTTATGATACTACACTCAGCTTATGATACTACACTCAGCTTATGATACTACACTCAGCTTATGGTAGTACACTCAGCTTATAATACTACACTCAGCTTATGATACTACACTCAGCTTATGATAGTACACTCAGCTTATGATAGTACACTCAGCTTTTGATACTACACTCAGCTTATGATACTACACTCAGCTTATGATACTACACTCAGCTTATGATACTACACTCAGCTTATGGTAGTACACTCAGCTTATAATACTACACTCAGCTTATGATACTACACTCAGCTGATGATAGTACACTTAGCTTATGATACTACACTCAGCTTATGATACTACACTCAGCTTATGATAGTACACTCAGCTTATGATAGTACACTCAGCTTTTGATACTACACTCAGCTTATGATACTACACTCAGCTTATGATACTACACTCAGCTTATGATACTACACTCAGCTTATGGTAGTACACTCAGCTTATAATACTACACTCAGCTTATGATACTACACTCAGCTTATGATACTACACTCAGCTTATGATACTACACTCAGCTTATGATACTACACTCAGCTTATGATAGTACTCTCAGCTTATGATACTACACTCAGCTTATGATACTACACTCAGCTTATGGTAGTACACTCAGCTTATGATAGTACACTCAGCTTATGATAGTACACTCAGCTTATGATAGTACTCTCAGCTTATGATACTACACTCAGCTTATGATACTACACTCAGCTTATGGTAGTACACTCAGCTTATGATACTACACTCAGCTTATGATTGTCTAGTGCAGTTATCTCACAGTAATAGACAATTCAGTTGTTTGCATATGCAAACAGTTAAACCTCGACATCCAAAGTTGCTCTATTCAATATTATCTGTGTATCTCATTTGTTAGAGCACTTATTATTATAGAAATATAATGATATGTAGTTAAGTTGTTTTAGTCTAAAAGTCTCGTTATGAATGTAGGTAATTGCATCAAGTACGTGCGCAACACTATGCATAACACTATTCACACATACATAACGCAACACTAATGCGTTAACACAATACACAACAATAATGCATAACACACAATAATGCATAACACAACAATAATGCATAACACAACACAACAATAATGTATAACACTATGTGGAATACTAAACGGAAGAAATTAATTATACACTAAATGTTAACTGAATTAATAAGCAAAAAAAAGTAGTTCTGATTTTCAATTCATTTGTCTTTTAAAGACATTTAGGTATAATATTTAGAATGTGGAAGACAGATAGTGAGTAGGTAGAGTGCTTGATACGGGTGTACGCAGGTAGAAGTTTTGGTAGAGGTGTGCGCTAGTGGAGGACTTGACAAAGATGCGCAGGTAGAGGGCTTAATAGGTGTGTGGCAGGCAAAGGGCTTAATAGAAGTGTGCGCAAGTAGAGGGCTTGACAGAGGTGTGAAGTTGGTCAACCTGCCTACATAAATTTTCAACTAATATAGCTTATTTATACTTTGGCTTGGATTATTTGATATCATTGTATATAGTAAGCCTACTTCTAAGGTGTCTAATTGCTTCACTTTCACTCGTTTCAAGTAGTTCGTTTTCTGCATCACTTTCTCATGATAACAACTAGACGGTTTTGTGTAGTTTTCCAAGAATTGATCCAAGGTAGTTTGCCTGTTTTTCTAAGAGTCATTGTTTTAAACCTACCTCATTCTCGTCATCACTCCTGCCAGTCACACTGGTCTGCATGATTTCCCTGATTTTAATGTTATAAAAGTACAGTAAGAAGCACTGGTTATTACTATTTGAGCTTCATAAAACCAAACTATGTCAAGGTCAAACTGCGAGTTTTCAACAGACTGAACAATTTTTGTTGAAGTTATTTTACAGGTGGCAACAACTATTTGTTTGAACTGTACACTGGAAGTCCAAAATTCATATGCTTAACTGATAGCAAGGAGATATGACTGCGCCATTCACAGCTGACCTTACCCAACCTTTTGGTAGCATATGACATATTTAATATACTTCCATGCAATTTATCAAACTATTTTCAAACAACATGTAGTCAATTGTAGTATTCTCACTGACTGCTCATGTAGACAATTAGCAGCCTACCTCTAGCTCTTCCACCTTCTTCTTAAGCTGGTCTATCGGTTTGACAACCATTTTGTCTCTAAGTGATCACCTGTCTAGTCTCAGCGCTTGCCTTTATCACAAATTAGTTAATAATACTAATATTGTCTGTTGCTAGCTGTGCCACCTTGACAGGACAGTAAAACCTCTTATCTGATAATCATAGGCTGATGAATACAATGTTGTCCCACATTGAATTAAACCATTGATAACAAACAAACCAGACAATGCAATAGATGAGCAATTGATCAGTATTGATGACCAATAATTTATGCCTAATAAACTAATTGTCTCGGGGAGTATATGGCTTTTATTGATATTAGAAGAGATGCAAGGCACATATCTTTCAAGGCATGATGTTAGCTGGAACCTTTTTCAGTGATTCATGCAGAGGGCCAATGAATGTTTACGAAGTTGATTTGGTATCTTATGAGTAAATACCTGATTTGACGAATGTGCACTATACAGTCTATGGAGCTATATGCACTGGCTATGTGTCAATACATTTATATTTTACACAATAATATTTTTGTTTCAAGGAAAGAAAAGGATTAACAGCAATTATTTAGCAGTTGTACAATTACAAAGAGATGATAGCTCCGATCAAATGCTCATGCAAATGTACTGTTTATAAATATATGATATAACAGCATCTATGAGTATTCGTAAAAACAAAAATAAAGAATAGAGATTAGATTGCAAATATATAAATTGTGTAAAGGAATGTATCATATCATATTCATTGTAAATAGAATTATTTTTATATAAATTCAAACTAATGGTGTACTAGGAACACAGAGCAGCAATGAGGTATCCTACAGCACATAAGCATATAGAATGGTGCAGGTTATAAGTATATCTATGTTGAAAAGTGTTTATAAAATAGAGAAAACACTAAGGAGCGTAAAAAGATTGGGAATGTAAAAAGCGAGAGGATAAGTCCAAACCATTTTGCAGCACCAGTTATATGCAAATTAGAATATTCCTACAACGCGATACAATTGTATGAAGCCTAGCTACGTGCGAAATACAATCAGAGTAAAATGTCAAACCGAAATATTTATACGTAACCCAAGTGACACTTAACAAATCAGCGTCGCATGACATACTGTGGCCCATTATCAACAACAAACTTAGACTTGGAACTACGACCGTATGTGCCATTGGGTTCAAGAACTCGAGACCCTCCAGTGTTGTAGTGGCTCTCTCTACGGTATGATTGGTGGTAGCCACCGGTACCAGTGCCTCCACCGTTTACAATTTCCACCTGTTCAATTAATACAATAATGCATGTTATTACTGACTTACTGATAACTGTCTAGTAGTTGCAACTAACAAGGTCAATTGGATACAACGTCTTGTTGTATTCATAGGGAGACAATCCCAAAGGTATGTTGTCAATGGCGCGAAACAAAGAGATACAGGCTCATTAGTATAAAACAAAAATAAATAATTTATGCGATAGCTGCAAATAAATAGAAAATCAGCAACGTCCACAAGCTTACCACAACTTGTAAAAACGGCGAGAGTGATGTCTTGCATGCCATCGTCGGAATACCTGTGCATCATTACAGTTTTAAATGAAATGTATATATAAGACAAATGCTAGAATTATATTTCTACATAACTCGATAACAGTTATCGGTAAAAAACAGGTCAGATAAGGGAAAAAGCATGTTTAATATTTAGTCCAATCTCTACTTGCCATTGTCCTAAAGTACAAGTTTTCCAATTTATGACTTAAAAAATAAACAAAAATATTCGCTGAAAAATGAGCAAATATCTAACTCTACAGGACGTGCAAAGTTTCTCAAAGTGTCTGGAAGTACTATTCAATATACGATATTTAAATTGATGAAAGGGTGTCACAGCACTGTGCAAGTGATGAGGCTAAAAGTGAAAAAGAACTACTATTATAAGAGCCGTGTCTGAAGTCAGCTTAATAATGATCTCTCAAGCAATCATGATCTTCAAGCATACTAGTAAATATAAACATAACAAAAACAATATGCAAGATGCTAGTCTAATCTAGACTAGGTGAAGTAAGCTGTACTAAATATATTTATCACCACCCTACCCCAATGTTTATCACCACCCTACCCCAATGTTTATCACCACCCTACCCCAATGTTTATCACCTCCCTACCCCAATGTTTATCACCACCCTACCCTAATGTTTATCACCACCCTACCCCAATGTTTATCACCACCCTACCCCAATGTTTATCACCACCCTACCCCAATGTTTATCACCACCCTACCCCAATGTTTATCGCCACCCTACCCCAATGTTTATCACCTCCCTACCCCAATGTTTATCACCACCCTACCCTAATGTTTATCACCACCCTACCTCAATGTTTATCACCACCCTACCCCAATGTTTATCACCACCCTACCCTAATGTTTATCACCACCCTACCCCAATGTTTATCACCACCCTACCCCAATGTTTATCACCACCCTACCACAATGCTACCAGGTCTATGCTTCCATTCACCTGTCTTAAGGAAAAGCACTAATAAAACCCTTCATTAATCAACTCTTCATTAATTCATTTCTTACATACTTTTTATATCTCTCTATAATGTATTTCTTTTAATACTAAATCATCTGCTACATTCTTTAGATTATAGGATGAATTTAATGAAGTACGGATTATTCATTTAAAATAGGGAATCCGACAAACAGCTGTCTAAATACATAACAAGACATTCGCCCTATCAAATCTCTTTCAAAAATATCTTATACCCAATTCACCCATCGATGAATCGTCAACAAAACCTTGTACAAAAATCTGTTTAGAGCCACTTTGATGGATCTGTTTAGAGTTCATTGAAATGTTTCATAAAATCGTTAGGTGAGAGGCTTGATATGATTGGGTAGCTGAATACTTTTGTCACTGCCCTGATGGTTGAAGCTAGATTTATAGTTTCAGTCAATCGTTCACAGAAAAGTAGTCGACGCATGCGGATTCAAGTAATTATTATCTCCTTTAGCATTGTAAGTATAATCATGTTCATCCCTCTGTCTGCCCAAAGCCTTGGTTGGAGATGGGGAAAAGATTGCATATGGGATTCTAACTTGCGAAATTCAGCTTGGTAGACAACACTCTGACACCGGTGCCGATCTATACCATTCCAGCATTTTAGAATAATTGGGCGCATAGTAATTCTCTGTGCTTTATTGGTGCACCTGACAATTTCTCACAGCACACTATAAATTAAAATTAATAATAAAGATGTCTCAGTTGATAATTTCTACAAATTCTAAAAGAAATACTGCAAGATGTCTACATGGTTTCAAGAGAAAATTATGTCCAGACTCATGCAAAAAGTAGCTTGCGTTATTATTCGCAGAATCGGTGAATCAAATAAAACAATGAGAAATATTTTGGTGAGGACCTGGCCAGATGAGCCTAATGTTTTATCACCTCGTGTGAACCAGGCACTACATAGTTTCAGACCAATAATTAATTATGGCATCTTTATATACTCTAGGATTCCATACCATGATAAACACTCTACACACTCATAACACACTTACTGGTCTGGCTGTGACTGCCTCCACGTAGTTGGTATCTTGGACATTCTGCACTTTATACTGTGGTTCTTTTACAACATACTTGACTGGCTGCACGGTCTGTACTGGGGAGGATATCAGTGTGATTGGCTCCCCCTTCTTAAGCCTGAGGGACCAACAAGAGTTGGGTTTGACTAGCGCCACCAACTAACTGAAGGATTTAGTCTCACAGGGTGCTACATTCACTAGTATCATTTATAAAATCCCAACAAGTACTTTTCATGCAGCATACATGTTAGCATTACCAAGTTCTTGTGAAAAGACAAACACCGCTGGAGGTGCGTATGAAAGGTGAGGTTCTACATATATTTACAACATATCTAAGGCTAACATCAGAGTTCGATTAATATATATTGAGATAATGAATAAGTGTTACCCGTTCTTTTTCTTCTTGTTTTTCTTGGTCTTTGTGAGTGTGCGGAGAGTGTTGGTCTGGTAGGTAGATGTCGGATACGATTGTGCAGGCTCTACAATCTCTAGGATATGCTGTTTCTTGAGAGTTTGAGGCAGTTCTCCCGTCTGTACAAACCTACCATAAGATCGAAATAGCTTGAGTTCATGCAATTGTTCTACTGTTTTGCATGAGAAATATCTTCAAATATTTTGAGTATGTTATATCACATGGGAAGATCTGGTTTATAGCAATGAGACAACTTTCACTAATAGTTAATTGGATGAGGGTTGAAATATAGGTCGGCAATAGTCTGATTTGCACATAAGTATGGCTATAACCTTAAAAGTGTCAAATATTGCCTAGCAAGCACTTTTGCTTTTTAAAATATTAACTTTCCTATCAAAGACAACCATTATTTATACTAACGTCGTTAGGCATCCGCAATCTTTGCTATAATGAGAGCCGTTTCTGTCTAAAGCTACGCTGACGCTTTGTCCCTCCATCCAAAGATACACTTGGAAGTTGGGTAAAAATATTGCTTTCAGCAGGATTTGAACTCGCAACTTTCAGCTTGGTAGACTGACACTCTACTTACTACCTTTGCCAATCGACTACCTGTCCACTTTTCAGAATACTTGTGCGGTTAGATATTACACCTAATGATCTCACATAGCGCAAAAAACCGCCAGGTTCTTCAAATTCAATAAAGCAGCAATAGACTGTAGATCATACACGACTGTTGTCTATGAACGCTTTGTGAGCGCAATCACTAGTAGCTAGGGGAAGCAACTCTCATTCTAGATAACCAAAATTCAAACCTGGTTAGACACCTGGAGTCTACAATATCACACTTATTCTCACCGTTGAACAAGAGCATCCCACCCATTAGATAGGAAAGAAGTTGAATGTCGAGTGATAAAGACATTCTTAGCGTGTAGAGGATAACTAGAGGTCAATTACTCGACTTACTTGTCAAGTTCGTAATAAGTATCAAATATGTGGACATGATAAGGAGAGCCAGGCACATCTACTCCTGACCATTGGACATAGATGATGTACACTCCAACATCTGCAGGATTGTATGTGCACTCTATGGTTCTACTTGTCTGTGATATTCTTTTCATGGTCGCTAGGAACCCGCCTGACAATACAATACAGGTAGCGAGTCATTACCACAAATGTTTCGCTATTAATCGTAACATTATATTCTACTATACTCGCTGTTCCTCACCTCTAGGACCTCGCATCTTCACACTGAGGTTTCCAGCACCTGCGCCATCTGTTTCTACGTAGAATTTGCTTTGAAAGTTGGCAAGTATTCCGTGTTCCACGCCTGGCCCATGCACTCGCACCTTGGTGGGGTCAGGCAGTGGTGGGTCCTTCACATAGAAGACATAGGGGCTACCTAAAAACACAGCTAACTCATGAATCCAAAGTTCCAGCCTACTAAGAAAGTTTTTTAATAGTATCACTTCAACCACTCCTACTAGGCTGCTACCAAAGCCACATATCGTGCCACATAGCAAACAGATGAGACCATCTCAAGCTTGTTTAGATTTGGGTTGATCGACTCATTTCGCGATTCCATAGCACAATTATTACATGAATTAATCGTTTATATATTCTACCGATATGTTTTATCAATAGTTGCGCTGACTTTTTTATCCAAGTACAATTCATAAATGAGCAATCTTGTATCTTGTAGAATTTTGCAAGTAATCATAAAACCTGAGGTGAATGATGAATAATGAAAGGAATAATTTTTAAAAAATACAAGCTTTTTAAGACATGAACAAACATCTGTGAAAAAGTGCAAAATAATAATTATGCGATACAAAAAGTTACTTTCACTATGTGCTGACAACTCCAATGTAGTTGTTGGGCAACATACTGTAGTAGTTACCCATACTTGCTTCATGTTTATTTATTCTGCGTGGTTTCAATAGACTAATTAACCAAATATTAATTAGTTATTGGTTAATTGATCGGTTCAAGCTCATTGGTCGATTTATTTTATCACTAAATGACTGAAAAAACTGCCTGCAACAAGCTTCACTCAAATGAGTCATCTACATCGAAACCAGATAAGGACAGATCATTCAGCCTTGAACTTGACGTTTGCACACAGTATAAAAAATTCATACTTGCTTTAAAAACATAGAACAAAAAAGAGGAAACACTGATACCTCTTTTAGTCTTATCTCACATTTAACTTGACACTGTTGTGACCTTAATTGGGAATGTTCAATGTGGAGCTATCAATAAACCATGAAACATGAATGAGTCAACGAACTACTGTACCATAATACTAATTTGAATGCTTAGAGATGCATTTTATCAAAATAATACATGACAATCTGGGCTTTTGACTCCACATGGGAGAAATTGATGTTTGTATCAATGCAGAGTGGTAATTTATAAATATGTCATAAGTCCTGAACAATCGCTGAGCCAAATATTTGCATGTATCTTATAGCTAGGATACTTTTTTCAGCAAACCTATAGTCAGAGAAAAACAGTGCCAATAACAGAATGATGTATCATGGTCCATACTATTTGGAGTATTGCAAGTTTAACTGTTGTACTATAGTCATTTGATGGACCGGCATTTGCGTAAAGCCATTAACTTACGGTATAGTCAAACAAGATCAGATTTCAATAGTTTCTGTTTCTAACAAGGGTAGACAACTCAAGCTACGATTTACCTTCTATGTGCTCCCCTTTGTACGTAACATATAATTGGTGCTCTCCGGGCTCCTGAGTTCTAACATTAAGGGCATACATGCCATCGGCTCTCTGTACCAGTTCGCACTTACTGTTCATGGTGGGACCAATGCACCGAGCTACCAGCTCACCTGTTAGACACAATCCTGAATTAAGCTACTTAATCTTTATAATACGGTCATTTTTAGCCAACATGATGAAATCTGCATCAATTTTTAGCCATCTTATGATGTAATCTGCATCAATTTTAGCCATCCCATTATGAAATCTGCATCAACCTTTAGCCATCCCATGATGAAATCTACATCAATTTCTAGCAGTAAGTTTACTTGAGCGAAATAATTTTCATGTATGTAAGAACTCATGTGATTTTAGAGGTACCGAGCAGCACTTGTAATAATCACTGTTTCCATGCTTCGAATAGGTTTGGAGTTGCCCACTATCGACAAATTTCTACCCTACCGTTCCGACGATTCGGAGTCGCACTATATAGATCTTTCCAAGATTCAAAACAAAACTTATTAAAGTAGACTTGCTTTCAGGTCACGGTCACTTTTCAAATCATACATAGTCAACTACATAGTCAATTACCAAATCTAAAGAAAAAAAATTGTTTCATCCTCATATGAGAAATCTATCTTTGTCATGTATGTGTTAATGTAAAGGCAAAAGTTCAAGCGGAAACAGTCGTGAGTAGCGGTACAGTGTTTTCATAGCAGAGACCCATGTAGTTGTGTTCTAAAGTGTGATAAAAATGTTTTACCTCCATTGTGGAGAGCTTTCCCGAGTATTATCGATTCAGATTAGCAGTGAGTGTTTCTATGATGTCAAATAGTAGTCTCACAGTGAATGTTTTAGCACAAATCTAGCAAAAAGAAATGACGAGAAATGCATCCGGATTTTGCCATTTCTATGATTTAAACTAGAAGCAACTCCGAACACATTCGAGACATGGAAGCCTTTGAAACATGAAAACGCACCGAATGTCTTGAGCAACAGCCCAGTCATTTAGAATGGGGATTCTAACAGAGACACAGTAGTTTTATGTCTACAATCATTATTGTAGGATAAACCATTGAAGCTAAAAAAAAGTATAGAATATATATAATTATGTGAGTGAATGAGAAGTTAACCTCACCCGCAGCCATTGTATTTGCATCTATCATGAGTTGGAAATTATCACCAACATTTTGGGATTGCTGTTGGTTGTTGGATGAGGTCATCTTAGCCTTGCGTACATAATGCTTGCTCATTCCTGTCTGGCCAGCATTACCCGATGACTGGCCAGCATTCCCGGATGACTGCCCAGCATTCCCAGATGACTGCCCTGCACTCTGGTTGTTGGACCCTCCATGTCCAAGGCCTAAAAGGTCAAATGAGAATTTGTGGTTATACCAAAAGAACACGAATTTGAGTAAACAAATATCGCTCAATGCTATGTAATAGGGTTTGAAGTAAATTGCTGTCAAGGATAATATCTACAAAATACCCTGTCCTCCAGGAAAAATTTATGAGTGTGAAAAGAACCTGAAATAGCTAATCAAATAATAGCAGTGAAAACACAGGAACAGGAACTACCATTCGTCTGTTGCTTCTGCTGGGCAGACCGGCGCTGGGTTCCAACTCCTGAGGAATGATGGTTTGCTGAAAACTGCTCTGCAACTCCGCTCCCATCCACCATCTGAACTGTGTAAGGAGAGTTGAGGAGGTCTCGGTCTGCCCACGACACGAATAGCAGATAGGAACCTATAAAAGCAACAGAATCGGTCAGTATAATATAACATCGTAAAGAGAGTCTGTCCTCTCGAATAACCAACAAATGAAACAGAAGGGAGAATTGAATTGGTGGAGGTCAATTGGAGGTCAATCCATAGTGAAATGGGTTGAGCTGACCTACCTGGCTCATTGACCAGATAAGTGCACTTATAGCATTTCCTGCCATGTGGCACTACAGTGACAGGCAAGTGCTGCAGGCGACTATCCTTCAGTATCACAGTTGGCTCACCTGTAACAGACAGCATTGAAAGGGTGAGCAAGGAAAGTATCAAAGGAATCTATTCCAGCTGAACAGTCTGGCAGGCCTCTTCTCATATACAGTGTATAGAAGCTAACCCTTGTCTGGCTATACAGACTATGGCAGCTGATGCTGAAGCTCAGACAGTCCCTTTGAAAAGCCATGTTATTTGCTTAGTGAGCTGATGGAAAAGAAAACACCTACCATCGGCGGCCTTGGATCCATCAATGTAGAACTCATTAATCTGTCCAGTGATGCCTTCTTTAATCCCAGTGCCAGAAAGTACAACCTACAATGACCAGGAAACGTTGTCAACCTAAAGTTCCAGCCCGGCCGCATGAGCCACTAGTCACTTAGCTGTAAGAATGGCAGCAATAAGCTTTTCTTATTACTGTGATTAGTCAATCAAAAATCAAAGCTAAAAGTTTGTCAAATTTCAAGCTAAAATGTAATTTCGTTTAATCTTACTTAATCTTAATTTTCAAATTTATCTTCAACTCTTTTGCTATCAAATTAATTTTTTCACCAGAAAACAATTACCTAAAACTCAATATTTGACAAGGACGCATATACATTGTGATGACTTTTGAACCAAAACCATCTACAAAAAGTATCTTGATACCAAATTAATCCACATAAAATTTTACATCTACTAAACCTATAAAAATTGCCTCAAATGTGTTGAATGACAGAATGAGCTCGAACAATTTTTCGGCCATATTCGCTATGACCGCGAACATGTCTGAGTGGCATGAGTTATCAAAATCATTACAGTACGGCATGATTATTACTGATAAAAAAAAATCACTCTCAGTATCACTATTGTTCAATAAATAATCACACAACATTCATTGATCTACAATTAGTGAAACTTCAAAAGCCGTAATGCTTCTGACACGACTGGTCATTGCTCAAAATTAGGTCGATAAAAAATTGAGTTTTGCAAAGTGAAACTAAGCTAAGGCTGGGCTGTAAACATGTTTTCTATTGGCTCAAAGTGTGCATATAAGTATCTTCTTTCGTCCGAATACAGATACGACAGGCTAGTTAATTAACTACTCACTAATCAGAAGTGTTTATACTAAAGCCACCCACAGGATCTCTTGGCCGCATGCAAACATCACGCTGAGCCCCACTCTTTGCGCCTCATGATACACAGAGAGTCACTAGCATTTAAATTTGAAGGGTTTGATCCTGGTTTTGGCTATTTAAGAATGTAAGAGGAGAGTTGTCATACCTTGCTATTGTCAGACACACCACCACCACTCTTGATGACCTTCTTAGTGGTTGTCATGCTGGAGGATTCCTTGCCAGTCTTAGCACCACTACTTTGTCCGCTAGCCTTTGCTTCAGCCCTCAAGTCAACACTCCTATCTGGCGCATAGCCTCTGTAACACACTCCATCCATTCAATAGAGTCTGCTACACCGACATACAATGTCAATAATTACAAGAAGATATCTTTAGCAAAATTAGACTTAGTTCAAGGCAGCTACCTGATAGGAGAGTTGGGGATTGGCGTGTCAGTCCAGTTGATACTGATAAGATACTCCCCAGCTTGATCAGGAACAAAGTCTACATAATAGTGATACGCATCTCTCTCCGAGATTGTAACTGGAATTGACCGACCTGATGAGACATGTCTAACAACAGCTTTCAGCTCTCCTACAGAACGCAGTCGACATAATGGTTGGTGATAAAAGTCGATATAATGGTAGTAACAGTTGATATAATGGTAGTAACAGTTGACATAATGGTGGTAACAGTCGACATAATGGTGGTAACAGTCGACATATTGGTGATAACAGTCGACATAATGGTGGTAACAGTCGACATATTGGTGATAACAGTCGACATAATGGTGGTAACAGTCGACATAATGGTGGTAACAGTCGACATAATGGTGATAACAGTCGACATAATGGTGGTAACAGTCGACATAATGGTGATAACAGTCGACATAATGATGGTAACAGTCGACATATTGGTGATAACAGTCGACATAATGATGGTAACGGTCGACATATTGGTGATAACAGTCAACATAATGGTGGTAACAGTCGACATAATGGTGGCAACAGTCAACATAATGATGGTAACAGTCGACATATTGGTGATAACAGTCGACATAATGGTGGCAACATTCTACTAAAATACTACGTCTAAATTATACTAGCAAATGTTGAAGAGTCAGCAGTAAAACAATCAACTTATGGCCATCGTAAGACTGACATATTGTAATAACTCACTACTTAAGGGGTTCAGTTTTTGCGACCTCAGTACTTAAAATAAAATTAAATGTAAAAAAGGGTTAAATATACATTAAACATTTGAAACAATAAAAAATAAATAAAAGTTATTCATTTTACTCTGGCTCCATGAGCATCCTCCATGAGCATCATTGTGATGGCAGTCGCGCCAGTTCACTGTTTGACTTGTTACATTTTGTTAAGTGTAAAAGTACAAAGTTAATGTGACACCCTACATCATGCTTCATAAACATCCTCAACCCTCTGAATTCTCTAATGAAGCTAAGAAAAAGAGGGAAATACTTAGGATTAATAATAAGTTACTTTATTAAATATGAGTTTATTAATTTCAATTTCACTGATTTTTATTTACCGCGGGTGCGGGGGTCCGGCGACCCCCGCACCAGGCCAGACTCGTATCATATCACCCCGCCAGACACGATTAAACCACGAAAAGCAAATGATTACTGCTGATTGGTTTACCTGGTCCAGCCTCGGTAACATCAAACATGAGAGTCTTCGTTTTTCCAACCTCGAGGGCGACCCGCTGTTCAGAATCTACCTTGGATTGCCACTCCCCTTTAGCCTTCACTCTCCTCGCATCCACCACTCGTGGATGGAAGGGTGAGCCTACATGTAAGAGAAGCTAGATACAGCACACTTCCACTAGGATTGTACCCAGCTGTTCTCAATAACCAAAATCTTAAGACTAAGCAACATAAATGGGTCACTAGTCGGTGCACTCTAAAGAAGCCTACACTCCCGCAGAAATATTTGACAGTGCAAACTATGGAAAATTCCTAAACAAAATGACATCTCATTAAAGGTTGCTGCACTGAAAATCACCAGCACCAAGCAACTTTATATATCATTTTTATCCAGAATTTGTGAGAAATTCAAATATGCAATTGAAACTTTATATATTTCAACTCTATTGTTTCCATTCAACAAAAACCTGACACATGTATCATGTCGTAAAGAGCATTTAATCGACTTTGCAATGGTTTGGGCAAATATTTATAGTCAGCTCTTTGCCTTGGGATATTTCTGCGTTTAACTAAAGACCCCAGATGCTTCTTGCATTCTCTGTAGCAGGACTTTTAAAATTATGCAATGATTAATATGTTTCCTCTGATTTTTGGTATTAGAGTTCATTTTAATTGTCATTTAAGGTCATTTTCATGTCCAAGACCAAAATATTTTATTTAATTTGATTAAAAGAGTACATTATAAGCTTTAACATGATGTGTATATTTACACATTTAGAGCTAAGCCAAGATGAGATAGGAGAAGATCTTTCAATCAACAACTAACACCAGGTCGCTACAATTTCGTACACGGCTGTAGATATGGGGAAACCTAGGGTGTAGTTAATCTGGGTTTTTTATAAACTCTGGCACTGACAGACTGTCACAGGTGCTCAGGCTCAGGTAAGAGACAAGCTATATTAATGGAGCCGTAAACGCTCATGTTATGAGAATAGAAGAAAAAGTCTCCATGATGAAAAATAGGATGATCAGCAAAGAGAAGTCATAGAAAGAGAAACGCGAAGCGTCGAAAGAGATCATGAATCAGGGAACAAACTAGTCACCTATTTGATAAGCTTCTGTAATCTCATTCTTCTCTGAGAACATAGAAAAATAAACTTGTCGAGTATTCAGCCACATAACCTAAAGATTAGTAATTCAACAGAACTTCTACCCAAACAAACTTCTCCATTAGCCAGCCGAATTGACCAATCAAACCAACTACAGTGGACACCTCTATAACGGAAACTTCCTTTTACGCAAATTCCACTTAACATAAAAGATTTATGCATAACCTAAAATCCTTATAACATAGGCATTTTCGGAACGGATTATTTATATCGTAGGAGCGTCCACTGTATAGCAGACTATCGTGTGTCGAGGGCAGCTGAAGAAACTTACCATCTATATCCTGGTTAAACCAGCAAATGTAGATGCTGTACACCCCAGTCTCCACGGGAGTGTAGGTCACTTTGTAACAGTATGGGCCTTCTGGAGTCACACTACTTTTAGCTACAGAATGAGGACCTGCAAATAATAGACCCATTTTATCGGCTCTGAGAATTCTGGGAAAAATGGAGGCATCTTTAGATACCAAGTTCGTGCAGTGTATGTTATTAACCTTTTTCATTACACCCCTAGCAGTAATTTCAATTTGGAGTTGTTTGCCTCACACCACTGGCAGCTAGAGTCGAATTTAGGTAAGCACATTGACATCAATAAAGTTGGCTACTTCAATCACACAGCAAAGCTCCATCTTTGCAGAATCACAGTATAGAAACTTAGATTATTCCTTTCGTTTGACATTTGATGATGCATTCAAATCCTATCAAATGAGAAATTCTTTTTGAAGATTTCACAACGCTTGGTCAATATTACACTTGGCTAACAGTCTTCTTGAGAAATTCTCAGAAACAAAATCTATTTCATGAAGTTTGAAACGTGTTTTCTCTCCTATAACATAGGATTTTGAAGGGAAATAATATTTTTACCAGTTCTTCATACCTAGTACACATTAGTATATATTTAGATTATTTGGTTCTGACTAAAATTTTCCTCAGAGAATCAAGAGACAGTTAAGATTTGGGGTAAACATTACTATTTCCTCGATGCAATTACTTTGCACTACCATATGCCGAATATGCCGAATATGCCGAAAGCCAATCAACTATTGCTACAGCATATTCTTTTTAAACCGAATTTGGTCATAGTAACGACAATCTCAATGCAGTAGCATTTAAACGGTTTTAAAACTAATTATAAAGTAAATTTAATTGCAATTTAGATGATAAGTGAAAAATTGGAGGTGAGAAGTACTTTCATAAATTACTCGCAAAGCTGAAAGATCGTTGCGACCAATCATCACTAACGATCTAATCAGATTGTTGTTGCTGTACTATTGGACATCCATTATGGTAAATTAGAACTACATGTATACAGAATTTATGAATATCAATGAATATGCTAACAACAAAATAATAAGTTATTAAAAATAAACACAATAATAACATAAATATCAATAACAATGAAGTAGTTTGAAACAATAACTTGTTTGATATTTAACAAACAGTGTGATGCTTCCAAAAGCATATAGAGTGTAGAGAGCCAAATTGAAGGTGAAACTGCAGCAATTGCTACTGACTATCTGGCAGTGAAAGAGCTAACTGCGTTTTATATACATGTATATATACATCTTTATGTATATAAAAGTAAACCTTTACTATAATAAGAGTCGCGTTAGAAAAAAGATTTCATCTTATGGGATTTGAACTCGCATCATTCTGCTTGGTAGACTGACTGCACCAAGCAACCAACTGCCAGTTTCAGGGAATAATTGTGCAGATAGATATTCTCTGTACTTATCAGCAAACCTGATGATCTCTCACACCAGACTGCAAAGGGTACTAGTTTTTTACAATAAAAGTTGCAGCGCAACAACACAGGGCTACGAAGATAGCGAACCCTACCTTCAACCCTTACTTCTGGTGTTCCCTCCATGCCATGCGTATCTATAAAGAAGTGTGCCGGCCTGTCCTCCTCTGCCCTGTACAGACCGTCTCCTCTCACCGTTATCTTGCCATATCTAAACCAAAGCTCAATTCTTATAGTACTATGCCTATTCATATAAACTTCAAGCATCATCAAACAGCTTCTACTTGCTCATAAAATTCCCTTCTGGAAGCTTCTAACGCCTACCGCTTTCTTACATTCATTTGTATATTCTTACATTTCTAGAACCTTCTAGTCACCCCTACCACCTTCTAGTCACCCCTACCACCTTCTAGTCACCCCTACCACCTTCTAGTCACCCCTACCACCTTCTAGTCACCCCTACCACCTTCTAGTCACCCCTACCACCTTCTAGTCACCCCTACCACCTTCTAGTCACCCCTACCACCTTCTAGTCACCCCTAGTCCCCTTTACCACCTTCTGATGCCTTCTAGCACCTTTTAACACTTCCAACTACAGACACCTCAGTTCAACATGCAAAAGGTGATCTAGATACAAATCCACTGGTCCTATGGGAAACTAACAGCCCAAATACTAATCTGAATCTTTTCTGGTCTTGGTTGATTGATTCTTTTAGTACAGAAAGTGCATAAAAACTGTATATATTTTTTGGTATTTGAAAAAGACAAAAACTTTTAATTTAACGTTAGTAAATATAAGTGTCACACAATATTTACACTGTGACTGGCTGTAAATTGAATCTCCAACACATCTTGTTTACAGGCTGATAAAAGTGAAAAAATTGTTCGCCAAATATATCAGTTGCATTACTTAGGTCTGAAGCTTTACTATAATGAGAGCCGTCTCTCCGAAGCCTTTCTTAGAGCCTTAGGGAAAAAATATCACACACAAGAATTGAACTAGGGTATCCCAGTTTTGAAACCATGCACACTACCGAATGGGTCACACAACCACACTGCAGCAAGATGGAATATTTGTGCACATACTGATTACACATGATCTCTCACAGCCTATGGGACTGCCAGTGTACGAGTAACTATAATTTGGCAAGATCTAAATACATTAGGTATCAGAAGTTTGATATTTATCAAAAAACATCAGCTGATACGGAGTCAGCTATGAACACTCATATATGGATATTGATAGCGGTATCAGGGGCTCTCTGCTTTTATTGCTTTGTAGAACTTTCTAGAATTTCTGATATGGCGAAAGTTGCATGAATAGTTAAGAAACGCCGTAGCACTAACACATTGAGTACATACCCATCATCAGAGCCTGGGTACCTCTGACTGCCCCGTCTTTCCTCCCGATATTCCTGGCGAGAATGCCTTGAGCCAGTTGTGTTTGCCCGGACCACTTGCGTCATTGGTGACCCTTCATCAGAATTAGGTTGCATTACATCTGGCATATTTTATCAGTTATAACTTGGGTTATGCGATTTTTATCTCACAGTTAGTAGAAAATTATATCAGTACACATGCTCTAGCTGCAAAGATTGCAGACATTTTCGACAGTCAATTTGTCGACAGCAACAGTAGCAACTGGCAAATCAATCAGGTTTCAAGCATTACCTAAAAGTATAACTGAACTCAAAAGGGATTGAGCAAAAATATTGTTTTGCTATAAAACCTTTATTACAAAATTTAATTAAACAAATACATTAGCAAGCAAATGAATAAGGATAATTTCGAACAGTTGGCCAGAATATTACGGGGTTGGTTCAAATAGTAATGCCTGCTTAGCTAAAAACACTTCTGTCTTCAGTGCATTTGTTTCCTACATGAAGAACACATTTAGTTATGGGTTTACTTTTTTGCAAGTAAAAATTAGGAGTTTTGTCCTCCCTGAATTCTCGCAATTCCATTTTCAAGATGGTTACCCAAGCCAAGGTGTGTAAAAAAACAAAGAGCAGAAATATGTTTTTTGGTTTTGAAAGTGAAAACTCCTGCTGCCATCCACAAGAGACTGAGAAATATGTCTATGCACAACCTTCCTAGTGTCAGCAATGTCAGAAAATGGGCAGCGAGGATTAAAGATAGTGAAACTACCAAATGTGAAGCGGTGCTGAATGACCAGCCTAAAGTGGAGGGCCTATTCATGCAGAGTCAGACATCAACTTGAAAAGCACTGATGAGTCGGTCAGAGGAAACAGGAGCATAATTATTAAGATCATTGAGTCACTACACATCAGCAGAGGTTGTGCAGACACTTCGGTCAGTAAACTTGGCTATAGCAAACACTGTGCAATGTGGGTTCCTTGACAGCAAAAATTTACGACATTCGAACTCGCCAAAAAAAGAAAAAATTGCAATCATCCGCTGGAAAAGTGATTGTTACCGTTACCGTCTTTTGAGATTATCAGTGTGTAGTTTCTGCTGACTTTATGGCAAAAGGCACTACCATAAATTCTGAGGCATGCATTATGACTCTAAACAAGATAAAGAGGAGACTTCGGCGTCGCAGACCCAATCTCAACACGAATGTACCCACTGAAGTTTGAGAACAAGACACAAAGTCATCCACTATGGGCTGCGTGGGCCATGCTACCCCATCCACCCTAGTGCCGTGACATTACACCGCCAGACTTGCATCTGTTTGGGCCAATGAAGGAAGCATTGCAAAAACTAAAAAGTTAAAACAGCTGTACGATATAGCCTTCGCTCACAGCCAGCCTCTTTTTACGAGGCGGGAACACAAACTCTTATAAAATGCTGGACAGCAGCTGTGGACAACGTAGGAGATTATGTTGAGAGATAGTTGCAGACGAAAGTTTTTTCTGGTCATGTTAATTCATATTTTATTTATGTGAACAATAAAAATTATCTGTTCTCCTACAACAGGCATCACTTTTTGAACCATCCTAGTAGCTCCATGGTTCTGAGATTACACACTTATATGGCAGCATCACCTCACAAAGGGTGTAAACAAAATATTACGCGTAGCGTGGATCATCTCAATGTCGCATTCTCCATAGACCGGTATTTGTACAAATACCAAGGATTGTTTTAGAATCAACAAAAATCATCCAACGAAAATCGAACTTGGGATAAATTTGTGTACAGGTTGTTAAATGTATTCACAGAGCGTACCTGGTATCTCCACACCTCCCATGTATGTGTGAACATAGTAGACACCAGGTTCCTCAGGGGTGTATTTTACTTTCATTCCCTTCTCTGTGCTCACCACACGGCTTGGTATAATACGGCCTGACGGACTGATCACCTTGCATTCTATGTCCGCCGTACCCGCCTCGTCATTTACAACTGCGAATGAACAGAGACTATATTGCATGGGTTCTATAAAGCTCATATCAACTTTCATAGAATACAAATTAATCTTAACATTTCTTTATCAAAAACCGGACAGCACAACAATGTATCAATAAAAATAGTATCCAATATCAATTTGCGCAGCTTGAAGAACATAGATATAGAGAAGGCGTGATATAAAAGGGTGACAAGGATTACTTCCTTGTAGCGGTACATACAAGCAAGCCATAGACGTTACATACAGTCATGTGCAAATGTATGGTTTAGCATTTCTGAAATATAACCTGTTTCAATTTGTCTTAAAAAAGGACAAGAATACAAAAAACTTGTATCCTTTTAATGCTCAGAATCTCATCTGTTTTTCTTATTTGCTTGTCTTTAAAAATCAATACTGCGGCTGTTACGTTGATCAGCGGTTTTAAATACGTTAATGAATCTATATTGTTGGGAAGTAGAGATGTCAAACATTCGAGAACGCTTCAAATAGATTAACAGCTAACGCAATAGTTCAACACAATGGCATGAGAAAAAATACCACCTATTAGCATTTGTCAACATTTCATTAATACAGAGCAGACACAGTGAGTGAGAGTATTATGCAATTTTAGGATGATTAAAGTAATAATACAAATAATACAACTGCAATTAATACAAATGTACAAGCTCGCAAATAATACAACTGCAATTTAAAAAATAGTACATTTTTAAGATTAAAATGATCTATAACTTTGCTATATTTAATTTGATTAAGTTGAGCTTATTGAGTCCTAAAGTTCAAGTGTATGAAAATATGCAAATTATAGGGTGGATCCATACTTTTGCACATGACCGTATATATGCATGCAGTGTCGACAGAGAGCTATGATGCGTGCAACATAATTGAGATTAGCTAGATATACAAATACCAGGGCTTGCCTTCCCATAATCCTCACCTTGATTGTCGTCACATACTAAAACAATTTATGTTAGGTATTGTCAACATCTCATGCATACTTTTACAAGGAAAACACTTTGATAGCCATCGATGACCTACTGTTGCATGCTACACAGGAGTTTGGAGAGAGTTAAAGATGTAAAAATTGCAGAGAATTTAAATTGACATGAGAGATTTTACGAAGAAAAACTGCTTCATATCGTTGTTTTCCTGCTAAACCAGCTAGTATAAATTAATAAGCTGAAGATCAAATCACTCTTATCAATTTGGCATATGTCCATATGGCACAAGTCCAACCAGAGTAAATCAAACGAGATTAAGTCATAACCAGATTATGTAACTAATTTCATCAGTACCCCTTCATCATCAACCCGCAGGTGTAAAATGTTTATTTGGCTCTGAGAGTTTTCTTAAATCTTCCCAATTCTCGAAAGCAAAGCAATTTAGCACAGGAATTATTTCTAACAAACCAAAACAATAGTGCACTAATAGTGCAGTAGTATAAGTAGTAGTACAGTAGCACTAATAGTACAAATAAGTATTCTCTAAGTCTCATCAGCACATCACTCACAGCACACTAGATCGCCAAGGAACTATTAACTAGTAAATGCGCAATATAAGAAAATACAGCTATAAACACCCTACAGATATCACACAGAAGAACTGAACACAGCGCAAACATAAAACAATTTATGACATTTCAATGAGGAATTTGAGTATTTTTAATATTTTGGAACAGGTTTATTCGCTGCTGCACATAAACCAAAGCTGTATTCAACTCCTCTAATTAAATTCATCCTTGTAACAACATACGGAGCCGAGCCGCGAGCCTGCTTAATGCATGACGAGTTCTGTCAAGTGTGAAGGGGAAAACCACAACAGACAGTAAGGAGAGATGTAACAGAGTTGTGAGAGATAACATATTGAGCAGACAGTAAGGAGAGATGTAACAGAGTTGTAAGAGATAACATATTGAGTGAGATTAAAGTAACATTTATATAGTTTATTAGATTTGGAAGTAAACAGGAAATGAGCCACACCTTCAAACTCGGTCTCTTCATGCAGAATGCTCTCCTTTGACATAGACTCAAGGCCTACTTTTTTCGGGTCAAATACTTCAACCGTATAGGGGCTTCCTGCGACCTTCTGACCCTTACAGTATATATCGACCAAGTGGCGCCCTAACAAAAAGTAAAACAAACATTTAAGGAATTCATTGTAAAAGCTTATTTACGGGTAACGAATGAGTACTGCGAGGACAACACCATTATGTATACTTAACCTCTATGACTAGCGTTATATACGTATAATATTATTATGATATATATATACTGTTTTTTCTTTGTAATTTGACATCATCGGTATTACACAGTGTTTCATGACTGGTGAAGCAATCAGACAGCAAGTGGTTTTTCCTATGCTATTTGTAAGCTTGTTTTTGCTGTTCATACTGCTCATTGCTACTTTTATCAGTTGTACAAATTGTAGTCTAGTTCCAGTTAATACAGAACAATAACTACTCGTGCTATTTACACAACTAACAATGACTGCAAGATGTTCCTCAACTAGAATTGGTTGATAGAAGCTAAGAGAAAAAGTAGATAAAAGCAAAATTAAACAAGATTGTCTACTCTCCAGTAAATCACGTTTAAACATAATATGGAACATAATACCTAGCCAAGTAAGTAGCTATGAGCAGCTATTCAAGCCCACCTGGTCTAAATGATAGTTTACGCTATGTGTTAGGTTATGGTGCCAAATTATAGGTTATCATGTGTTCAAAGCTACGGCTATAGAACACATGATGTTGTTCAATAGCCGTAACTTTTCATCAGAGACGAAATAGCAAGGTGACTACAATCTAAACTGCTGAACGAAGTCTGTGCTACTGCCTACACGCTAAATACACTGCGTACACACACTGAGTACACTGCGTACACACACTGAGTACACACACTGTGTACTTAGTCATGGAGATAGCATGGCACGGAGACAGTTCAAAGGTTACCACCTACCAACATATGGAGTCTGATATTCTACTCTGATCTCGTTAGGGCTCTCCAGGAAAAGCTTGCAAGGAACTGGTTGACCATTCGGAGCTGCAATTATTCAAAATATATTGATGAATCCAGTATTGAGGAGACACATGTCATAAAATTGCCCATGTTCGCAGGTTCTTTCAGAGTTTCACATCCCCATCTAGATAAGAGACAAACACTTTGACATAAACTAAACCTTGATGGTTTTACAGCATGAAACAATTTGTACATCATTTTTAAATTGTACTTATGTTTCGGTTTCTTATGTAGACATGGGGATAGACACCTGAAAGGGCATGTGAGCCAAAAACCTCTCAACTATTGCTGTACGTATAATAATAAATCCATGTTTATCAATTATATGCAATTGTTTAATGTCATTTAACTTTTAGCGATATTCAAGCTGTATAAAACTTGCATCATTTTTAATAACTGCCAAGGTGACATCGCCTGAACTGCAGCAAAAGCATGATTGAATATCATACAGACACAGTGAATGGCTGTTAAAAATTCTACTTCCAGAACATGAGAATACACGAGTTCATAGAGCAATGTATCTGATAAAAAAACTGTATGACATGAAATGAAAAGAGTACAAGTAAAGCAGAGAGCATAAAATAAAGCAAGACACCATTTGAGAATATCAACAGCGAATAGGAGCAGACAACCCTACATAACATTTGAGACTAAGCACAGGAGAAGGGGCAGATATGTTTAGACACCATTTGAGAATATGAGCAGCAGGTGGGAGCAGACAACCCTAGACACTATTTGAGAATATGCACAGCAGGTGGGAGCAGAGGAGCCTAAACACCGCATGAAAATATGTACAGCAGGTGGGAGCAGACAACCCTAAACACCATTTGAGAGCATGCAAAGGTGGAAGCGGATAATCCTACATGTAGATACCATTTGAGAATATGCATAGCATGTGGGAGCAGATAAGCCTAGACACAATGTGAGAATATATCAAGCAGATAGGACTAGACAACCCTAGACACATTTGCGAATATATACAGGAGGTGGGAGCAGACAACCTTAGCCATCATTTAAGAATATGTCCAGCAGAAGCTTTGTGAAGGGCCAAAATTCAAACCCTCTTTACAGGGATGAACAGTTTATATATTCTAGTGCAGATGTGGGTGATAGCATCTCACAGCTTTATTACTTGTGGGTAATAAAAGTGCAGAGTTCCAAAACCCAAAAGGCTCTAAAATACATTCAAAGCCAATTTTTTAGTTTCCAGCTGGCATAAGTACGTTTTACTAGATCTTGTCAAGCATTAACAACCAACCAAGTTTAGTTGTATGACTTGTAAAATTAATAGTATTGTATTGACCTTGTAATGACCTTTGCATGTATATTTAATAGTGAACCACAAAGAACTGTACTACAATAACTACTGCTTCATATTTATAGCTGTGAAAGTGATAACAGCTTTAATAACATGTGTGCGAAATGCGGGGCAGGAAGTTAGCACTCAAAAGAAAGCAAAGCGTAAGCGGACACCCACCACCCCCACTGTCACTAAGCGATCCCAGGCTATCATCAATGCTAGCAGCTTTATCAGGGTCACACGGAAAACCTTGAACTTCCACTTCCACATCCGAGAGCTTCCAGTTCCGCCCATGCATATCAATAAAGAAATAGGCTTGCTGGGAGACGGGTACACTTTGAATGCCACGTCCAGATACTCCCTGGACACCGTAGACTGAGGAACTCCGATCAAGGCTCCGAGTATGTGAATCATTCACATATGTTCTGATAGGGCAACCTGACAGCACGAAACGATCTAGTCATAGAAATAACAATATAGAGAGAACTGTATCAAGAATCTAAACCTTTCCGAGACTGGGCCCTGGTTGTTTAATCTCAAAAACTAAACAAAATCAGGGGCATATCAAGCCCAGATGGTGATTCGCTGAAGCTGCTTCATTTTATCTACAGTAACTGTAACAGGAACAAACTTCTCTGAGGTACACTTACACTAAGGAGACATCAATCTATTTTCTATCTATATATAATACATGTATATTTATATATATTATTTTATATATAAAATAATATATAGATAATATACATTATTTATATAATGTATTTATATATATTATTTTATACATAAAATAATATATATAATATATATTATAATATATATATAAATCTCAAAGTTTGTCATCGTCATCAGTCGTTATCTGTCAGTCCTACTATAGCTATTAAAATCTTGGAATGAAAAGCTCGCTTCATGCTGGATTTGAACCCATAAAGATTTCAACCGCAAGTTTCTAATCGCGCATCTTTTTTGTCCTTGCCATTCCAGGGCGAATTTGTTTTCCCACCATTTATTAAGAAAAATTTCTCTCAAAATTAAAATTTGGCGATTGTTGTACAGATTACGACAAAATAACAAAAATGTCGATACGCTATTCGCTGAAATACCTCCTACAACGCCGAAAAAAGATACACGTTGCTCCCTATCTCAGTTCAGCGTTATCCGTTATCCAGCTAAGTGATTTTAGTTAAAAAAGTTTGAAGTTTGCTAAAATACATAGTACAACTTCCTTTAAGTATGTGTTTAGTAAGCTAAATTCATGTAAGTTAGATTCAGCGTTTACATCACATGTCTGTCTCGAAGAGAAGAACTCTCCATGGTATGTACTGCGCATAGTACATTGTTATGTTACATTTTCTTGCAGATCAAAACCAGAAAACACACTAAAGTTATTGTAGATAACTATTGTTACTAAAGTTAACATATTGTTTTATTACTATTTTTTAATGATGATTTTGATGATTTTTACCGGGAAGTGTTTGCATTAGATAATTACTATGGGTTTCTATACCACTCTATACAATATTTTCGCCTTTTGATGCTGACACTGCAAAGAATTAAAATCATATAACTGTATACCAAATAATTGTTCTATGTAATCGTAGCAAAACAGACTATATTTAGCCATTACTTGACAATGATTTGACATTTACATTCAAACACCTTTACAGTTTTATTGTTCCTCCTAATTTATTTCCACAAAACACTTCTTTCATGATATTAAATTTGAAAGTAACATTTGTTTGAATAAGTTTGAAAGCCTTTAGTTTGTTTTATTTTTTTCTCTTAATTCATTTGAACTGCACAAAAACACTTTTCTTATGATATGAAGTTTAAAAGTTAGAATTGTAAATGTTGTATATGTTAAATAAAAATAAATTTTCTGTCCAAGAACCTTTTTATTACCCGGGCAACACCGGTAATTCAGTAGTATATACAGATATATATATATACTAGTTGAATACCAGGCATTGCCCGGGTAATAAAAGTCTTATCACAGAAAATTTATTTTTATTTAACATATACAACATTTACAATTTCAACTTTTAAACTTTATATCATAAGAAAAGTGTTTTCGTGCAGTTCAAATGAATTAAGAGAAAAAAATAAAAATAACTGTAAAGGTTTTCAAACAACTGTAACTTTCAAACTTCATATTATGAGGAAGATTTTTTTGTGGTCAAATAAATTTTTCAAAAAATAAAACAACTATAAAAGGGTTTAAATGTAAATTTGAAATAATTAGCATGTAATAGCTAGATTAAGTCTGTTCTCCTACGATTACAATAAAAGCTGATTTCGTAATGACACAATATGAACTGAAAAAAAACAAAATAAAAATCCTGAATATGTTGAATTAATAATAACAATTCGTGCCTAGAAGTGTGTGTGTATAAAAAAAGTTACTGTTCCAGCAGAAGCTACCCATCAAAACTTTGAATACAACAATGCTGGTACAAATGTAAATATAAGATATCGGACTGTCTTTGTTTGACCGAACGGAGAGCGAACGTAGCGGCTATTCCTACTCGAGATAATACAATTTTCTGCATGAAAAGAATTGGCCTTGACCCCGATATAGCAATTAAACCTTACGAAAAACCGGAAATAGAAGTTCATGAAGACACAAAAAAGCATCGTGTTTTATAGAGTTCATAGAATTCAATTAATACATCATTTTGGGGATAAAACCGAGAAAAGGGTGTATAGGTTATGTAGTAAGAGCTTTCGTAGTCTCGTGGTTAGAGAATTGAATTGCAAACCTGCGGTTGCGATCTCCGTGAGTTCAAGTCCAGCAGAATGCGAAAATTTAATTCCAAAATTTTAATAGCTATTGCTGGACATACCGAAGGACGGACAGACAACTAACTTTGAAAAGTATGTATATATAGATACACATCGAGCACTCTATTTGCGCATACAAAGTAAAGAGGCAGCGTATAGACTTGGGACCTACCTGGCACCTGTTCATAGTTATACAAGACATCAATGATATGCTCCCCTTCCTGCTTAGGAATGTAGGTATATCTGTATTGTGATTGGCCGAGCGGTTGACGTCTTATCTTGACAAACTGACCATTGCAAGACACTTTAGCTTCTAGGTCTCCGCTGCCGGCAGCTGAAGCATCCACTACAAAAAATTACAGCAATAGATATATATATATATGTCTATATTACATTAATAGCAATATATGTCTATATAGCAGCAATAGATATATACAGTGAAACTCGGGTAACTCAAACTTCACGGGACCGAGAGAAAGTGTTCGAGTTATCAGAGGGTTCAAATTATGAGAACATTGTCACAAGTGCATGTATTTATCAGTACACATACAAACTATATATAAATCAAAAGCATCGATTGCTCGTTGCAAGTTGAGGGGCCTCTCATGTAATGTTGTAACAATTTTTATCAGAAAATATAAATATTTTCCTATTACTTGAGATTTGTTTGTTTGTTTTAGGTGACGTGACTGCCAGGACGTTTTCAGATTAAAATAGTCAAAACTTTATCGCGGTTGAAACGCTCAGAAAAAAAGACATATTTCTCCTGAGCGTTTTAACAAAAACAATTTTGCCGATTTTTCTTTGAGTTTATCTGAAGGTTATCTCACTTCTCCTCGCTTACGAAAAGCCATCCCAAAGCAGATGTTTGATAAAATTTTATTTTTTGGAAACCTTTAGAAAAGTCATTAACAAAAATATTTCGCCGATAGTGGTAATAATGGCGCCTAAGAACTACTAAAAGTTTATGTTTATCTTTATGGCTTGGAATAAAGTGATATTTTAAAGCAATAACAACCGTCTCAGTAGCCGTTGGGCAAAAAAACTGTTCGAGTTAATGATGTTGAGGTCGAGTTATTTAAAGCAATTTATCATTGCGTGGGAACAGACCAAACAAACCTGTTTGAGTTAACCATGTGTTCAAGCTATCTGAGGGTGAGTTATCCGAGTTTCACTGTAAAGTATGTCCATAAACATCCACATATATGTCCATAGTCCATATACATATATATATCTATAGCAATATATATACATGTACATGTAAATATATATATGCCCATAACCAACAAGTTAATGAACATTCCATCAATTAAAGGTTAACACAGGGTCCAAACAATATGTGATTTTTATGACTAAAACCAGCACAATTGACTTTTCACACATCTCTTTATATTATGTTTTCTAAATGAGTAACAAAGGGAGTATTTCAATTAGCGAGTCAAGTGGTGTGTGCAAACGGTGCAGTGCTTTAGCCTGCATTGCAGTCGTAAAAATATCTAAGCTGGGCCTAAGCTGTAAAAAATGTTATTATATGTCTAGTCCTGCGGAACATATTTAATGAAATACAAAGTTTAAATGTACTATCAATAGCCTGGAGTATTTTCTTATAGCAGTCAGGATGAGCTTATCAAAGTGGTATTACATTTTCTAATTTGTTGTTAGGAAGATACTCACCAATAAAATACATTTCTTCTCCAACATCGCCCTCCTCTGTCACATCCGTCACTCGTACTGCAGAATTTGGTTGCACGTGGTACACGAAAGGAGAGCCTGGCAGGGCGGAGCCATTTATATCAACGTAAACGCGGTGCTTACCAGCCACTCGAGGGGTGAATTCATACCTGTACTTGTTGCTGTGTCGAGAGGTCCTCAGCGGAAGTAAATTGGAACTAGGATCTTTGGAGAGAAAAATTACAAGGAGATAGATCAGAAACCAGGACTGCATTAAATCTTCATGTTACATTAACCAAAGCTAGCAAGACTACAAGCTACATTAACCAAAGCTAGCAAGACTACAAGCTACATTAACCAAAGCTAGCAAGAGGAAGTGAACCATGCTACCGCATATAGAATAGAACACATCAATTAATGGTTACACATACAGAAGTAAAGTACAGTGGACCCCCGTCATACAAAATTAATTTGTTCTGCTGTTGAAATCGTAAGGTGAAAATGTTGGATGGAGGGGTATAGAAAGCCATAGAAGTTAAATAATGCAAACACTATCTAATTTTCTTACTTCTCCCTCTAACATCATGATCAATCTTAGGATCCGTGACTAGCAAATTAAAGTTATTAATAATGAAATAATGTCTAAAGTAAATAATATATTAAAGACTAAAATGAACAATAAATTTGATATCGTTTCACTCACGCAAGATCAAGCCTTTACGAAACACGAAGAATGATGAACTGAAAGAAAGAGAACATCGTATCTCTCTCAGGTGTTGTGGGAGGGCGAATAGCATATTGGCATCTTTGTGACTCCAATGTATGCATCACACCGACCACCAAATTTGAATTTCAAGAGACATTTTTGTTGATGTTGTATAGCGAGGAAAATGTAATAAAGGATCGGAAAAACTTTGTGTTCCACATCGTAAGGCAAAAACAATGTAAGATGGAAACGTCAAAACTTGGGGGTCCACTGTAGCTCAAAATAGTTGACAGTTTTTGTTTGAAAATACTCAAAATAAACAAAAGGATTTTATGGTTGAGAAAAGACGACAGTTGTCTCTGGGCTAATCAACAAGAGGTAACACTGTCCAAAATGGCAACCATAACTAATTACTAGAATCCAGCCCCTAAAGCGCTCTAGCCACATTCCCATGCTGAAGTAAAAATGTAAGCACAATTTTAGACAATACCCTGTTCATTTACGACAAAACCATGTTAATTTTGGACAAAGTCATGTTAATCTTTGACAAAACAATGTTAATTTTCCACACAAATTTTTCATGTTTGAAAAATCAATGTACTCAACTCCAATAAACACATTGAACATGATAAAATTATGTAGCAAATTAACTGGGCTATTTCTTAAATGGCTTCTTACATTAGACTACCTAAATTTTTAATAATATGACTTGAGTAGTTTTAGTGTTGGGCTTTCATATTAGACCTACAAAGAAGTCGAACATTTGCTTCTGATTTCTGCTTCATCAACCAACAAGTGCAGTCCAGGCTTGCTATTAGAACGAATTGGCTGATATGTATAATGAGAGAAAAGGGTACGAATTGTCATCAAGCAGGCCCTGTCTCACCTTCAAGCTTCACGTCAAGGTCACTCTCAGGTAAACCGTGGGGATTGATCTCAAAATATGTCGGCTCATCCACCATGGCTGACTCATACTGGGGCTGGTAGGTGATGGTTCTCGTGAGCTCCCGCTGACAAGAAACAGTGAAGGGGAGATAATACCTGACTACCAAATAGGATACATGTAGCTGTATGACTATGTTCTCAAAGTTTAATAAGTAGCAATAATATGCGGGTTATCATATACCACAAAGTATTTAATATACAGTACATAAATATATGTAAACAGCTATCCCAGCATGCCTCATCTCGTATGCGGTATGGCCATTCAGTGCTGACACAAGTTGTTTAGACTGAAAAAGGTTAAGAATCAACTAACGTATTTTCCGGACTATAAACTGCACCCCTATATAAGCCGCATCTGCCCTATCTTCAAAAAAACCGATAATAAAACACTACATAGGCTGCACCTTTTGTATAGGCCACAGAACTCATAACAGTGCTTTTTAACACGGCAACAACTTTGCTGGTTAAAACGATACAGTACCATTAGGCACTGTTTCGCTTTTTGTTTCACCACTAAAGGCACGCTAACCGGAGATTCCGGTTAGTGCGCCCCTAGTGATGAAACAAAAAACCACAGAATAGCCGCAGCCTCTAAATAAACCGCATGACTCAAAACATCTGAAAAAAGTAGCGGCTAATAGTCCGTAAAATATGGTAATCTTCTGAATCCAAGGTTCACACTGTCAGCAACTATCAGTATAGTATCAGTATAAATGAACTAGCAAACTAAACAAAGCTTAATTTCTGATGTTTCTATGCTAAGTAAACGAATGAAGCTAACTAAACGAACAGACCAACTAACTAAACAAAGCATAGTTAGGCTGAGAAAATGGTTAGTATTAATGGAAATTGGAAGAGAATATGTGCTGCGACAGGAAAATATAAAAATGTGATTTTATAGCCTAGGAGTGAGTCCCCTATACTGCAGGTTCTTTAGCGTCGTTAGTTCTTGTAAAACAGGTTGAATGATTCAAAACTTAAATGCTTAGTTGACGCTTTTGAATGCCTGACAAGACTTCTGTAGAATTGTTTTCAAACCTTTCCATAGGAGAGAATCTGGTACAATTGAATGAAGATCAAATTTGTCCACCTAACCTGCCAATAGTGACACATGGAATGGCAGTAAGCAGCAGGCAGCTTATTTCTGCGCACGGTTTCACATTATTATACAAATTTTGATAAATTCCCTAGCATGATGTGATTGGCTGCTGAACAGCTCCAAAAATACTGCACTTAAAATTAACTTTCGTGCAGGAAATAAAACGTTACGCAAAAATCCAACTGAGATCTCTATAATTGCCCTGCTACCTGAATTGTGTTAGAGTGAGGGCTAGTTAGAAGAGGCTGATCGGAGGCGTAAACGGACTGCTCCTTCGTTATTTGATGCAAAGGAGGGGCCTGCGCCATCTCTTGATGATAAATTGTTTCCTTGACCGTTTGCTGGTGGGGTTGAGGCCTCTGCTGCAGAGACATGGACTCGGTACGTTGATGTACCGTATCCACCTGAAGGAAAAATTGGTTAGGAAGAGAAACTAGAAAAGAAAGGGATTGTGGATGAAAGTAGGGATTAAAAAAGAAGTGAAAAGAGGCAAGTGTAACCAGTAAATTACTAGCAGTGCTATTGGATGAGTAAGTCAATTTGTAGCAGTCGCGCTGGCGGTTGATATTATCAATAACTCATCACATGAACAGAGAAAACAATAATGGCAATAGAAATTGTCTTCTCAACACAGCTGTATTCGTGTAAAGGTTGAAACATACTAAAGACAAAGTATAAGATGTCGTGAAACGCTGGCACTTGTGTCAGCCTTACAGCAAATGTTCCACGAAGCATACTGAAAGGTATTAAACGAATGTATAATATTTCGTCCTTGACATTAACAAAAATCTATTTTTATTATGATGCTTGTAATCAGGGTAGTGCCACAGTAGAACTGAACTGCATTATTTGCCGTACGCAGTAACTTTGCAGGTCTTCTTGTATATAATCACCAAATTTTATCATTAGTCTTGTAACTTGCTCAAATGTTAGGACGCAACTTGAAAAATTGTCAGCACACCGACTTTACATCTTGTGCAATTGAATCCGATAGCTAGATTTTCAGTTATCAAACATACATCAGTTATATCAATGCTGAGGTAAAAATCAGACCACACGCACACACATTCGTTCATTTATTTCCAATAATATTACACAGTCAATAACTTTGTAGACTATTAAAAAGTAAGATTTTCTTGTGTTCCATGGGCGGTCAAAGTCATATCTCGCACTTGCTAATGCATCATTTACTACTGTTGTTATGTTAATTTATCAGCGCTCTGTTAGTAGAAGTAATTATTAGTTCGAAAATCTTGATCATGATTGGTTCAAACATTTAGGAACATACATAGACTGTAGATTGTATTTAGTACACAACTAGTTGAATGTCTGGCGTTGCACGGGTAATAAAATAATTATCAATGAATTTGAGTGACTTACCTAGTAAACTAGCCTAAATCTTTACTACAATAAGAGCCATGTCTGAAGCCAGCTTAACAATTATTACACTATGCACAATGATCCGAGTGCTAGTTAATAACCCTTAATACTTTAACCAATGTAATAAATATGATCACAATAATTCATCACTACAGCCAATTGGACACCTAGTCTAGTGGTTTAGCATGCCTGTCTGCGGACCTGAAGGTTCCGAATTTGAATCCAATGGAAAGATTTTTTGTTCCCAAAACTTTATCGCTATAACTGGACAGACAAATGACAGACAAACAAACACCCGAGATTTATATATAGATGACACGTGTAAGAACTCATACATCGGCTAATGACTGATTAAAATAATTGGTGCCTTTTAGTTGCTGTCAACCATCCTTGTACATTTTTAGAAAGATATAAAAAGACTAATGCTACACATAGCTTGAAATTTGAAGACCAGACGTTAAATACCCTGCCTAACAACTTGGTGTTAAGATTGTTTCACATGGCTATCATGGTTCAATGCAGCATGTCAGCACTGTGGATGACAAAAAGAAAGTCCAAAGGAAAGAAAAAAGAAACAATTCTAGTAAAACAGATGCGGCCGACTTACTTCATCCTGTAGAACGGGCCCTCCTTGTACATAAACCTTCAGAGGAGACTCTGCAAGAAGACAAAGGATCTTAACATAGACATATCGTAACACAGAGATATCGTAACATAGACATATCGTAACATAGACATATCGTAACATAGACATATCGTAACATAGACATATCGTAACATCGACATATCGTAACATAGACATATCGTAACACAGACATATCGTAACACAGACATATCGTAACACAGACATATCGTAACATAGACATATCGTAGCATAGACATATCTTAGCATAGACATATCGTAGCATAGACATATCGTAGCATAGACATATCGTAACATAGACATACCGTAACATAGACATATCGTAGCATAGACATATCGTAACATAGACATATCGTAACATAGACATATCGTAGCATAGACACATCGTAGCATAGACATACCGTAGCATAGACATATCGTAACATAGACATATCGTAACATAGACACATCGTAGCATAGACATATCGTAACATAGACATATCGCAACATAGACATATCGTAACATCGACATATCGTAACATAGACATATCATAACATAGACATATCGTAACATGGACATATCGTAACATAGACATAGCGTAACATGGACATATCGTGACATAGACACAGCGTAACATAGACATATCGTAACATGGACATATCGTGACATAGACACATTTACGACAGAGACTACGAACTACAGAAACCAAATAAAATCATTATTTAATTTGGTTTGTGTTGCAAAAGGAGTAGGCCTTTATTGCCTATGGTCATTCAGCTATCAGCTTACTGTAGTCCTGTTTTTGCAAAAAACTTACTAGCAAGCAACGATGTCGTCAATATCTGGCCATAAAACTCATGCTGAAAAGATTGTTTTTAAGAGGATAGGTGAAGTATTTATTTAATCTCATGTTTGATCCAGTTTAATATTTTGCATCTTAAAATTATTGCAAGTACGTGTATGTTAGTAATCTCTCAAAGATGGAGTATGATGTCTGCTCAGCTTACTGCAGACAGAGGCCGAGCGTGTTTTTAAGAGCCTTTGTTGTACAAACAATGACTTTGTGATCTTAGCCGGATATGTCTGAGCCCGGTGGAAAAATTAATTTCAATTACTGAAGACATGCCCATTCCTGCCACCACCAGTGGCCTTTTTAGGAATTCAATCCCAGCCTGTTGTTTGTAGGTAAGGTGATCTAGACCACTAAGTTACGGGGGGGGGGGGGGGGGGGGCTACCAAAAATTGAACATAACCACACGAAACAACGAAAACCACAAAACAGAATGTGTCCATCAGACAGAACACAGCCCAAGCTTGTATTGTATACTCAGATAGTCACGGGTCATCTAACCAATTGATCGTTTCAACAGAAAATACAAGGGAACAACCACTATAAGGGAAAATAATTCTATTATTTTATGTACGCACGTGGAACAGGCTCATCATTGAACGTCACGGTGACTGTATGTTCACCGCCTTCTTTAGGAATGAAGGAGAGTGAGTAGACCTTCTTGGTAGGTGTTGGAACAAGGTCACTTGGCACACCACTCGTAGATGATCTCACTTCGGCCACTATTTGTCCTTCTCCTGCTGACCTAGCATCAACTGTAATAGACACGGAAGAAGATGAACATCAAGACTGATAAAAAATATAGAAGGTCGTTTACAAGAGCAAAGTACAATAAAATACAGCTTTGCAATACGACATGGAGATTCCATCAACTAGCCTACTGTAAACATACTTAGTTCAATGTAAAGCTAGCAATTTTTCATTGTTCAATTTCTCCGCAGATACAAGCAGCTGGACTCACATCCAATGATGGTCAATGAACTTATCCATGCAGACAAATGAAGGGAACTAACAACATTTGCATAGCAAGAATAATTAATGGATGTGTTGGCTATTATTGTGCAGAAAGCATGGACCATCATGTAAATCTTCTTTATATTGGCGAAACATTGTATTACCAGAGACAGAATACAGCCGCTTAAGACAGAATGTATTCATCCAAAAGCAGCTGTCCAAAATCAAACAACCATACAAAACCAAACAACAATATTTTATACAATAACAACATACTCTCAATTTCCACTGGGTTGCCATAGTAGTGTCTCGTCTGATGGTCTGTCAGCATCACGTTTCTGCTGCCGCCACTGACCATACAGGCAAACGGGGAACCGTTAACATTCTCGCCGTTGAACTGGACCTGCAGACAAAGAGAAATCAGTAACAAAGCGTCGTATATGACCAGAATAGTTGTCACATCTATTATAGTATAGTTTGGTCCCTGAAAGTATACAGCTTGAAAAATTCAAGGCAAGAAGTACAAGAACTGAAAGCGAATGTTACTAACTGACTAATTATGTCTTATGATTTTGTCACGTATACAAATAGTTAAAACAGTATTTCACAACATTGCAAAGTGTATAATCCATATTTTTAGTGCTGATCTGGCAGATTCAACCAGCTTGTTACAACACATAGTGATGAGCCAATCACAAGCAGTACAACAGGTTAACAGAGACTGGTTGGAGATAAGAGCAGTGCATTACAGTGAGACTATAATGACAGCACCTCTGGATGATGTGAGAGAGAGGTTGGCTAGTCATATCTGGGCCGTCGAGTGACTGCGGGATATGAAATGATTGAGAGTCAGCATGAGTAAGAGAGTCAGCATTAAGTCAGCAAGAGTCAGAGAGTTAATCATGTAACCTCTATCTTATTCAAAAGGTGAGTAAGATAGGGATTTATAAAGTCGGAGGGTGTAAGAATGCCTTGTGATTCCCGACTCACAGTGGGTATGCGATTAGGTACACCTGAGGATATCGGATTTCAATTAGTATACAATATACTTGAATAAGACAAGATACAGTATAGCTATCAAGTAGACAATATCGTATATGGACACTTTTCATGTTGTACAGTATCAATGTACATTCAAAAGGTTTGGAGTTAGCTACTCTTGACTAAAGCTGATTTTCTTTATTCGGTAGGCGTAGTGTTACAGAAATAGCTATGAAAGAGGCTTTCAAATTCTAATCGTGTAGCCCTCACCATTTTAAAGAAATATGACAGTTTTGCTTTCATTAGGATACACAATAACTGAGTCTGACACTCAAGAAGTACATGCGTGGCTATGGATCAGCAAAAGCCTGAGATTGTTATAAATATTTTAAAGTTTCAGCGTACAGATGCTAGCCTCATAACAAACACTCGGTGGTGTATAGTAAAATTTGATTCATTAACGGATCTTCAATAAGGTTGTTTTCATTTTAACAAAGTTACTACGATGTCAATAGAGTTACTACGATGTCAACAGAGTTACTACTATGGCAATAGAGTTGTTACCAAGCCAATAGAGTTAATTGATAAGAATGAATGTAAACCATGTAACCCCTTTTACAATAGACATTTCAATAATTTTAGGGAATATAAAAAACGTTCTAATATGTTCAAAGAATAGAAATGTCAGAAAAAAAGAATCAGGATTAGCAATCGCAATGAGTGAAGATGGTGAGAGTCATGGTGAGTATATCTCAAAGTCAGCTAAATCTTAAAAAAGATCTGTGAACATTGAGAGTGAGTGGAGCCGGCTGTTAGTCAGTGAAGGTGAAGGTCATGTTCGCTTTGTTTCCACGGACGACTCACATGCGTAGTTCAGCGTCATTCACATGTATAACCAACTTTGTTTCCATAGAAGTAAATTGGTAGTCAGCTACTTTGAAACAAGTTTGTTTCCATGCCAACGAGCTTGAATGAAAGTTGATATAATTATGTCACTTGAAGTGAAAATATTTTAAATAGTTTGCATCTTTAATATCTTTTAGGCATGCTGTTGACTTGAGAACTGAAGTCTTCGGTGTCAACAAGCAGTTACTTCAAAATTTGCTACTAACAACGTGTCTGTTCAAGTTCATGAATTGAATTCAATATAAGCAGTAGTTTATGCTTGGAGCAGACACGCTTATAATAATAGCCTAAAGAAATATCTCACTAATGTTTTGACTAAAATTTCTGAGGTTAAAGGACAGTGGCAAGAACATCTGCTAATAATGGAACTGAGGCAATCGTCAAAATCTAATGAGATGCAATCAAAGTTTAAAAAAAACTTCTTTGGTTACATGAAACTTTGGGTTCTCAAGATTAGGAGGAATCTGCAAAGAAAAAACAACTCCTCAAACAGACTGGAAAACACATTAGTTCAGTTGAACTGTAAACTGCGTATTTGAATATTCCAGGAAAACCTAGCGAAGGATTTGAGCAACAGTGAATAAGTCACACAAGGTCTGACAATCAAGTTCTCACAGTTGCAATACTCACAAAGGCGCTATACAATTTAAACTACAATTGAAATGGGAGTACACAAAAAGTCATGATAAAAAGATACGATCTATGTGAATAGCGAGGTGAACATGACATATCGTACGACAGCATCAGCCCTTGAGATGCGCCAAATGCACCGCTTTACTAACTCATACTAACTCTTGAAGTAAACCCAGAGCAACCACTTCTTGGGACTTACATGAACAAAAATATTTTGTGAACAGATAACATACTCAAAAAAATATTTCTCAGTTATGCATGCAAGTTATAAAAATTATTTTCCCAGAAAATAAACATCAGGATTCGATGAGCAAGGTCAAGGTTAAAAGAAACTATTCTAAGGTAAAATGCACAGAAGCCATGTAGTAGCTCTTCGTGGAGGAAGCTCTAACTCAAAAAACTGGCATGTAAACCACGCAGAGATGAGTGATAGATAGTGGAAGATAAAGGCTATACCGTTATATCATGCTGTTTGGCTATGGTCGGCTTGAAGGAGAACCTGTACTGAGACTGCCCATCCTGGTGTACAGTGTTTGGTACATTCATGCCATCCACAGAGATGATAACAACCAACTTGCCCAGCCCAGCTTTCCCCACATCCACTGTAAGTAATATTAACAGATGATGTACCAATCGACACACCTAACGCAAACAGCCTATAGACATGCACCACAACCCATGTCAATGATCAGATTGAACTGTAATGTGGTGCATAAAAAGCAGATTGTTTGGCAACAAACTTGTTTTAAGCAAAGTTAAACCTACAGTGAGGCAGAGTTGGTTCCAAAGCAGCATCACCATGAATCAAGCAGCAATTCAATTTAATTACTCAAAAACGAATTGTGCTGTTTACAACAGAAAGTCATCAACAACAAAACAAAACGCCATATTAGACTATAAGACTATTAGACTATAACATATATACAATAACAAGACTATATTAGTGGATGAACACCCAGCTGCGGACGGAAGCTCACCCTTCACATTAGCCGTCTGTCCGAGACTGGCAGAGCTTGGGCTGTCCACTAATACTTGCTTAGGATCAGCTACTTTTACCTTGAAAGGACTTCTGGGCACTTGTCTACCGAGCATAGTCACCTTGACCGTATGGTCACCTGTGGCAAGAGGCTTGAGAATTAGAATACGTCGCGTGGGTTATACAAAGTAAATGATGTTTTTTTGAGAGCAGGTATTGGTAACAGTTAAATTGGTGGCAGATCTTCCACAGTTGCAGCATTTGTATAACCATCTTGAAGTTCTTCATCCTTAGCCAATCGCTCAGCCGGTCAAGGTTGTTCTCTGATGGACGCTCTACTTTCCTTCATCAGTATCACCACTTTCGTTCAGAGGTTCTGCAGCTTGGTAACAACCTTTTTTTAATTAGTTAACCGATACTGTTATTCTACTGGCAGACATTAGAAGTAGATAAATTGCCCGTGACTAATGACAGTTATAAACACGTGCCAACTTGTATCACGACACTTTCCGGAAAACGGCTGCGGTGGTCATATCTCTAAATCACTCAACGTCAAAGCACCTTTAGTCATTCAAGTACATGCAATACAGTTCTATGGCCAGAGCTCAGCAGAGTTCCGTCAAATGCTGACTAAATGCAAGTACTAGCCAATCATGAAAAGGTATTTTTACTTTGATAGCTAAAAATCACCATTTCAATTAGTGCATATGAAATATTACATCTAGAATTTAATTTTTATGAGCTTCTAAAACGAAAACTGTTTATAACTCAAAATCAGCAAAAAATATGTAGGCATATTCTTTGCCAATATGTAAACAAAACTAATGAATTATTCAAACATTGGCATCCCTGCTAGACATGTGTAAAAAAATGTCAGTATGAAAAACAGTAAAACATGTCTTTCTTGTAAAAGGAGACAACTTCTCATAACTGTCATGAGAAGGTATGTATGGAGTGATTACATAAATATTTGTTAACACAATGTCTTTTTTGGGAAATCTAAAACACAAACCGGCATGGGTCGGAGTCCAGGTAACCCTGTACTGACTGTGGTCTGTTGGCAATACATTGGCTGGCACCATCCCATACGGCCCAAGTATATCTACTACAGGTTGGATTGTCGGAGGTATTCTTGTTGCATTTATGTTGAATAAAACCTGCGATATAAAAAAGGAATTAGGGACCAACTTAACCAGCTGCACACGTCTACGGTTCTGCATGCTTCTACGCTATACGCTTCTACGTATACATACAGTGCATTCCGGGGTTACAATGCCCCTGTTTTACAGTTTTTTTCACCATATGATGTCGAACATGTGTTTTTCATTCACTTGTTTTAGGGCATTTTTTGCCATACAACATCAACAATAGTATTTCTCGAAAATCAAATTTGGCGGTCGGTGTGCTGAATATGTCAGAATAATGAGGAAGCCGATATGCTATTCGCCAAAATTTCTCTCATAACGCCTGAAAGAGATTCGATGCCAACTCTCTCTCTCTCAGTTCAGCAATCTTTGTGTTTCGTAAATACTTGATCTTGCATGATGATTTATCATGTTTTTTGGTATTTAATATAATATTTACTATAAACTGTAATTCATTATATTTATATAACTACATATATATAACTTTAATTCGTTAGCCATGGTTCCTAAGATTGATAACAACGTTAAAGAAAGAAGAATCATAACTGATTCCCGTAGTAATTCCATTAGATACTTGCTACAATGTACGGGTTTCTATACCAATCTACACGATATTTTCGCCTTACAATGCCAACATCGGAACTCATTAATGTTGTACGGCGGGGTACAAAACATTATGGTAAAAGTTATGAATCATGATAAACTAAATGTTTAACAATACCCACCAAAACCGACAAAGCTAGCAAAATCACAGCTATCTCGGCTAGGGATGGCACCTACAGAATGTCAAACCTTGAACTTGTTACTATGAAAAAACTGCAGGGTGTTAGCATAAAATGTTTGCTCATGCTTACCTGCTGGTTTACCTTGCCCATAACGAGGCCATCACCAGAGACAATCACAGAGGAGATGTCAACGTGAGGAGCTGGGAGAATAAAGGGGCTACCTGTAATAACACAATCAATCAGGAAATCAACAAAATACAGCTACTTGTGACAAGTTAACTGTTACAGGATATTGTGGGTCGCTGAAACGAGTGCACAAACAAGTTAAAGGTTGACTTGCAACAAAAATCACATTACAGTATCAAAAGGTATCAATTTGGTATCAAAAGGTTTACCATGTCTTACTCTGTAGGTACAAAATATGTAGAAATGTGATTACAAGCTCTTAAAAGCTCAAAAGCGAACAGTTAATCGCAGTCATTCCGAAAATGCAGTAGTTTGGAATCTCTTTATTTCGATGACGTACTCAAACATTGCGGTTATTGTTTTGTCACGTGATGTTATCACGTGAAATTAAAGGCCAATCAAATGCTCAATATAAAACGTTTTGTAGCACTAGTTTATGACAAACAATTCGGGTTTTACCGCAAAGCCCGTATCAAATATAGATGCTCACTACTTTACAGTGTCGTTTCAGCTTTGCCTAATCATCTAGTCGTAATCTGATCATGTGACCCATACTTCCTGCTAAATGGCGTGAACAATTTCTGCAGCATTTTTCGACCATCACAGGTGACCAACAGGCTCTTCATGTTTATCAGAGGATGATATGCACTCCTTCGAGCAAAGGTTAAAAAATTAAACGAATTTTTATGGTAGGTTTTGAGATATCAATGCTCAAAGTGACAGCGTTACAATGATGATGAAATAGACGTGTAAGGACAACAGACATAGTTTTATTCAATGCGTGAAGTATATTTGTGAAAACATTTCGACGAATGGGGTTGCATGAAAGTGTAAACAGAAGCTATCGTGTTCAACTACGTACCACGCCTCACGTAGTGAGGCGTTTTGGAAAGGGATTCCAACCTGCAGCGTTTTTGTGATGGCTGCGATTAACTGTTCCGTTTTTTAGCTTTTAAGAGCTTGTAATCACATTTCCACATATTTTGTACCTACAGCACAGCAGAGTAAGACATGGTGAATCTTTTGATACCAAATAACTGTAATGTGAATTTTGTTGCAAGTCAACCTTTAAACAAAAGCACAACGAGCGACTAACACGATGACTAGTGACTAACAGCATAACTAGCGACTAACAGCATGACTAGCGACTAACAGCATGACTAGCGGCTAACAGCACGACTAGCGACTAACAGGATGACTAGCGACTAACAGGATGACCAGCGACTAACAGCATGACCAGCGACTAACAGCATGACTAGCGACTAACAGCATGACTAGCGACTAACAGCATGACTCGCGACTAACAAGACGACTAGCGACTAACAGGATGACTAGCGACTAACAGGATGACCAGCGACTAACAGCATGACCAGCGACTAACAGCATGACTAGCGACTAACAGCATGACTAGCGACTAACAGCATGACTAGCGACTAACAGGGCGAGTAGCGACTAACAGGAAGAGTAGCGACTAATAGCCCTCAACTGAGCGATTACCTTAAAGACTAATTAAAGTAATCTAGTAAGAAATCACGTTGGTATTAGTGAGGTTACTGGAGGGCTTGATGACTACATGGCCGCTACTGTGTGTAACTGTTTTCTCTCTATAAGCCTCTACTAGACCATCCCGTGAGTGTCGCTACTGTAATTGTATGCAGAGATTGGCAAAGATAATAGAGAAAGGGTGTGCATGAACTGAGGGGTATTGTTACATAAATATACTTGTTGAATCAGGCTCAATATAACTGGCTAATCTAGAGTGTTCGGTAAGTGAACTGTCAGCCATTGAAATTGATGCTAATGACGAGGAGATTTGCAGAGGAATGTTACAGGTATGCAAAGATACTGTTACACACCCTGCATCATTTAGTGCGGACTAACCAAGACTATTTGAACACTATTGGAAGTATGTCGTAAAAACAAGGCTCTCCAGTACCCACCTCATACACATGTAAGTAAAGGCTGGTTTACACTATATCGCCGTATCTCGGGGTTGATGCCACAATAAGGTGATCGTCAGTGATAACGATGTTCACACTATCACAAACCCATCTCCGTTCGCATCAGGAAATACTCCATGACATAGTGTTCACATTTCTCTTTTTAAATTTTCGCGAAGAAATCTTTGTTTCCGCGTGCTAGAATTAAATACTAGTCTCGCAGCGACTATCATAAACAGATATGAATAAATAGCGCTATTCGCGAATTACTATCGCCGAAATGGTTCACATTTGAAAGGCGGTCGTCGATGCTCAGCGAGATATCGGGAAAGTATGACAGCTGCAAACTTTTCCGATGCTTCGTCGATGCCATCAGTTCACGGTTTACATAATCGACGATAAACGTCGAAAGGAAAACACTGAAAAACGGCAATATAGTGTGAACATCGTACTATGTACGATGTAAGATATACATGTATACATAACAAAACAAGAAAGATATACATGTATACATAACAAAACAAGACAGTTCGGTTAGCAGTCCTGTTCAGGAGTCACAACTGCAAATGAGCTTTTTTTTCGTTCAACAAAATTTGATGCAAGAGATTAACTTGCTATTAGTTTGATAAGCATCAAAGGATATCGCTGTGGGTAGCCCTGGTGATACTACAGCTGATCTGTACTCATGACTCGCTCTACTCTCCAACGGGTTCAAATAGACAAAAACTACGCAAGAGAATTAATTGATGCATGTTAAGGGCGATTATGGTCATTATGGGTAGAGGATTGAATAACTGTCAGTCATAGCAAGTCTCACGAGATGAGAGCCACTATGAAATTAACATTTTAGAACTATTCCTAGAAAAAGATAAAGATTACGAGTTGATCCCAATAGATTGATGTTTCTTTGAGATAAAGTGGCACCATCAGTTTCATCGTTTTCTTTTGCACCAAAAATCTGGTTTTTTATTGACAAAATTACTTTATCACCTAGCGAACAACGTCACACAATACTTTTTTGCTGACATGGGGCGGCCTAATCATGGCACATACATTTGCATGTACAACAGAAAAAGTTCCTTTTCACATACACACTCCTTGGCAGCCAACTTGGCACGACTATCTTGTATTACATACAGCAATAATGTGCAGCCAAATAGCCCTGCTTAATAATGCCAGACAATGCTAGATCTAAGGCTAAGTTCCCACCTGATATGTGCACATCATTGAAGAGAATGATGACCTCATGGTCAACAGGCTCTTCAGGAACAAACTCTATCAAGTACTGTTGAGGTTGGATTTCTTTGATTTGGTGGGGGAGTGTCCTGCCCGGTGGTCCAACACTCAGATCCAGGGCTCCCCGACCTGCCTCTGATGCATCCACTAGAAACAGAACAACATGTATATTGACAGGCTACAGTATAGAAGAGGTACAATGTCTGGCGATCACCGTCTTTCTGTGATGCAGTGTCATCTGAAGGTAGCTAATTTGGGGTATTATGCATATTATGTTACACTTGGTTGTGACTTTACTATTTGGATATTTTAAGAGATGGAGTTGCCTTCACCACAAAATGCCTTTACTAGCTTTTATTTATGCGCTTTCTGACTATCATCATGATTCTAGGCCACTATAAGCTAGCTTTTACCGACAGCAATAAGCATATAAATGTAAAGCCTAATTTGCTGTTACTAACTTTATATAACAAACAATTACCATAACACAATTTTAATAATAAAATTACCTTCATTTTCGAGCTAGGTTAAAAATATTTTCCAACTGCACATTCCTACTACACATTCCAATGAACACTCGCATTTTTAAAAAAAATTGATTTTGAAGAATTCTAGCTTAATAATCTTTCCGATAATAAAAGCTGGATCTGTCCAGAGTTGCAGTTTGAAATTGGAAAAAAAATTGCAAATTGCAAGATTGAAACTCTGGCCTTTTAGCGCGAACCGACACTAACAAATACGGTAATGTACCCCCTCCTGGTCAGCAGAATAATTGTACATATAGCTATTACACCCACTACAGACTGCCAGGGTACTACCCTAGGACACTTATGTATTCGCGGCATCTAACTTTCGCGTTTTCGCGGTGTCATCCTTTCGCGAAAGTTTCATGTGCGAAACTAAACTATCGTAACAAACGAGCGAAAAAGCGAAACTAAATAGCTTTGTTCATTGATACTGTAGAATGGAATTTTATAACGACATTTATTTTAACGTTTTTAACGACCCCTATAGCATCGTTAAAATATAAACCAACAAAATAATTTGACTATCAAAATTTATTACGTTATTATTTTGCAATTAATTATGATTATTTTTTCATTAAGAATGATTTATAATGATAGGAATTTGATGTCAATGCACACGAATTAGTAGATTATCGTTTGCTGGGACATCAATCAATGCAGTGAGCACTGTGTGTTGAAAGAAAATAAGACACATGCACTGACACTCGCAGTACTACACAAGCAGCATGGCTCTGGAAAGGTTTGGATTCACCACTGACACCTCTTCAATAACTTGTAATTTTTTTAGATTTGTTTTGTTTTAAGTGATGTGACTGACGAGACGTTTTTAAATTAAAATAGGCAAAACATGACCGCAGTTAAAACGCTCAGAAAAAGACATCTTTTCTTTTGAGCGTTTTAACAGAGATCAATTTTGCGGATTTTATTTTAAGTTCATTCGGAGGCTTTTACGTTTTCGATAGGACATGGCCAAGCGGGTGTTTGATAAAACTTAATCTTCTGCAAACCTTCATAAAAGTCGTTAACAAAAAATATTTTGCCTCTGATGATGATAATAATGATGCCTAAGAACTACTAGAAGTTGAGGTTTGTCTCTATGGCTTGGAATGAAGTGATATTCCACAGCGATAAAAACCGCGTTCATGGCCGTTGGGCAAATAACTTTTCGAATAAATGATGTTGAGGTCGAGTTATCTGAAGGAATTTATCATTGCGTTGGAATTGACCAAACAAATCCGTTTGAGTTGACCTTGTGTTTGAGATGAAATGTTACATTTTATCTGAGGGCGAGTTATCCGAGTTGGACTGCACTTACCGTAAAAAATCCCCAAAAAGTTGGGGCGGCTCAGCCGGCCAGCTAGCTGCCCCAGTGAAAACGGGCCTGTTGATAGTCCAAGAAACAAATGGCAGCAAGCGATCAAATTGCATTATCAACCTTGCCCACACCCATTCTACCTGCGGTTCACAATTACAACCTAGTCGCAAATTGAAATTTTTTTTATCGGTGAACTGAACCTGAGGAATCTAATTATGCTTGTTCCACTGCATTTATTTTCACATCACTATATTTTTGCACTCATCAGAGCTGCGAAATTAAGTTGCTCCGAAATTTTAGTCTGCGAGCTACTCACGAAACTAAATACTAGCGAAATATAAGTGTCCTAGGGTAGTAATGATAATACTTTTATGAGTATGAAGAATATAGCATCAACGTAATCGTGGGTGTGACACAGTATGTATGCCCAATAATTATAATACATGGAGTAGTTCTTTAGACAGTCATGTCGCTAATAGCGGACACATTCTAGTAAATTTTCTTATCAGCAGATAATCTAGGTCTATTTGGGTACTAAAATAACCAATCAAAACAGGATGACTAGAAGTAAAACACAAAGGGTTGAAAGAGTTACAATAAATAATTTTCGATGGAAAAAAATAAATGAACATCCGGGCCTGTCCATTATTGTGCCTGAAAAGAAAACTCACATTTCCATAATTTGGGTTATGGTAGCGACTCTTTGCAATGAATGTACCTAAAGAATAAACTGAGAAACAATTTAAATCATCTCCCCATGTTATTATGTTTTACATGCTGATCGAGCAATTGGAGAAATGTTTTCAGTATTTCCCCTCTACGACTAAATAAGTGTAACTGAAATAAGAGCTGCCATGGCAACGGAACGCGGAGTGAAGCTAACAGCCCGGAATGTGGTGAATGAATAGAGTGATGGAATTACTCGCCTCTGGAACGCAATCAATCGAATCAGCATTACAGAACGAAACAAAATATTACCTAGGATACCACAAGCATTCTCCGAGACCTCTCAACAAAACTGTCAGAATTGCCAACCAAAGATAGCAAATATCATTCGAGCAGTTTTCTCATTCTAATGCTATACTTTTTTTAATTTCACAAACTTCTATCCGTTATGACATTTACAACCAGAGGCTTGCAGTAGTGAGTCCAAACGATGTAGAAATGAGGTAACTTAATGATTCTGCATTGGTTGCTGTAGCAGCCAGTTTTAAGCTTGAACGTCCTTTGTCAACAGCTCGATAAATAACATGTGGGAAATAGATGAAGTACGCGCGTCGTGTGCAGACAAAATAGCATCACTATGAACAGAACAAATGGTTCGTCGAGTCATGAGGCACAGGAAATAAGAAATTAAAGAAACACATTAACACATTTGGTGCTGCATTTTATGGGCCATGTGTCGATTTCTCTTCACATCCGAGTAAGCATCTCCTTCTGAATTCTCTTGCAGCGGTATAACGTACAGTAGGTACAACACAACTTCTCTCCAAAAGTATGAATAATGAACTAATTATACGGCAAAAATAATAATCTATGATACCCAAAGAGCTCGTTAAGTATCAATAAAAAAAGTTTGAGGCTTCAGCATTGAAACAGTTATAGTATCGCTTTTGATATTTAAATATTTCCAAAATAGAGCAGACATCGTTCAGTGGTTAGTGTTCTGACTTAAGACCAGTAGGTCGGTAGTTCAAGCTGCACATGAACTATCGCTGGTGTTAGTAAAGGTAACCAACCACAAATCACCCTGTGCTACGCCAGTCTAAAGTCAGACAGCTCTAAAAAGTCCTAGTGGTGTTCTCGTCTTGAAGTTTCACTTCGTCTTTATTATCAAAATTATTTGATGTAAAAATGTAGGATTTCTATTGATAAAATCAGCCATACTAAGTTTATCCAAATGCAATTGTAAACAATACCATTTTGTGCATAAATTTTAAATAGATTTGAGCACCTTCAGAAAGATCCCGATAAAAAGTCATTTTTTAACCACAAGGATTGCCTTGAATTGAAATTTCTTACGACGTCCAACGCCTTTTAGGGTGTTTTTAGATTCCTTATACATATCCAAGAGGGACACGTGTGACAAGATGTAGGAAAAAAGATCTATCATGTAATTTGGTACCTGAAAAGCATACGTTTAGTTCTATGCTTTTCGATAAACTTGGAGTCATCTTTCACATGCCACTCTCAACAATACGTGACCGACATTGTAATTATCCTATCGATGACCCATGAATGTATCCAATAAAATATTTTAGCATATATATACTGAACGTTTTTGTTGCAAGGCAAGCTTTCAGTTATTACAGCCCAATATAACAAAAATCTTTATTATAATAAAAGCTGTGTCCAGAAACTACAGTTGGGAAAAAGGATTGCATCCTACGGGATTTGAACTCATGACATTCAGCTTGGTAGACCGACGCTCTAACAACTGCATAAATCGACTGTCTACTAGGATTGCGGAATAATTGTACATATAGTTATTACACCTGACGATCTCTCACGGCACTTTAGACTGCCAGGGTACTAGTGAGTGTAAAAACAACAGATAACTGCTTTAAATGGTCCATGCATATGTCGACTATCAACTGCCCAACTCTACATAGTTGATCACATATTTCCAATTACACTAAACAAGGCAAAAGCTATCATAATTTGTCTACAAATGTGAGAAATCCAAATGCTTCACGTGTATTAAAAACATCCTTAAACTCCTTCAGGATCACTGAAGGTTTTTACACAGAGATAATACCCAGAGTCTGCGAGCATCATTATCAGGTTTTCTCATTTCGCGCAGTTACAAATGTGTGAGCTGAAATGGTTCAAAATCTGTATGTAGTCGCAACCATTAGAAATTCGTAAAAAAAAATCTGGAAACTGTAGTGTCCCAAAACAAGAAACATACGAACCAACAATATACCTAAAAAATAAAATTATTTATAAGCAATAGATACGCTGATATTGCTATTAACAGCAAAACTAAATGATGCCGTATTGAAACAAGAAAAACTTGTCCAGCCATGGAAACAAAGCAAGCAATTTATCGCTTTATATTATGTGATTATTATAACATATCACCACACCACTTAAAACTATAAACCTAGTACTAACATTGGCTGTCTTATCAATATAAAGTGATGAGTGAACATACAAATAGAAGCCAGTAGATGATTGGGAGGTAGAACACCTTGAGAGGTAGCTATTGTTTGGTAACACGAGCAATAAGAAGAATAAAGGACAGGTATTCTCACTCTATTTGCAATTTAGATTACAGATGTAACACTAGCCTGAGTCATGTGAATCTCACGCAGATGTATTCAACCTGCGCTCATGTCACCCATCAGGCAGGTTCACCTTTGAGTCAACTTAGTTGGATCAACAATGCTCATCAATGCTTTGTATAAAGCATTGATGAGGATTGTTGATTTGACCCACAGTTTGAAGTATTAAGTTTGTTTGGTCACTGTTGCTCCTGTTGCACAAAGGTTACATTGCTACTATGCTGGCCATTAGCTACTATGGCTGTTTATGCAACTAATTATGTAAATGCTCTAAAGGAGAACGGTTCCGTTGTCGATCATTATAATGTGACTAGAGTTTGTACACTTTCCCTGTTGGTTGTTGAGGTAAATGTGCATAAAGACTAGGGATCATGAATCTGCTCCAGAAACTTCCAAAGAGATTGCGGTTAAGATAATTAAGCTTCTTTGTAATACGTAGGGGACTCGCTTCATTAAATTGACATAATGTCGAAAAAATTAGTAGAGTATGTTTTTTATCATGTCACGTTGCTAAGTAATGAGGGTTAAAGTAAGAACAACAAGGTGTTAACAAGAAATTTACTGGGCAGACTTCCAACCGTTAAGCTAAAAAAGGATTTTAGAGATAAACAAACAGATAAACTGTTTAGTCAAGCACGGTGCTTTTTTATCCAGTTTCCAAAAAGAACTTGGTCTGGCATTTATGTAGACTTCATATCGTAACTTATAACGACACGTGGACAAACCCTCAAAGATGGAGTTTGATATCTGCTTAGCTTACGGCAAGCAGAAGCTGCGCATGTTTTAAGAGCCTTTGTTGCACAACCAACGTCTCTGTGATCTTGGCTGAGCATGTCTGGGGCGAAGTAACCCCGATGACTGGAGACATGCCCTTTGTAAAGAGCAATTTAAGGTTGGATGCCATTCCTGTCACTACCTGTCACTACCTGTCATTTATAGGAACTGAGCCCCAACCTACTGTTCACAGGTCTCACGTTCTAAACCACTGGGCCTGAAGTGTTTTATTACTAATGTTATGACAAAAGCGTCTTGCGTAAACGATAGTCACAAGCCATCTTCAACTAGCATCTAACTTCACAGGTATAAGTGATGTCCGGTGCTGCTGCTGTGGCTCATTTCCACGAGGTTAAATTACTCAAATGTTTGATGTCTCCAAGCTTAAAAACATGAAAATAAAACAGAAGACAAAAATAGTCCTATGACCACATTAGTATTACAGTGAACTAATACAAATAATTTTATTAAACTAGTGTCAGGATTGAGTAAACAGAAAAATTCTACAGGAATTCATGATTGCATTGAAAAAAAACCGATGTTTTGAAATTGGCTTTGTAGTAGTTCCCTGCTCACCTTCAGCCCATATCTTTGCCAGCAAACGAATAAGCCCTAATACAACCTTCTCAGTTGCTATTTAAATATAGACTTAGTCAAACACTATATTCTGCATTTGAAGTGTACAGCTATCTAAAATTGATCTAGATGAGGCTAAATTCAAGTTTCCCTATTAACACCATCATTCTTTCCAATCTGTTATGGGAGAAAACCATTAGAAAATTATTTCGCCCGATCTCTACTTGTTGTACACCTATGAAAAACTATGAAGTCAAAGCAATCATCCTTAGAGTTAGTTCATGGGCATTGGCCAACTGTAGTTCAATACAGGATGAATGACACCATAGCAATATGGTTGAAAGCAGTGGTGTGAAGTCATCACAATCACAGTTTTAAGAAATTATCTCAGCTGGGCAAGTCTATCAAACGATAGTTGACAATTCAACTAAATAAATTTAAAGATAGACGATTCAAATATTTGTAATTTTGCCATTTGCAGCTTAGAGAGTCTATGACTTAATAATAATTGATCAACTCGAGTTATCACTTTGCTGAGGCGCACAAGTCTATATGAAAGGGTTTAGCTTAGCTAGCTGCAGTCATTAGATATCCTTATTATAAACAACTCTAACGTCATCGCCTTCCAAAACAGTTATGTGTAATTCCAAACAAAACTACAAAAAAGTTCACCGTAGTTCAAGTTCCAAAACCCTTTTGTAAACGGCAAACGATTCACGTTGAAAACCATTCGTGGAAAAAATGTGATTAACCACCAGTCAGTTTGATATGTAAAACGATCAGTTTCTGATACGATAATATTTCTTTCTCTGCCAATTAATATTATGGAACAAACAACAAAAGTAAAGCTTTATACTTACAGCAAAATGAGTTAACTTGTCCCAAGACGATGGGTTTCATTTGGTCTACTTTGACATTTTCAGAACTACTCGAATACATGGTGTTTTGACCATTTACGAGAGGCCCAGCTGCACCAAAGTTGTAGGCTCTGCTTCCGAACGTTTGCACACTCATTTTTACGGCGACCGCACCTTACAACATTCTATTCCAATAACTAACTACTAGTGAACACTGACCAGAACAAAAGCGAAAGACCAGTTTTAGCCTATGCTTAAGCTTGCGCTAAAAGAAATTACTTTTGTTTTAAAAGAATTTATAACATGAAAAATTGTTGCAACAATAATATTATTTTAAATTTTTACAGTTAAATTAATTTCAAATGCATTGGTTATTAATCTTTAATAATTATTTTGCAGGTTGCACAAAAAAAATTATGTTGTTGTATCCTTACACTAACCACGTGGCAAATAGTCGACATTGATTGGGGCAATCCCAATTGGCATGCGTAATAAACTATATTCTTAGGACTTGTTTTCTCATGTGAGACCAGTTTTGGTTTCAGGAGAGAGTGACTGCCAAACGTATCCCTTTCTGGCAAAAATACATAAATCAGCATGAACTAACCTAAAGGGCTAACGATTAGGTGCAGTTAACCACAGTCTACTAATTTCAAAAATCAAAGAAAACGTTACAATTGTATGCTTAGTCATTGGCAGACAATAATCTGAATAATCGTATCATTTTGTATCCAAAAACCACTACCTGTCTTAATAAATTTATAACAGCTTGCAATCGTGATCTTGTGGCATTATTTCGTATTGTATTGGACTTGTGCAAGCTGGGTTAAATCTTTTAGTTTAACAAATGCTATTTCAAACGCTTCCTACTTTTCATTTTCTATTTGGCAAATGTGTATTATGATCCTTTTTAATTTATAGCTGGTCTATTTTTCGAGATTCGTTTTAGAGTAGCAAACTTGATGAAAAATGTCACGAGCATTAAAATTTACATCAGGATTTACACAGCAATCAAAGTTCGTGTTGAAATATACTATGAACATAAAAATTGGTTTTAAACATTTGAACATCAGTGCCAGACGGTGTCTCATCTATTCTAATAATTTTTTCTGCTATGAAGTCCTCACTTTTGATTATGTTGCTATTTATTTTATAAAACATACAATGTCTTGAATTTCATTTAAATTTATCTGCTGAATTTTTTAAATTTTTTAATAAAGTTTAGTATTTTTATTGTTCAACTTACTGCAAGTTCTGGATGAATACTTTCTGTAAATTTACTTTAATTTAGTTTACTTTAAAATTTACTTGTAAATTTACTTTAAAATTAGCCAATGAAACAGTATTTTACATGTATATTATTTGTGTTTTATATTTTATTGCCAATCTAGCTAGTAATTCCAATCTAAAGTAAGTTATGTAGAAGGTCATTTTAAGGTCACTTGCAATAAATCATAGCAGTTTAATAAATTTTCACAATTATTGTTGGGTCACAATTCCATATCAATTATTGTTTTTAAATGTCCATTAATAAAGATTTTCTGTGCGTTTTCTAAGTACTTAGTAAGAAAAAAAGTAATTCGTTTAGCAATATGGTAAACTATGCTAGCAAATCTACTACATGACCATGTTTATCTACATGTAATTGAATACAACTGTTTGTCAGTGCGAAAGCTTCAAATAAAACATGTGAACACAACTCCAGATTACTGTTATGCCAACTTTCTATCTTTTCCAAGGCCTCTTTGAGCAACAGTCTTAACAATGATCTCTATGCACCTTTATTCAGCAAGTGATAAACTTTATGACTTAATCACAGGTATATTTAATATGGTTTTAAAGAATATCAAAATATTAACTTATAAATGGAAGTAGTATAAATACAAAAATAGTATAGCTTTAGCTAAGCTTTAGCTTTGAGCTTTATTGCTGTTACCATTAGTCATGGTGTTTTACTAAGGTGAGTTTAACAAGAATGTGACCAGCAATCATAACATGCACTTTGTATAGTACAATTAATGGTGTTCATTAAGTGGAAATACACAACGAAGATTGCCAAATTCTTTGAATTACCTAAAAAATAGAAAATAAATATTTACATAATTATTTTTGTAATAAATGGACTATTCCAATCTGCTGTCCGATGACGCTTGGTGCTGAAGGATTCTCGGCAGCTGCTCTTTGCTGAACTTGAACTGACGCTTGTCGTAGCATTTCTGGAGGGCTGGAGTACCGGGGTGAAAATCCTAAAAAGTAAATATACATGTTTAAATGAAATATTGTTTTACTTAATGCAAAACAATTTAAAAACGTAAAATAATAACATCAGCTAAGGCAATATATACACAAATTAAAGTGTTTCAAATGGTAAAAACAGCGGTGCATTTTTTTTACTCTTTGGTAAATTTTATTTAATTTTTTTTTTTAATTATAAAAAATGCAAAAAAAAATTTAAAACATAAGAATATCATCAGCTAAGGCAATAGTATCGCTATGGGCATGTTATTATTGGCAATAGTATGCCTATAGCAATTGGCCATAGTGCTCATACCACACTATTGGCAATAGTATTGTCTGCTAAAGCAGTAAATACAAATTGAAGAGTTTTAATTCGTAAAAACAGCAGTGCATTTTTTTAAACCTTCGGTAAATTTTATTTAATTTTTTTGTTGATTCGCTAAAACTACATTTGTTGTTATCAGTTTAATATTTAATTGTAATGCTGGCTAGTGATAAAAAGCTCAAAAACCTGAATAAGTGCTCAAGTATAACTGAAAACATAAGAGTCTAATTGTGTTTTGATTCTATTAAATAGTTAACAAAAATTCACCATTAAAATATGATGTCTGCCTCACACTTTATGTACCATCAGGTAGCAGACAACTCTAAATGTTAATTTAGGTAAACGTTAGTATGAAGTAAAATATTTGATCCAAAAAATGTACCTTTAGGTGGAGGAAATGTTTTTCCGGGTCATCATTGACTGTACCACACTGTTCACAGACATAGAGTTTGCTGCGCCTCTGTTTGAACTGGTAATCATATTCTTCATTATGTACCTTCTTGCAGTGAGACTCCAAGGAGCAGCGCTGTGTGAAGGCCTTATTACACATGCTGCATTTGTATGGTCTCACACCTGTAACGAAAAAAAATCTAAAGTGAATTTAAAGTGTTTTTGCTTGATATTCGATTTACTAGATTCAATGTTTGAAATGGGAACTTTTGCTACTGAAAAAAAACATAATGAGTTAATGAAATTGCAAAATTTTTAAATTTTCTAAATCGCATGCAGCATTTGGATAATTTTACACTTGTAACAAAAAAGAAAATCAAAAGTTATTATAAAGCAGATTTCACTGTAAAATTATCGTGTTAGCAAAAAAGAACATTGAAAAATCATATTTGGCATTTTTGCTTATTATTTATTTAACTTGATTTAATGTCTAAAATCTAAATTTTTTTTTGCTAAAAACAACCGAACAAGAGTTTATCAAATTGCAAAACCTTTAAATTCCAGAGTAAAACAATTTTTATACAATTATTACTTATTGCAATGTTAGCTTCATTTCATGCAATTGTGCTACTCTGCTGGAATCATCTTTTTCTTCACATGCTGTCTTTACACTAAGTAGTTAGAGATGATTCGTTTTATATTTTATTAGTCAGTCTAGACGTCGATGCAGGATTATAAAATTTAAACTTTCGGTAACCTTTTTGTTCCATGAAATTTTTTAGTTTAGTTTTTATCTAAAAAGGTGGTAGTGAGAAACTCTAAGCTAGTAAAACAATTTCTTACCGGTATGGGTTCTTGTGTGTCTTTTTAGGTCAAATGTATCATTGAAACCTTTCCCACAAAAGGTGCAGAGGTATCTTTTGATGGTGCTATGACACTTAACGTGCCTGTTGAGAAGACGTTGGAGTGGAAATCTTTTCTTACAGACTTTGCAGATGAAGTTATCTTCACGCTTCTCCACTGAAAACAATTTTCAAACTGTTATGAGCTATCTTGATTACAAACTCAAAATATAAATATACTTTGAATTTTTATAATATGAGAGAAGTAAAAAATATTTATTGCACTTGTCTTGTAATACATGTGTGTTTGATAAATTTATATATTTAGGTCTTTGTATATAGCTACTCTAGTTAATGTCGTTGTTTAAGAACAAATGGTCAGAGAACAGCATTTTTATTATAAATTCAACCGTACCCATGGTGCGTAGCAGGTGGTCTTGGATAGCAGGATTCTTGGCAAGAGGATTTTTGATACCGAAGCCTCCATTAACTGTCTCTATGTTCTCATTCGTAGCCTTAGGAGCGTTGAAAGGCATGGGCTGCACTTCCTTGCGTCTCATGAGCGGTGCTGAAGCATTGCCAGGAAATATGGAGGGCTTTGGAAAACAGTTTATCATGGGCCGAACAGGTGGTGGCTGTGGCAGGCTGGGCGTTATTAGAGGGTTTAGGAATGGATTTGGTCCCAAAGGCGCAACGAATGAATTCATGGCAGCGTAAGAGCTGAAAAGTTTTCTTTGCATCATCATCGACACAAGCATCTCATCGTGATGCCGGCTGGCCAAGAATGGCATAACGTTGGGCAGCGCAAAGGCTGAGTGTGGAGTAAAGCCGTTGTGACCTCTGAAAATGGTTGATGAGTGCCCTCGCTTCATTGGTGGACTGTAGCAAGCACTTCCTGTTGAACCTGCAACATATGCTTGTATTATATATGTTATATTGCAGGAATTTTGATCAAAATTGAAGAAAAAGAAAAGAAGCATTTTAAAATATAAGCAAAATTACTTGAACTTATCATTTAAAAAATTTCAAAGCGGTGAGAGATGCACTAAGTTAGGCGTACTAAAATGTACAAATGCCCTAGCATATTCAACAATAAGAGTGCCTTAAGTTCCGTACCTGACAATGGACTACTGAGATCGCTGGCAGAAGTGGAAGACAAAATATTTGATGGAGAGCCCATGTTCTTCGTAAAATTAGGCTCCAAAGCTAGATTGAGTTTGGTATTTTTCCGCACTTGAGTCGGCAACGATTCTTCATTGCAACTTTCCTCACCAACTGCAAAAAGAAAACCCTAGATTGAGTGACTATGTCATTTGAAAACATGCTTCCTTTATAGAGGACGGTTATAGAAGCAGGCTGTGACCTTTTTCTGTCATATACATGTAATAGAGAGAGAGACATGACTGCTATTTATACTGTCAGCTACGTAACGAAGTTAATGAGCCGCGAAGAGCCAACAATTCCTTGGAAGATGCTTTGCACGTATCTGGCTAGCTATATCTACTGTTTTGCCTAAAACAAAGACTAATCAGTAAAATTTTATCTCGCCACCAAAATATTCATTGCGAAATTCAACAAGTTCCTGTTTGGAAATAAAAGTTCATGACACTGTTTCACCTTTCCTATAAACATTTAAGGCAAATAAAGCTGTCAGATCTGCTAGTTTCTTTGCTGGGTGTTTACGCTGCCGCCATGTTGCAAGAATTTAGATCATTCTATGGAGTAAATATATAGCTTGGTTCTTTTATCAACAGTTTGGTCAACTCCAGTTCTCTAGCTCACTGTCAGCAATGAGTATAATTAGGTGAACAATTTTACAGCAAGTATATAATCAAAGTGCCATTCACAATACGACAGCTTGATAGGAATCAGTCAGGTGTCACATTGATGGCACCTGCACCACTTGTCATCATACTTTCATTGCTAAAGTTGAACTTCAGATTTAATATAAAGCCTTTGAACTTTTTTTCCCCATTTGAGTTTGCGTTAAATTGGAAAATGATTTGTAAAAGCACAACTATATCTGGAATACAATCTGAAACCAAATTGTATTTTACACGTTTCAGCTGAATAGACCAAATGTAATCTTGTATTTCACTATTTGAATTTATTCAAAAAATGCTTTAGCCTTTTTAAGCTTTTAAAAAACTTAAGCTCTTTTTTGTTTACTAAGTTGGTACAATTTTGTTACTCACAAAAACCTTTGAACTTTGTTTTTGAATCAAGTATCAAACCTTCAGTCAGAAAAAGAGCTAATCAAAAATTTGTTCTCATTATTTAAACCTCATAACTAGAGTTGCAAAGAAAAAAATTCTTTTTCAAGTGTTGCAGATAGACATGGCAGTATTGAGCGCTCTAGTGCAATTATGGCCAAGATGTTTGATTGCTTTTTTACTTTGTCGGTCAGATATCCAAAGTATATTTTATTAGATGTGTGTCTCTATATACAAGGATTGTTTTAGCCATATTGTTTAATATATTTATTATTCTTTTTTATTATTATTAGTATTATTATTTTATTTTTATAATAATTATTTATTATCTCTTACTAAACAAATAAGTTTCAAGAAACTCACAGTAAAATTACCAAAACATTTCTCCTGACATGTTTAGGTTTTCAGCTTGTAAACTTCCTCAACAGTTTAAAGACAGAATAATTATTAAAAAGAGGAACTTACATGTAAGTAAGCTAAAGGTAATGAGGTCTGCTGAAACATTTGAAATCAGTTGGAACTATTTTGAGTTTAATGTGAAATTCTAATGATTAGGTCTGTTCTACAGTGAACTCTTTCTGACATGTTTTGACCATATGACTACTAATGACTTGGTTTTTTGATTATGATTATTATTGATTATTGAATTGATTATTAGTGTGAATGAAAATGGTACATGGCTGTCAGCACAAAACCGCCTTCTAAGTCAAAGAATCAAAACCTGTAGCACTTTTTTCTTACATGAGATGAGTAACCAAGGCACCAAGGCTGAGCCAGATGTCAACTTAGTCCAGGAGAGATTAAAAAATCTCTTTCTCATGTAAGACTTTAAAGACCTCGTAATACATATAATTTATTTCGCCTTCTCAGCAGCATTTTACTGTTAGACCTCTAATTCTATGACTTTTTATAAGACAAGTCCAATCATCTGGATGTAACGTTCTGGGCATAAACTATGTCCAGAACATTTGTATTCATCCTTCCACACGTATAACAAACATCGTTTTCTATTCCATGACACCAACATACTACATCCACCATCATGTTTCAGTTTATGAACTTTCTGTTACTCCAACCTTCAATTAAATATCCCAACTCTTCCACAATACTATTAAACTGCCAACTTTTAAAACTGTTTTGTTCAACTCACTTAATAATTCATGATTTCTGTATTCTCATTTTTTTTATTTTGTTTTGTAATGAAAAACATAATATTGTTAATGATAATTAAAGGCAATAAAAGGTTATACAGAAATACCATTTCTGCTTGACCGTATCATGTATATTTTATAAATTTTCACTAACGTTGTTGCTTACATAGCAAGAAAAAATGTAACAGACAATTGTTAAAAATTTTTATGATACTGGTAGATTGCTTTCTGTTTTTATTTTTACAGTTTTTGATATTCTTAACAGAGTTTACAAAAAAGAATTAGAAAACCCAATGGAATGAATGATGAACATAAATTATACTAATGACTATAGTGCAATAAATTTACCTGAGATAATATCAATTTCATCATCAGAATCACAGCTGTCAACCATTTGACAAGAGCTGTCAGGTGATTGATGTGAGAGAGCAGAGATCATGATGAGTATGGACTGTCACTATCTAAGAAAAGTACGATAAATGATATATATTAACAATGCCTGTCTATTTCAAACTAGAATAAATAGAGAAAGACAAAATTCTGTAGTTATATTACATCATAACTAAATTCTTGCATCTAATGCAGCAACTTTTTATATACATGTTTAATAAACTGGTTGTATTTACATAATAGAATGTTTTACAAACCTGTTTCATGCATATACGCTATCAAACAATCACCTAAGCAGATGTACGGCTGAGCATGTATTGTAAGCCTAAGTTTTAGTAATATGATTTCATGTAAGAAATGCATTATAATTTTTAACAGCAAATAATGCTACGTTACTCAAAAAAATTTTCAGAAAAGCTTTGTGTAAATTTTATTAGAATAAGTGTATCAATTTTAGTTAAAGAGAGTAGATGAGAAGACAGTTACCTCTAAATTAAAAGCCAACTGTGTCCTGGTTGTAGGTAAAAGAAGACTGCAGACTCTTTGAATCTCCTGCAAGTAAATAGAACCATGTATAGGTAATGCTCAGTGATTTAGGCCAATGATCTAGAGCGTTACAATCTCTGCTGTAATTTAACAGTGAGCTTTTGACAATAGTTAGCGAGCGTAAGCTAATAACAGCCCAAGTGTAAAATATATAGTTAGGCCCACTGAGCATGGTAAATATAGCGTGAGTCAAGTGGAGATTATTTCTCTACAACTGTTTCAAGGGAGGTTGCCCGCTGATTGCCTTGGTCGACTATTGATGAACAAACAAATTAAAGTATATAAATTATTGTTTGTTTTATTCGACTGAGGACTTTAACAGTACTACAACGCATAAATTTATAGATTATGACAATGCATTATAATATATTGTGCTTTAATATGGCATTCAATTTTTTACAATATAACACACATTTATTAAGCTTATTACTTTGAGCCACATTATATTTGGCTGTATTTTAGTATATTAGCAAATTTAAAATTATTTCAAAGTTTACAAAAAAGATATCACATTAAATAGCTATGTATCATATTGCTTTGTACTATAATATAATATATTCTATTGCGCTATAGAATACAGTTGAATATGATAGTATATAATATAGTTGAATATGATAACATATTAAATCACATTATGCTATATTGTTGTACACTATATTACATGATTTTATATTATATAGAAAATAGAAAAATATATCATATAATATTCTGTAATTTCCTTATTTTATTATAATGTTTTTAAACAACAAAAATAAAGTTTTTTTGCTGCAAACTAATTATAAAGCATAATAAAGTGTTTTTACTCAGGTATAGTACCAATCACAAGTTATTTGTTTTTATAAACAAAATGAGAAAACTGAGCTTTTCCTTTAGAAAGCAATATTTTTGCTGTTATGATGATATTTTTGTTATTTTGTGAGTAACTCTATATTCCATCACCCATACAGCTTATGACATGGTGGCATCCGTTTTCAGGTGATTTTGAAAAGAATTACGACAGGGGCAGCGTTGTGCTGCCTTGCACTTGATCAGACTCTTTCATACGCGTGACCGTAATCTATCTGTGAATTCGCTTGAACGCCAACCGTTACACCAAATAGGTATCTGAGCATTTACAGCGTGAAGTACCATTGCAGGCTTTACAGCTTCTGCATCCTTACAACGCCCGTATCAAACTCAGTTGTTTACCGAGGTTATTCTAAATATCAGCTGCGCCAAAATCTTCAAAGTAAAATTTATAACTGACTCTAAACAATAACATAATTCAACCTTTAAAACTTTAAAATTATTATTACAGGGCTAGAAAGAAGACATAATAAATTTATAGAACAATTGGATCCATGAAACTCAAGTTTCGAGCAAGCTCTCCAAGTGTGTGAGAGATTGGCAACTTGAGATAATGCCGAGATAATGGTAGGTTTATCGCTGCACTGGCACACAACTCAATGACAATTACAGAGTTTATTCAAGCTTCGATTGACATTTCTCTTTGCAAGATAACAATTTGAAGGTTCATTAATGATTAGGAATAGCTCTTGAAATGTTATTACGATTTTCTAGGCTCAACTTTTCACTTCAAAGATTTCATCACGTAAACGATTTCATTTGTAAAGAGTTACTAATGAACAACTTACCGTATGATGAGTCCGTGTACCTGAGAGTAGAGGAGGCAGAAGGTGTGGTAGGCTGCACCGAGTAGAAACTGTCATATACCCTATCCTTCACCCCTGATTCACTTTATACGTGATTGGCGTACAATGGAGGCTTTCAAATTTTTAAAGCAGCACAATAAGATGATATGATAATGATTGTTTGTGAAAAAATACACTGAATAGAGGCGTTAGAAAAGCTCAGGGTAGGCAAGCAGTTAGCGTATAAGGGTACATGTCTTTATACAGAACCATAGCAAAAAACATAGGAGGGTCTAAAGTACATATATTCTAACATGTCTAAAAAATTACATTAATATGGTAGACTTAAGAAGCTGCCTTTAGAGTGAATCAAGTTGCTATTGCTACTGCTGCCTTTAGAGTGAATCGAGTTGCTGTTTCTAATGCTGCTTTTAGAGTGAATAGTGTTGCTATTTCTAATGCTGCCTTTAAAATAATGGCGAAGTCAACTTTTTTGCTTTCATAAAATTATATAGAATTTTTAGTGAGCATTACCATACCATGATTTATATCATTGCCTCTACAAGATTATCCGCAACATTTTACCCTTTTAATTTTTCCAAATTTAGCTCGCTTGTTAAAGTTTTCCTTGATTGTCTTTAGGTCTTTGTATTGCTCAGAGCCTGATCAACTATACAACGGGGGTCTATGAATTGTTCCTTATGTGTGAATGCCAGAACTTAGGCTAAGTTTGAATGTAACATTTCAACAGCAGACAAATGCTACTCCCACCATTTACCAGTATTAACTAGTATTACTACTCATAGCTTTTTTTGTCACTCTCATTCTTAAGCAGTTTGCTCTTTGAGTTAATTATACTGTATTAACGCTGCCATTATGAGAAGCATATTTTACAACTTTCAAATGTAGAGCTAAAAAGAGAAAGGCATACAACATTGCGTTGCTACCAAGTGCTCCAAAGCACATGTGTACAGCTAGCAAGTCTCCCATAACATGTCTGTACAGTGAACAAGCACGCAGTGTATAGCTAGCAAGCTTTCTATAACATGTCTGTTGATAGCAAGCATATCATAAAATGTCTGTACAGTAAGCAAGGTCTTTGAAACATATCTCTAAAGCCAGCAAGCTCTCTATAACATATATGTACCATTAGCAAGGGCCCCATAACATGTTTGTATCATTAGCAAGTGTTCCATAACATATCTTTACAGCTAGCAAGTCCTTTGTAACTGTCTGTACAGCTAGCAAACTCTTTATAGCTTGTCTCTACAAATTCTGACAACAGTAACCATATGGAGAATATGTGAAAAGAGAATGTTGCCAGCTCAATGAACTATTGCATCATGTAGATACGGATCATAGCCAACATTAAGTCCTAATCTATTTAGCAATCATGTGTATTTTAGAAGGGCACGGGTTAACCTTTCTAAGTTTCTATTTTTAAGCTGCACGTGAATTTCATTGCATCAAATATGCATTGTCTATGCTTAGGTCAAGGTCAAGGCCTCTCATACTTTCAGTTTGCTGCCTTACGAACATGGAGAAGAAGAGTTGACAGATGTCATAGACTGTCTCTGTTTCTCTCACATACACCCATATACAGTATATATACATAAATAAATCTATATATAAATGTATATGTGAATAAATACATATAAACAAATAAATATTTATATATATCTAGACAAAAATTTAACTGAAAATTCGAATTTTTCTTCACTACTAATCTGTTACAACAATAGGAGAGCCTTAAAGTTCCATACCTGACAATGGACTAGTGAGATCGCTGGCAAAAGCAGAAGATAAAATATTTGATGGAGAGCCCATGTTCTTCGTAAGATTGGGCTCCAAAGTTAGATGGAGTCTGGTATTTTTCCGCACTTGAGTCGGCAACGATTCTTCATTGCAACTTTCGTCACCAACTGCGAAAAGAAAACCCTAGATTGAGCAACTATATCATTTGAAAACATGCTTCCTTTATAGAGGATGGTTATAAAAGCAGGCTGTAACCTTTTTCTGTCATATAATAAAGAGAGACATGACTGCTATTTATACTGTCAGCTACATCTATACTGCGATATACTTGGTGTAGCCCATCAGATTTATTTGTTAAAAAACTAAGACATTTGATGAGCGACACCCTGAAACAGATATGCAGTGAAGAGAAATTTAATTTTTCAGATAAGCAATAAGCTAAACAATTACTCCACTTATTACTATTAGTTCTTTTGTAACCTTAAATTTTACTGTATTTCCACTGTTTAGTCATAGAACTATTTTTGAACATAGAGTAGGATAACCAACTGTCTATAAGAAGTAAGTCATTTATATTAATAAATAAAATACATTGTTAAATAAAAATGTATTTATATAAATGTATACATATAAGTAAGTAATGTGTGTGCATGTACACACACCATGCAGCTATTGTACAACCATCGGATTTATAAATTGTGATATCACATGGTGAAACTCTTGACTGCACTTTCCAGAATAAAAATTTGCTGATCAGAGAATGTCCTCTTTTAGGGTTTGTGTAAGAGATATTCTTGTGCCACACAACAGCCCTGTTAAACTCATCATGCAAATTTTTTCAAAGGTTGCATTGTTATCCACAAATATTTGCTTGTACAACAGGATGAAGTAAATGGACCCATGTTTCTGAAAATAATTGAACTGTGTGAGGGCTGCTATCATTCTGAGCAGATAAGGTTATTAATTTAATAGATTACAATAGACTAGATTTAATTCTTGACAAACTGCTGTGGATATGAGCTACTGAAGCACCCGTACTAAAGTTACCTTAAATAGTTTATCAAGATAAATAACTGACTCTTCCTGGTTGTCACCACGACAGCGTTACAGGTTACCTCAACCTTATTAAAGCATGGTCTTTGAAACATATCTGTAAAGCTAGCAAGCTTTCTATAACATGTCTGTACCATTAGCAAGTGCCCCATAACATGTCTGTACCATTAGCAAATGTTCCATAACATATCTGTACAGCTAGCAAGCACTTTATAACTGTCGTACAGCTAGCAATAAAGACCGCTAGTGAATCAGTATGTTCTCTTACAGAGTTGAGGCTTTTCACCTGCTCACCAAACTCCAGTTAGGCGGTTGCTTGTAGCCAGGAAAGATTGTCGGTCTGGACCAATCGGCTCCAAACTTCAAACAGCCTCCGGTTTTCCACTTCAGCTAGTTTTGTTCTCTTCTCTATGAGGTTCTAGTTAACATATTCAAACCATCTTTTCTTGAGTTTCCAGTTTGGTTTTTAACCTTCTACTATGTAATTATAAGCTACTGCATAGGGGTAATCTGGTGGTCTCGGTCTTAGGTGTCCAAACTGATTTGACTGTTTTTAATTTTATCTGCACTTGATATTAGGTGCAGTACTTTGCATAAGTCATTTTTGCAATTAATGTTGGTTCTTGCAATTAATTCTTGCAATTAAAATGCTGGTGAGTCATGTTATGTTATGTTATGTTATGCTCTGTTACAGAGTTGATGAGAGATTTTAAATAAAAAATCTTTTTATCACATATTTTCATATATTAGTTCAGCTAATTATTTCTCTATGCAATTGGATTTCAGACCCCAGGCTAAGCTGAGGCTTTATTCTTTTATAACAAAATGGGTTAGAAATAAATCCTGATTTATTTTAGTCTAGACAATGAGGCAGGTTGGCTAGCAAGATAGATTGGCTAGCAAGGCAGGTTGGCTAGCAAGATAGATTGGCTAGCAAGGCAGGTTGGTTAGTAAGGAAGGTTGGCCAGCAAGGAAGGTTATCTAGCGAGGCAAGTTGGCTAGCAGGGCAAGTTGACCAAACATCAATATTTAGCTATAGCTGATTTCTCATTTCTATTGCAATGTAGAGTTCACAAATTGTCAAGAAAATGATGCACAATATTAGAATTAAAGATTTAAGGTTATTAAAAAAATTATTGAAAAGTTACAACGATAATTTGAACTTGGCAAAAATCATATTTTACCCATAGAATTTAAAAACTAATGAAAGAAATTTTTTAGTGAGAAAACATGGAATTATACAATTTTAATAATTAAATGTAGTACTGGGTCGGTAAGTACTGATGACAGTTTTAGAAGTAATAATTGTTTTCTTGGTGCCGCAAAGCATGATATAAATTAAGTTCTACACAAGTATAAAAAAATTCTGATTAGGCTAAAATTTGGTGTGAAAAACTGGCAAAGTAATAATGCATGAAATTCAATTTTATAATTTTACTAGATGTGCCACCCGGCGTTGCCCGTGTAATAGAAGAGTCTTTGGACAGAAAATTGATTTGTATTTAACATATAACAACATTTGCCATTCTAACTTTCAAACTACATACCATGAGAGAAGTGTGTCGTGTAGTTAAAATAAATTAAGAGAAAAATAAAAACAACTGTAAAGGTTTTAAAACTTTGTCAAACAAGTGTACCTTTCAAGCTAGTAGGCTGGCATATTGCCAATGGAAAATTCCACTAAGCTAGTTAATAAGGTTAGGCTTCCAATGACTGTAAGCCATGATGTTGAGTCTGCATTGTTGTCCAGCTCAGCTGTTCTAATAATAGCTATAGCCGGATTTCTGACGACACACGAACAGACTTTGAAAAATACAGATATAGATAAGTTTATAAACCTTATAATTTTATAAGATTTTTAAGTATTTACGCATGCCATAAATTGCTCTGAAATGAAGTCGATAAAAAAATCTGTAGCAAGTTTTTTTAGTTTCTTTTTGCAGTTGATCTGATAGTCTCGTCTCACACAGCTGTTCAGAATCACAAAAATTGACGAGTATAGATTTTGCTATTAAAACAAAAATATTTTGCTGCTTGTAGAAAAAATTCTGTTCTAACAAAAACAAGTTTGTAAAAACAGTATGTTTACAAAAACAAACTGTTTTTACGGCAAGTAAAAATGGTAACGTAAGTAGATATGTTCACTTTAGAGCAGTGGTTCTTAACCTTGTTGGATGTGCTGAGCCTCACCAGTTTCATATGCACTTTCACCAAACCCTTTGTCGTTGAAACATAAAGTGAGTCAGTCCGGTTTGGTGAGTCAGTCTCAAGGGCCTTCGACCCTTGAGACTGACTCACCAAACCGGTAGGGTTCAGACCGAACTGTTTTTAAAACCACTGCTCTAGAGACAAACAGTTTAGGTGCTTATTGTGATTCACCAAACACTCCTACCAGTTCTGATAGCTGAATGTGTAACCTAATGTAACACTGTGAGCTCAACCCCTGACGCCTTCTTTACTTACAGCAATCTTAAGCCATCATGTCACGGTTTAACTAGAAAAAACCTAGCTTTACGTCGCAACCTTTGAAAAGTTACTTCATATCAGTTTGGTCTATCCTGGTGTAAAAACTTTTGCATTTTTTAAATCCTTCTTTTGTTGTAATGTCAATCAACAAGTCAAAGCACTAGCACACAAAAAAGTAAATTTTTCAAAAGATGACACTGATAAAATACTAATGTTTTACCCTATCTGACAGATCACCATCTATCAAATGGTTTTTATAACTATTTTATACATACTTTAGTATTGCAGCCATTTTTAAACTTTTAGAGGTAAAGCTATTAAAATAGCTTTATTCAATAGAATGAAAGTGTTCAAATGTTTTAGCTCAGAAACCAAAGCAAAATTTCATTAAAAACAGACTTTTAAAAGGTAGGGATAAACCTATTTATAATAATTACGTTGTTGAACCTGAATAGATTAGCAATCAATTTTCATATCTATGAATCTGAAAAGATTGCGCCAAGCAGGAAATGAACTATTGACTATATGATATTTCAGAGGATAAAATAGACATACATTGTCTACAGATAAAAAAGAGGGAATATCTTCTACCGTTGTTGGTGCAGCAAGCCTTCTCTTTACCTACATGATTATGTTCAATCACCCTTCTGCTCGGTAAACAACACCAGAGTTTATAATTATTGCGAAAAACAAATTTATGAAACAAGCGATTTATTCTCAACAAGGGCTGAGGCGACATCTATGACTAAAGTACTTAATAATCAGATAAGTGTAATTCAGTTATATTAGATACACAGCCTTCTTTTGGCAGCAGCAGCAACTAGATATCCTATAAAAATTGTCTTTCTGTATAGTAAAAGTTATCATTTGAGTCTTTTGCATGTGGACATACTGTAAATTTTTAATGTTCAAAAACTAGAAATAAAAAAATTGAATAGTTATCTTAGCTGACTATAAATTTGGTCAGCAAAATTATATCTTAGGACTTAAATTTGAATCTCACAGAGTGTCAGCCATTATTCCAATCACTGCACTTTGTAGTCATCTATTTATTGGCTCACAAACGACCTTAATACAGTTTCAAATGGCACTGTAACAAATGAATCGTCTTTTCATTATAAATATTATGCAATGAAACAACCAATGATACATGACATATCTGTTCAATTTCTTATCTTTGATGAACCAGCTATCGCGAGTTCACGGCGTGTTTCATGGAACACCCGGAATCTGACTCATCAACTGAACTTCTACGTATCACGATGACTGAGTGAACAGCTGCAAGCTCGAGATCATAGAGAGATATGAGTCAAGTTACCAACAAGATGGGTGTAATGGTTTCACGGGAGAATAAAATATATTAGAATTGCGAAAATGTATGGCTTCCAGCTAGAGATGCAGTTATTTGGCCGTAGGGTATCAGATGGTTAAAATTTTAATCATCTCCTATTGTTTGTGGGATGCGCAAGGCAACACTAGGCATTTAGCTTCGCGTTGATTCTCAGGCTTGCTATGAAGAAAGTATCGAATTTCGTCAGTTTGACATACTTAGGAATAATGGAGCTCAAATGTAGAAGCAGTTTGTTATGCTTACGATAAGACACCATTTGGTTTTTGTTTAGTTTTTAAGCATTTGAATAGCACAGCTTTTACGCCTTTAAATGGTTATTATTACATAACCTCTGAAAACTTACTTTAAATTATAAAAATGATGTTGATGATGACTTAATATAAAAAGGCAATGAGCCAAAACATTTTTATAGTTTTAATTTTGTGTACCGCCATGTTCTCTTTTTCAAATGCTTAAAATTGAGTAATCGCGTTTGCTCGAAGAATTAAAAGATATGAAAGGCATTTGACACTCCTCTAGCCTCTTGAGTGTGGGAGGGCAAAAAGATATAAAGAGAGAGTGGGCGTAATTTTTACTCCTCTACCATCTTCTTTCCTGTATATGAGCCGTTTAATATTTTTATTCTTTATTAGCTATTAGAAAAAGAGTAATTCATAGAATTCTTCACTCAACTACTCTTTGGAGAAGGAAGGTTATAGCTAGAGCGAGATCTGTAATTGGTATGCCAGGTTTTTATAGCCTCATCAATTTTTTTTGTATCTCTATTAAGGTTATCCTTGTTATTGTAGTTTTATCATCAGAAATAGAAAAGAGAGAAGAGATGCTGACGTCTGTCACTTAATAGAAGGGCAGCTATCAAAATTGCCAAAACCTAAGAACACTTCAACTTCATTTTGTGTCCCTGAAAATATTTATTAATTAAAAAAATAGAAAGGTTTAATTCTACTAATGACAAAATTAAAAGCTCTTTTTTTGAAAAACTAATCAAGTGCAACATTTTTATGCCTTTACCAGCTATTTTATCTGCTGTCAAAAAAGATTCTTGTAAATAAACTCATAAATCACATGATTTCTAGCGACAAGAATATTATGAAACTATAATCGATGTATCAATATTTATAACAAGCACAGACACAGAATTTTTAAAGAAGTTATTACTAGCACAACAAACATGTAGATTTTGTTGGTCAACAAGATTATCAGCACCAAGTAGTTTTGATGGTATGATTCCTTTGAAACAAATTTTGGCGGGGGGTCCTTCTCCTACCCAACCTACATCATAGAATTGTTAAACATCAAAACAAAATACTTATATATATACATCATATATATCATATATGTAGTGATCTGTTACTATCTGTGATAAACACTGCACATATATGTGCAGTGATCTGTCTATGGACATATCTGTTTATGGACATAGAGAATCAGTAACCTATATATTCTCTCATTTATCGAACAATAAAAACTAGTACGCATGGCAGTCCCATGCACAGTGAGAGACCGTCATGAGTAATTAATACGTTCGTAATTATTCAGTCGAGCTGCAAGGTGGTGAAGTAGTGTGGTGATTAGTGCACCGGTTTGTAAATTCGAGGGTATAAGTTCAACCCTTGTGTGAGGCAATTTTTTCGCGAATACTGTTTGCAGGGCTTCAGACAGCCAGGCTCTTATTATAGTGAGTATTAGAAAATATAGGAAGAGGATTTTCTGTAACTTCCTGTACCCAGCCGATGAAATAGGACAACTTTGTATATAAAGAGGCTATGGTCATGCCACAATTGAACTGATTATTTTGAAACAAGTTACTAGAGCCTTGGCCAAAGCAAACATAGAATGCTGCCAAATCAATTTAAGCTATTTGTTATCCTGTTTGTACATTGATTCTATTTGTTACATTCAGAATCATGATTTAATAAACTTTAATCGATACAATAAAGCGAACGTCGCGCTCACTAATACAAAGTTGTCCGACCAAATGCAACCCTCACTTGCAGCTAACCAAACTAAATTGAGCACAATCGTAACAATTTATTTGCAAGCTTGTTGGTTGCTTCTCTCAACAATTTCAGCTCTGTTGCTGTATGTCAGACCATTGAGAGCTCTTACACCGCTAGCCACTTACCTAACAGCATTATAAAGTGAGCAGCCGATAAGAAAGTCTCATAATTTGACACAGGTTTGGTTTACAGACATGTGATTAGTGTAAGAACCGTGACTGCATTCCGCGTGAACGTTACACGCGCCAGCGAGTATTTGCTTAGCATTGAAAATCGTAAGCACTTGTTTACATAAAGCTCTTCGCAAACAAAATTATCAGGGAAACAAGAGACAATTGAAACAGAAAAAGCAAACTTGTTGAAACATAATCCAACATGGAAGATCATTTGGCTAGACTAGTCGAAATTTTAAATTAAAAATCCTTTTTTAGATAAGAGAAAAAAATGTTGTAATAATGATTTTGCGACTCCATAACTGATTAAAAGTCGACTGTTGCTGTAAGGAGGCATTTGCAATCGAGAAAGACGAGTCGCTATGCGTTATTCCTTTCGGTCTTTGTTTGTCTTTCACTCCGGCTGTATGGCGATATTATCAGGCAAAACTTACACAAAGTATTTAAACCTACAAAATAACAATTGCTCATCGTGTGATTTGCGCTGGCTCATAACAGATAATAGTTTAGGACAGTATGAATGGCTAATGTTTCTTATCTTTGCCGACAGAAACGCCATCAAAATTGTGTCTTTTCACAGGAGTGCAAAAATGATTACGCTGAATAACTTTATAGAGTTTCAAACGCTTAAAAATGCTGCGCATTCAGTGAGTCTATTAGCGTTTTGTAGATAAGTAACTGGGAACTAACAGATGGATTGAAATTTAATCAAGTTTTCATATAAAAGGAAAAGCCGCTAATGTCTGGGTCACGTACGTGTTACCTAAAATCAGCGCTGTTATTCATGGATTTCATTTTGAAATTATATTTACGTATCATAATTTTTGACTACATAATTTTTAATGTAACATAAATCACTCCGATATGGTTTTCTTCAGTACTATGAAACCTGATCCCGAGGTACTACAGAGAGTCGTTCTTCCACTTAGTCCTACTCTTGAGTATTTGGCTGCGTAGTTTCGTTTGTTTTTTGCACTTTCAATATACATAGAGTTATGAAAAATTGGTTGCCTTGTGCAGCATATGTTTAAAGTAGAATTCTAAAGTTTCAAATTGGTTGGACTGTTAGTCCTTGCGATCGCGTTGAAATATCGAGAGCGCTTGTAATGGGCCGAGAAATGGAAAATGGCTGCTGACAGAACATTAGCTTTTAATGACACGCTGACTTAGTAATGAAGGATCATAAATAGACAAAGCTAGAAAGCTTTTTCTTAGCATCAAGAGCTCTACACTAAAACTATGTGTTTTTCAACTATACACACTCTATCAGATTCGGTGTACTTTATCCATTATGTTTTTCGGTTATCTCCAAAACAATGCTTCTTTCAAAGAGTGTGAAAAATAAAATATTTACACTATTTGGTTTCTGTTTTTTTCATTGTTTTGCAAGTTTGGAGATGATATGAGTTCAAAATTTGCAAGTTCAAAATGATATTCAGTTCATGGGAATTGTACTATTCTTAATTCTTTCACTGTCCATGGAAAGTTGTTAATACTGTCTCGGCAGACAAGACGAGGTTTCAGTGTTAACCAGACTTTTAGTTGTCGAGTTGGTAGCCTCACATATTTGGATAAATTTCTGACATCATCGAAACATCTTGCACTATTTAGCCTCTAGTACACTGCAGTTTTAAGTTAAATGAATTCTGCTTATGACAAATTCGCTTGAGATTTGATTGCTTAGAGCTATTACTAATGTTGGTCCGTAACTTGAATCCTTCATTTCATTTGCACTAGATGGTTCTACTTGCTCATCTTTGAAGTGGTTGATTTCGTCTCCGCATAATTATTTTTCTGTCTTCAATTGCTGATGCCTATCAGGATTAAAACAGCTATTTTACAGTAGTGGCTTCATATTTCCTCTCCAAGTGCCAGAGCAGCTAATCAACATTTTTAATACATGAGCTGTCGCCAAAGGCAGTCACTCTTCCTGTTTATCAAATGTGATGGCAAAAAGATGTAAAAATTTCTGTAAGATGGAATTTGTTATAGAATTTTTAACGACCGTCCTTAACTTCATTTAAATACTTTGGAACAAAAAATGTTTTTAATAGAGCATAGGCCGCTCGCTTGAAGTAGCGAGATAATATGTTTATAGGTGCAGGATTGTAAATGACCACATTGAAGAGATAAGATTGTGCGGATGAATTCACCGGAGAGAATCAAACAGTTGGATGAACATTGTACCTAATCAACTGTATGTGGCTACCGTGAGAAACAGGCGATGGGATAAACTGCCTTGTCTCAAGGAAAGGAATAAACAGTCAAACACTTTACACGCTTATCAAATACATGTACGAACGGCAGCCTCACTTTCACTTAATAATCTATTGATTCAAAGTAGAAGTTTACATAACAATATTTATTCACCCCCTTAAAGGAGTTGCCTGCTTTTCACTCAGTTATGCTAATTATTCACTAGACCGTCAAGCTATGGTATTCTTTTGGGAGACGAGTTATCGCTGACTCCAACGTCTGTTGATGATGAAATATTCGAGATAAAAAGTGACATACAACCGCAAGCTTTTTCCTTTAATTTATTCTGGTTCTTTTATAGCAGAGTCAGCTTTTGACCAACATGAGAGAATGTGAAGCATGTACAGAGCATGAAGGCATGTTAGATTGAGAAACAAAAACTAGGGCTTGAGAGAACAAACAATGATGATTGCAAAAATTATTATAAACTATCAGAAATCCCGGCGATGTCCGGAATGTCTTTCATTTCAATCAAATAATCAGCAGGCGAGTGTTTTAGAAGCTGGTTTCAAGAACCGAAAAAGAAAGTTTTGAAACCAAATAATTATGGTTATTGACCTGGCAGAAGGTACAGAGCATATGCATGTGAAGTTTGGACGATACCTGGCAAAAAATATGGAAACGCATAGTGGTTAGTCAGACTAACAGACAGACTAGCAGATAGACTAACAGACAGACTATCAGACGGACAAACAGACAGACATACAATAACAATGTGGTGCTTATTAATATAAACACTGGTAATAATTTTACCTGAGAATTTTAAATTAGTGATTGTATGTCAGGAAACTCTCTCAATTTCTCAGAATTTTAAGTGGCTCACCAGCTCCGAGGTGAAATGTTAGTAAAATCTAGCAGTCTGTATGTTTGCTGTTCTGATAACTATAGAGTGTGCGGAATATAATGAAATGCAAGTTTTAGTAAAGAGAACAGAACTTTTAAATACGTTGCTTTATACTACATGTTTTATTGTTAATATTTCCGAAGTTTTCATATTTCCTGTTTCCATATGGCGCTGCAATGACATCATGGAAACAGCCGTGTCATTCTCATTCTTTCATGATTTAGTGTCGCTTTTTCGAAATAAAATAGTCCGTGAGATGCGCCATCTTTCTGCCACGAAAACGGTCTTAGCGACCAAAGGCGTCACACTTGTGCGTGTGCATATGTCATGCTTTCCTGCTGCTTCATATGCGTCGCTCAACAATCGTTCTAGTATAACGCCCTATAAAAACATGATCCGCTACATATCATGAGAGAAGTGTTTTGTGTAGTTAAAATAAATTAAGAGAAAAATAAAAACAGCTATAAAGGTTTTAAAACTTTGTCAAACAACTGTACCTTTCAAGCTATTAGCCTGGCGTATTGCCAATGGAAAATTCCACCAAGCTAGTTAATAAGGCTAGCTTCTAATGAGGTTACTCCATGACGTTAGGTTAGCATTGTCCAGCTCAGCTGTTCTAAAAATAGCTATAGCCGGAATGACAGACATACGGACTTTGAGAAACATATACTGTATATAGATAGAAGATAGCCTCTGGTCCAGGTTTTGGCAGGCGAAATGAGCAATTGGAAACAGAGAACCGATGCATTCAGGTTTGACTTTGCTCCGACAAACAAAGACAATAAAAAACTAGCCCAGCAGCTGCAAAGGGTGCGGGTAGAAACATAGCAATGCGAAAGGAGCTAGAATGATGGGCAGGCGGCACGTGTGGGAGAGTGCGGCCTATTTGTTTACGTTGAAAAGACAAAAGGAGAGGAGTGTGAACAACAGCACTTTGCCAGTTAACTCCTATGGGAGAGCATAAACTAGAAGCGTTCCCTGCCTCTTATGTTTTCCGACCGTCGTTCAATTTTTCTTAAAAGGAATACACTGTAGATAATTATTTCAAACTCAGATGCGCCAAAGAATCCTAACACAAAACTAATTGCTAAGAGATAAGCATCTGCGAAGCATCGAAGAGCTTGCATTTCTAGCGCTATTGAAAAGAACAAGAGCGTTATCTTGCGCATCAGACCAGTTCATCTTCGAATTTCTTGGCCGCTTCTCTATTATAAGCCTGTTCACTTTTTTCAATAACTGCGTGTCTGTAATTTACATAACGAAAGCAAATGGAAGGCAATACACACTTTATCTGTCAAGATTATCTGTTTGTGTTGAAGTGAGCCATCTTTCCAATTAAACGTGAAAGAAGTCGTGAGGACACAGTGAGTGCACGAGGCCGATAGAGTGCTTTGAAGCGCCCTCTTCAATAGTAGCTGGCTATAAACAGTGCAGCTCTGCATGAAGATAGACTTGTGGTTGAGTACAATCAATGTTTTGTTTGACTGTCCAACTGTCTTTTAACAGTACCGACTCACTGCAGTGCTTTTCCTCACCCATTTGTGCACCAGCTGCCATTTTATTTACACCGAGTACATTTCTGTGATAACATAAGATTAGAGAAAGGTTTGCGTGCAGCGCTGCCAAGAAGTTAAAAAATTTGCCATAACTTTGCCAGATGACGCTTAAAGACAGCCCTTAGCACCTTGGTATACCAGAAGTGGACAAAAGATGCTGCCAATAAAATTGAAGCTTAAGAATTCCTGGGACTCAACTGAAATGATTTACATAAACTTTTTCAACTTAGAAGTATTTATTTGTCATGACAAATTCAAAAGCCTTCCTCAGCCTAGATGTGCAGGATCATTTAAAGTGTAGAACTGGAGACTGCGATGCAAAGAGTAAACAAATTTTTGTTATATTTATTATTATTACTAATATCCTAACAGTCCCATGTATTGTGAGGGATTGTCCTGTATAAATTGGTATATGTAAGCATAATTATCTTGGAGAGCAACTGGGTGATTGAGTAGTGTAATGGTAGTGTGCTTGTCTTTGAATCTGAAGCCTTGGGTTTGATTCCTGTATAAGACAGCATTTTTTTTAAACACTCTTTACGTTGTTTAGGGCAGACAAAAGAATGAACGCAGCTCCTAATATAGTAAGGATTATATTTATTATACATGTATATATTATTTAATGAATTTAGTAATATATCTTATAGCAGTTCATTATGTAAAAGTAAGTTATTTTAGCCACAAATAATACAGATTTTAGCTAACCACCCTCAATTATGATTGTAAAAGAAAATTCATGAGGTGCAAAACTATAACATAGAAACAAACTATATTCGTTTCATTTAGGGGTAGTTAGACAGGCTTTGTGTTCAGCCAATTCGAAATTGGTGACACATTGCATAATAAATTTTTGTTTCTGTTCCTTACCATTAGCCGATTAAGTTTAAACCAAAAGTTTAAACAAAATGGAAAAGAGGAATACCCTTCTGCAGACTAAACAAAAGTATTCATCAAGTGAGTTTACTCGGCACTTGATTTGGATGGTGCTAGCTCTAGATGCAACATGTTGTTCATTTACTAGCCTTTTGCATAGCTTCTGTTTTTTTGACAAAGTCGTTTAATGATGAATGCACTTTTGATGTTTTAAAAAATTACTAAAAACTACAGCCCTTAAAGATGTGGTTGCGTCAAAAAGGTCGATTTAATGAAATTAAGACTAATGAAAGGCTAAAACATCAGCTACAATTTGATGTCATTTTTGTCTTTGTAGACCAATCCTGTCCAGAAATATATGCGTTTGAATGAGGCCATCTTTTAAAAAGCTCACATTCTAGCGGGTGCTTTGTTCGGGACGTAACTAGTGATACACCTGAAAAGAGTCCACAAGCGATAAGTATAAGGTCGCTTCATTAGCCAATCATCAGCACAAAATTTTTATATAGGTCGTAATAAATGTTATCACTCATAAAACGTGTTGTCTGTGATCTCAAATTTAGGGAATTTACTCTATTATTAAATCGCATGGACATCGATATTTACTAAATTAATTAACATCGTTACTTTACTGAATTACTCGATCGACATGTTTTATTGGCGAACAACAGAATTGTAAAATTTGCTGTGAAGTTACTGCGAAGGTGACTCCGAGTCTTCTGGGCATCAGGTGGTTCAAGTGCTACGGAGGAAGATAGGAGAATGGAGGTAAATTTGTCTTTTACTTTGAGTTTCCCATAGATGTACTGTTGAGTTTACATTCAGATTATATTTCCCTGTTTGAGGTTATAATGTAATTTCCTGAGCGTGCGAGATACGTATGTACAGTGAGTTCTTGACGGCTCCTTTTTAATCCATAACATCTAGCAATGCAATGGCTTAGATTGATGAATATACTAAATTTAACATTTTTAGTACTCATTAATACATGTACTAATTACACTGTAATAAAATTATAACTTTTTGCTACCACTGATCATCATTTTATAATTTTTTATCGGTTCACCTAGCTACATTTGCTTCAAATTTTCTGTGGCAGTTTTATCTAGTAAATAGGATTTATGATTTGACTTTAGATGTTCACTTCTCACTTGTAGAAAGTGAAGAAAATCGATTGATCAATGCAAATCTTTAACTTCCAGAACCAAAGCTTTGAATCATTGGCTTTGCGTACTTATGCCTTTGTTAAACATTTATTCGTTTTTAAAATTACACTCGCAATCTATCTAACTCCCAATTTGAAAGCTTTCAGTAGATACGCGTTAGAATGACATATCTATGAATGACATATATTTATTGCATTTGTTTTACTGATTACAGGATGTTTATGTCATCCCACCCGCTGAAGCAGCTTTGTCAGTGCGGAAACTGCCATAAATGGGAAAGAGAGACTTGAATGTGGGCTGCATAAACCATGATGTTTCGTTTGAGTTTGCTGCAGTAGATGAATTTGTCTTATTGTATCAGCTAAAACTATGTGAGTGGCCATGACTTGATGAATATTTTTAATAAAAGCTTTATGCCGAGATGAAAATCTTTTTGCTTGTAAAAATTATATAATAAAATAATATTGTTGAAGATAATGCAAAACATGATTTGCAGAATATTGTAGTGAATTGGATACAGTATATGGATGTCCGCAGAACTGGAGAATGTGAGTTCAAATCCAGTTTGCAGCAGATTTCTCATCCCTATGTATATTCTTTTCAAAGACGCAGCTTGCTTATTTTACTTACGGTATTAAGAAACTAGTTTTCGGTGTGGGCAATGATATACAGCCCTACCTCTAGGATAGGCGACAGGCATAATGTGGGCAGGGCTTTTGGGAGGCTGTACATCATTAGTGCGGTAGCGACAGAACTGTGCCGATACAAAGACCTTGTTCTACATAGTTTGCTTGACAGAATTACCGTAGACCGGTAGAATTGGTAGTCGGTACTAAAATGTTTACACAGCATTTAGAAGAAGCTAATATGACAAGTTTTTAATTTTCCTTGTTTGAGGCGTTTGAGACATTGGTATAATAATGTATCTGTAGCTGGATTTAAAATTTTATTCTAGCCAACATGAGCAAATACAAAATAAAATATATGCCAATAGAGCCGCGTAGGACTATACTTTTATTGCAAATAGCCGATGTGATTACGAGATATATTGACAGATATAGGCCTATCACGCGTGACATCATTTTGGGCAAGTCTGGGCACGTTTTTTTGGCCTGAGCGTTTTTACCGTGATCAGATTTTTACGATTTTAATCTTCAAATATCTTGGCAATGTGATCGCCTAACACAACAAACAACTTATCAACTGATAGAGATAAAAAAGTGCTTTCTTTTGAGATCAACTCAAATTTGACGCAACTGCATCTTTAAACAGCGAACCCAAATTTGTAGTTAATAGACAAAGTTTATTTGTTAGAAGATGAGTTCAGTTTTTGCTATAATAAAGATACAAGAACATGCTAAAGATTAGCTGGTGAACCTGTAGATACGTATTATGATTAGGATACTATGCCCCGGCATTGTTATTGCTTATCACCCTCTCAGTCTACCTGAACAATTGAAATTCCGTTCACCTTTTAGACTATAACACAATATGTTAAATATGACAACTGGTATATATACCATCTAAACTAAAACATGATACACCCTCTACCTTTGATTTCTGGTTGTACATCATCTAAGCTATAGCATGACACTATACCTAAAATTACTAGTACATGTATGTATAATATACATGATACATGATATACATTGTATATCATCTAAGTCCTAAGATATAGCATGATACTCTACCTATGATTACTAGTATGTGTATCATCTAAGATATAACATGACACTCTACCTATGATTATTAGTATGTATATCATCTACGGTATAACATGACACTCTACCTATGATTACTAGTATGTATATCATTTAAGATATAACATGGTACTCTACCTATGATTACTAGTTTGTATATCATCTAAGATATAACATGATACTCTACCTATGATTACTAGTGTTTATATCATATAAGCTATAGCATGATACTCTACCTATGATTACTAGTATGTATATCATCTATGATATAACATGATACAATAGCTATGATTACTAGTGTGTATATCATATAAGTTATAACATGATACTCTACCTATGATTACTAGTATGTACATGTATATCATCTAAGTTCTAGGATATAGCATGATACTCAATTTATGATTGTTGGTATGTACATGTATGTCATCTAACACATAACATGATACTGTACAAATGATTAATGGCAGATATAACTATAAAAATAATCTTTTCATGAACATGAATAAACTATATATTCTTGCCAAACAACCCATATCAAAACTCATTCTCAGACACATATTGTTTAAGCTATAGTCAGCCTAAATAGTGTGAAACATTACTTGCATTTTACATAATTGCAGCTTATTACCATCTGGTTACATATGCTGATTTGTAAAATATGTTATTGGCAAAATCTCTAGTTGGTGAAACCAGTCATATGCTGCCATATTAGTCCGATTTCTGCACATTTGTGTACCAAGTAAATTGATCGTCTTCCAATATGCTTTGTTTAGTAATTTATCATCACAGCTGACCTTGCCCCAGCTGACTTCATGTGTATGAAGTCAATTTGTGACGTCTATGACAGACAATTTACTTCCTTAAATTATTTCCTTGTCACAATATCACACTTTCGCATCTAAAATATTTTGCGTGTTGTAACAAGCAAAGTACTTATTATACGTGCATAAGATTGAAATCTGGCAGTTTTTTTCCTCATTCAAACCTGCTGCTGACTTTGCAAATCTTACAGCAAAACAACTCGAAGTTAATTTTTTGAGAGTGGCCATTTCACGTCACTCGGCAATAAGATGTAAACCAGTTCATACACTTCTTCACGCTTCAATCTGCCAATGTTCCCGTTCCTTGTCAGAAAAAAAGGTGTCAAATATCTCATGTCAGAACCTTTTGCTTAATTCAGAAAAGTTTTGCTTTCAAGTCTATCATTTTCAAACTACTGATAGTTACAACTGAATTTGAATGCAATAGTTGTCTTCTCTTGAGAACAATTGTTGATCTGAAATATTTGTGATGCACTTAGTTTATGTAGTCAGTTCGGAGTGTCTTGGTTCATCAAATAGATTCCTTGCGAATGCTTGGCTGATTTTAAGGAAGGAAATGGATGAAAGGGTAAATTATCATCTGCATGTAGGAGAAATAAAGCAGAAAAGTGGTAAAAGGCTCTTGTGTAAGCAATTAATAACTTATCTATGGGTTAAGAGGCAGGAAACTAACAAATAAAAAATAATGAAAAAAAATTGTTTATATTTCCAAATTCGATTGAAGGAAAAGTAAAGTAGATTTATAGTTGCCAACATAAACCACAACAGTACTGTAACACTACCACAACAGTGGTATAACAGTACCATAACTGTTCCCTGTACTATAACGATACTGTAATAGTATCATAACAGTAACACAACAGTATCCTAACAATGCCACAATTTTACTGTAGCAGTACCACAGAAGTACTATAACGATACCACAAGTGCTACATTAGCAGTATTGTAACATTACCATAACAGCACCTTAACAGTATTACAACCTAACCTTAACTATATGATAACAATATCATAAGAGGTCCACAATAGTGTTCTTAGCGGACCATAGTAGTTTCCTAACAAGACTATAACAACTCTACAACGGTACAATATCATAACCATGACCGTATCATAACAGTATAACAGTTTCAGTCACCTATGGATTAATTTATATTGTTTCCAACAAACTCTAATTCAATGATATGCAATCGTGTACCTTGGAAATAATGTACTTTGGAAATAGCGTACCTCGGCAACAGTGTACTTCGGCAATAAGGTAATTTGGTTATAATGTACCATGGCAGTAGTGTATTTTGGCAATAGTGTACCTTGGCAATAGTATATCTTGGCAATAGTGTACCTTCGCAATGGTGTACACTAGCTATAGTATATCTTGGCAATTGTGTACCTTGGCAATAGTGTACATTGGCTATAGTATATGTTGGCAATAGCGTATCATGGCAATAGTGTACCTTGGCAATAGTGTACATTGACAATAGCATATCTTGGCAATAGCATACCGCAGCAATAGTGTACCTTGGCAATAGTATATTTCGGCAATAGTTAAAAGCTCTTCATCATCACACTTGAAATAAAGTGCTGATTAGTCAGATTGACTGATGACAAGTCTGAGTATTGGCAATCTTATTCATTTGCTGATTTCTGTCTAATTCCGTCTAATATTTACTATAATAAGAGCTGTGTCCATCTGTCTGTTTGTCCAGAGCCACAGTTTGATATTGGGAAAAAAGATTACCTCAAACAGGGTTTGAACCCACAAAACTCGGCTTCACCAACCGACACGCCACTACTAGAACATCAATCATTCACCTTTCATGAATTTAGAATGATTGCGCACATTTCCTGTGCTTTTTTGGTCCGTTGGTCCGCTTTCGCGACACTCTGTGCTGCCAGGATACTAGCAATTCATAATTATAAACAGTGAATAATTTTCTTAACTTGAAGTGACAAGCAAAACATCTCTGGCTAAGCTGTTCCCATTGCTATTCTGTTTCATAAAACCTTGTTTTATCATGATACTGAAAAACTCAAAAGTATTGCTATGTTTTGTTGGTAGATAGTAGTTTCATATCCCAGCTAGATGTCATGTACACAGTTTGTATAGTAATTAGCAACCAAACACAAACTGGTAGCTTTGCAAAAAATCTTTTAGCTACATAAAAAAAACAAGATATACGCTTATTGATTTCCTAGATATACAGGGATAAATAATATCAAAAAGAGCGCGTAACTCTTAAAATAATCAATAAAATTACTTCTGAAATTAACTGTGAAAAACAGGGACAAGGACTACGGCATTGAACAGAGGCTAGTATTGGAGGAGATCAGCAAGCCAGTAAAAATCTGGGATTACATAATATATTGTTGAAGCTCAGGCTACTTTATATTGCCATTTTGTATGGCTGTTCATAAGGATTTCACATAACATAATCTTTATATCAATGCCATCCACAAAATATCTACTCTTACATTGTAATAGTTGCCAATGTGTTCATTGCATACACACTGTTGAGAAGTGATTTTTCTGTTTCATAAAACAGGCATTGAGTGCTAAACAATTTATTTTAGCTAAAATATAAAAAACAACTATCTTAACATTGAACAGGTTCCTAACAAAGTACACAAACCGATTACAGCAATTTTACTTTATTTGTCTAGCAGTTACTTGGTATGTTAGTAAATGTCTAAATGTTCATGTTTAGTTACGCAGTTGACAGGTATGCCTGCGTGCAGCATGCCCACAAATATTTGTGAGATAATTCTTACGCAACTGCACACATGGAACTGTGCAAGTGAGTGGGATACAACAATCGGGTATTTACGTGTATGTGCATGACTTGAAAGATATGGAGTTAGGATTGCAGCTGTGTCTTCACATGCATACATATCTGCATGTGATGTGAGCTCATTGCCTAGGTTTGTGATGTTTTAGCGTATATACGTGATATGTAAAATGGTGTATGAGAGTAGAGTGTGTGATGAACTGTGTACGTGTGTCTGTGATGGTACGAGAGAAGTGTGCAGTACCATTGATGCACCTTTAGTGTGTGATGCAAAAGGATAATTATGTGTGTGTGGTGCATGTGTGGGCTATCTAGTTAAAACTACGTAGGTGGACCAACGAGGGAGTTGTCTATTCATGCCATTCGAAAACTAAAGGTACCATTTATGGTCCAGATGTAGCTACCTGGCTGAGCTCGTAAAAGCCGACTTTTAATAGTGCAGAGATGTTTTAATGGGCTTGCATACTGGCGATGAATTTAGTTGCAATAGAGATTTTGATACAACCTGTGGTTGGTATCACATAATGAAGGGTTGGCTGGTACTAGCCCTCTAGTCAGACTGCTCTTTGAGCAGGGCTAGACCTGGACACAATATCCATCCTTCATGGTTGACAAAGCTGGCTCACACTGTATCACTCACCGTATGTCGCAGTTGTTTTTCTGACGATTACTTCCCGACTATGTGCACCATAGACCGATGACATTGCCGACATGTCGGAAAACATTGCAGCGATCAAACTTTCCCGATATTTCGTTGTGCATCCACAACTGTGAAATATGCACCCCTTTGGTGATAGTGATTGGCTGTTGTGGATTGTTTGTTCTATATTTTCTTTCATAATAGTTGCTGCGGGACTTGTATCTCATCGTTTCAGCAACTGCATCGCATAATGGAAACTCGATGCTGTGGAATATTCGTTGATGTAAACACAGATGGGTTTGTGGTAGTGTGAACAGTACTATCACAGATGATCACCGAATTATTGTGCGATTACTGACGAGATACTGTGATATGGTGTGAACCAGCCTTTATGGCTACTCTCGCCCATGAATAGTAACTGATCCAATAAGAATTCCAAGAAAGACCAAGTAAGTTTAGCAGACGTATCTTTGGTAAAATCGGGAAGTACAAAAAAGTTGGTAAATCCAGTAAAATATTTAAGACATTAAAAACAATGCTTACAGCTCTGGTCCAGGAAATTGTCTCTAGCATACCGTGGAGATTGCACCAAGCTCAAAACAGAGCGGACGTAAAGGTATTCATTTACACCAGATATAATGATTAACTGAAACTCTCCACCAGATTTTTGTCAGCAACCATGAGATCGAGGGTGGTGTTGAGTTGCCTAGCTCGCAGTTTGGACCAAATCCTATGATCACTGAGAGCAAAGATCTGGGCAGCAGCGGCGGCGGCTCCATCAGCATTCAATGTCGTGGAACATCCCAGACCTGAATAGTAGAACTTGAATCAAACAGATTTACTGTTAAATGAACTTACACAAAATTATAATAGATTCTATCAAAAAGTATTGTTTGTTTTCTATCATTTCCGATTTTTTTATGTTTGAGGTGATCTGACTGCTAGGATTCTTCAAGATTAAGATCGACAAAACTTGATCGCAAAAAAAACACTTATTTTTTAAGTTTATGTTAAAGTAAGTTCCTTTGCACCATCCTATCACTCAATCTGCCTTTAATCAGATCTATTGTCAGACCTAAACTCCCATTTACCCGTCTCTAAGGTGGAGCAATAACAAAAGCTTCTCTTATTGATTATTAGATTGTTAATAAAATGTTTACATATAATTTAGTTATTTAAACAGTTTTACATAATAAATTCATTTTAATACTAGGTGCCATTCCTGAATAACTTGTCGCTAAATTACAGAATTGAAGAATGAATTACACAGAAACACAATGCACATGAATATGCACCCTGACACGCAACGGTTTCGATACGAGTCGCGTATCAGAACAGATTAATCTGTATGTCAAGGTTAGACTGTAGGTACTTTCATTTATTCACCCTTTACGGCTACCAGTTCACAACATGAGGCAGCGTTCTATTGTGTAGTCTGACAAAAACAGAAAAATAAATACAATGTATATTATTTAATATAATAACTAATATATTAAATATTAGCAAATCATTTAAGTTCATCTATATTAATAAATTACAATTCGTCATTTTGAGTCTGTCTGTTAGTCTGCATTCATGCTATGCGTTTCCATATTTTTTGGCCAACTTCATCTAAACTTTACATGCATATGCTCTGTGCTTTCTGTCAGGTCGTTAACCATATTTGGTTTCAAAACTCCGTCTGGTCCCTGAAAACCAGCCTCTTAAACACCCACCTGCTGACTATCTGATTCATAATTAAAGAAACTCCAAGCATTGCTGAACTTACTGCTAGTGACAACTGCGAACACCAATGCTCCATGTTTGTCAACATTTAATGTTCAAGAAGATAATTTTCACAAATTTACCTAGAGACAACTTCTTCAAGCTTGAATTTATATCAAAACCAATTATAGATTTGTCTCTCTTGCACTTCATACAATAAGATGTTAAAATTCTGACAACTACATGTTTTAATAGCAGTAAATATACTTTTTATATGCATATATAGTGGAACTTCGGAATGTTTTAAATATTCCTAGAGCAGGGAAAAGAGAAGATTTTTGCATTGGCTGTTTTTAATAGTAAAACTGGTTAAATAAACGCAGAGCGTAAATTCAACTGATATTAAACTTTGATGACTGTCGAGATACTGCTAGTGATATAATAATTCTCGCAATGCCGCACATGCAATACATTCTATAGATATATTCTACACATACATTCTATACATTCTACATATCTGAAGAACTAACGATGTATCCAGAAATATATTAATGATAAGATTTGCTTGTGTGATGAATATTAGGCTATATTAACCTAAATTATTAAAAAAACCTTTCGTAGCGGAGCAGAAAATATTGTAATAATCGTGAGTTACCCAAGGCAGGAAACTGTTGAGTCGAAACAGTCGCTTACACATTTACAATGACATCATTACATGTATGTCCTTGACCTGTGTTACTGTTTGTGCGAATGACTACAAACTGACTCTATTAAACTAATGCTGTCTGCCCGTGAAACCTTTTTTCCAAAATACAAAACCTGCACTGCCACAACTCCTTTTAACATGGTAATATCTAGATCAAATAACTGACAGCCTGCTGTTAAAAGACATGCTCACCAGATGGCATCCGCAGAGAAGACCAAATGTCTTGGGCACCCCAGTTCTCTGATGGAGGAGGGCAGTTTATCACTGGATAGACTGTGTTCCCTGAAATAACTGGCCCGAGACCATTGCTCCTACCCGCCACAGCTATGAAAACTGTAGGCACGCCGTCACCTAAGAACCACATAAAAACGAATTAGGTATGCTAATCAAAGGAAGGGGTTGAGGGGCTACTGCCTGCACTGTTGCTTGAATTGGTACACAGACAGCCTGTATGTTAGATGTCCTCGTTATGGCGCCCTCCCAGCTTAATGGAATACCTATTACCTTGACACACAAAGGCTTGTAAACATGCGCCCAAAGTGTACCAGTATTGCAGCTTTGTAAATCTGTACATATGTACAGGGTTTTCATTCACATACCATTCAACTATTCTCCCATAGTGGTGGTCAAATAGAGGTGGCATTCAAATAGAGGCTAGCGTTCAATTTGAGGTTTTACAGTAGTTAGGTTCTAAAGTACTTGATAATATTGAACAGCAGTTTATATCCTTCCAACTATGCACCAATCTTGAGAATCTCAGAGAGACTAGTGCAATCATAGTAAAACAAGGAAGAAAGTAATACTTGCCTGCGTGAGGAGGAACGTGACGGAAGATGTGAAGAGAACTTATTAAAGTGAATAGGCTGAACATGACAAATGAAAGTGTAACATGAAATATAAAACAAAGATTACACACAAATAAGGTACATACTTATAGTAGCTGTACAACTTCATCTCTAGCTTGGAGCCTACACACAGCCGCACCTACACTTTTATGTATTTAATGTAATAATAAATACTTTTTTATTTATTACATGTATTATTACTTCGTTAATCTATATAAATAAAGCTCAATGCTTGTCTTTTGTTTGTATTTTGTCTGGCATCGCTGTGTCGAGGAGCGATTAAAATCCAGCAATGAAAATTCCCCACCGTACTGGAATTCAACTCGCGATGAGTGCATCGGCAAGTATGCAAACACGTGGCCCAACCACAAGGCTAAGCCATTCCTATCTGTTTTAGCTCATCTACGGTATCCTTATCGTGATTAAACTTAAATATGTACGTTTTATTATGAATTAAATTAAATTATTACCTTTTGAGTTTGATCTTCTTTTAAATATTTTTGTTGAAAAGCCATTTCAAAACACATTATCCATTTTTCTTTTTTTGTAATTTTCAATTGTACCATTTCAATTTCAAATGTTCCGTTACAGTGCAACCGCACAATTTTAATTCTCAATTTACGGTTATTGTAAAGGGCTATTGCTAGAAATTGTAAAACTTAAAAATGTTCACATAGACATTCTTGAGTAGGATTTCCCTCTACATTCTCTCTCTCTCGGTTCGGTCAGACAAAGTACCCTCGGGCGCTTCATCGATGTATTTAATTTCGAAATCCAATTTTTACGTTTGTACCAGTATCGACTATCGAGAAGTACCAGTACAGTCGTGTTCATAATTTTGAAAGCTTCTGCAGCAACAGTCACCTTTTTATAGGCACACTTTTATGGACTTTTTTATTATAAATTCAACATATTCGTGAATTTTTTTCAGTTCGTTTCAATTCTATCAATTCACTTTTCAATGTAATCATTGTAACACATCATATTTTATCTAGCCATTACTTGCTAATTATTTCACATTTAAACACCTTTACCGTTGTTTCAGCTTTTCTCCTAATTTATTTGAACTGCACAAAATACTTAACTCCATGATATGAAGTTTTAAAGTTAGAATGGAAAATGGTGTATATGCTAAATAAAAATAAATTTTCTGCGCAAAAACTTTTTGTATTACCCGTGTAACGCCAGGCACCAATCTAGTTTATTACATATAATTCATGTTTCACAGAGTTTCATATAATGGTTTATTGGGATATATAATTCCCATTGTATATACCACAATAAATAATAATAATAAATAATAATAACCATTCTAAACTTGTGTGAAGTATTAATTAAGCCTCTGGAACAAATTAATAAATACAATGTAATCTTGTTTGGGTATATGATCCAACATACAACGATTTTGACCTACGAAGCAGACATTAAAACAGATCAAGTAGTATGTACAAAATCACCAAGGTTCACTAATGACTGTAAAGATCAATAATTCTATCAATTTTATGTTATTCATGGAAAAATCTCATCCATCCCTCTTTGTTGAATTATTGTAATCATGAGCTTAGCATTCTCCAGAACTTGTCGAAATGCAAAATATTTTCTCAATACAAACACAACTAGTTAATACGACATGTTTTACTTGCTGATTATTTATTTGAAAACTGTGTTGACCAGATTTATGCCTACATCAGTGTGAACATCAGTGAATGTTGCCAGCCCTCCAAAATTATTACACATGTAGACCACCGACTATAAACAATACTCTGTTTTCGAGTAACTACATCCTAGCAGTTTAGATCAATCATACCACAGTGACAATATTTTGTAGAAGGGCACATTTGACTGCAGAAAGGGTGAAACAAGGACCACAGGCTATATAAAAATGTGTCTAAATTTTTGTCAGACACATTTTAGCACCACACAGCTACACTTCTGTCAACATGTGCAGGCATATTTCATTCCAAACGAACGCCTATTCCAAACTTTAATACGTCTCATTTGACTGGCAATTCTAAATCTACAAACATTTTATGTCTTTACAATCGAGAATCGACGCCATTATTGTGGTGAATCTTTAGCTTTTACAAAACTTGAAAACGGTGCTTAAAGACTGCCGAATTTAAAAGTAGGAGTGTACTCTTCCTTGATCTAAATAACAAACACCCAGACATACTGAACAATTGCTTCTACACACCATCGCCGTTGTATTCGTTATATAGGTTACTCAGGAGTAAGACAGCTCGGAGCAAGTCATTTAGCGCACCATCTACTTTATAAAAGACAATCATTGTCTGTCTGTGTACCCACCTTATAGAGCGGCCTTTCCTTTTTTCGTCGTACAAATTTCGGTTGTACGAAGCCAACTGAATTAATATGAGTAGTAAATATCGTACTTTCGGACTATTAGCCGCTACTTTTTTCTGATGATTTGAGCTAAGCGGCTTATATACAGGTGCCGTGATTCTGCGGTTTTTCTTTCACCGCTAGGGCGCATTAACCGAAATCTCCGGTTAGCGCGGCTCTTTACGGCGCCCAACGGTACTGTTCCGTTTTAAACGGCAAAGTTGTTGCCGTGTTAAAAAGCCCCGTCCTGAGTTCTGCGTCCTACACAAAGGTGCATATACAGCTATAGAAATGTACTGCTCATTAAATAAAATAAATTAATGAGCAGTAATTTACATGTAATTAATATTTACTGCCAACGTGTACCGAGAAGGTCATGTGAACATTTGTTTCTTGGGGCCACTGGAAAAAATGCTGTTCTCACCTACTAAATTTATACGTAAAAAAGGTGATTACTTCCCATTCAATGTTGTATTGTCTATGAATTGTCACACTTCCACTACATAACCTTTTCACCTGCGTATACCTTTTCACCTGTCACCTTTTCACCTGAGGCAAGTGCAAGAGCGCAATTGTCAACTGCGAGGCGGGTAAAGACTGGTTGACCGAGGCGTGGGCTCATCAGAAAAAGTGCGCGATTGTTAACTGCAAATATAGATGGGTATGAACGGATGCGGGAATCTAGACGCATGAATTTAGAATATTTACTAGATTTTACTTGCATCTAGCTATAAAACACATTGCAGAATTCTATTGTTCTCCCAACATTATTGACATGTACATCTGTATGCATACTCTGATCAGGGCAACAATTTCAGTAGACTGCATATTTGGAGTTGTTTTACAATATGAAAGACAACTCTCAATAAACCTTATGCAGCGTGTGAATCTGTTTTCGTAGGCGGGTAATGCAGCTAGTGAAAGCAAAAAATGATTTTCAGAAGTTGCTATTTGGCTCACCTAAAGCAACAACACCGTACACTTGCTTTAGGTGCATGCTACCTCACCATGCAAGTGATCACTCCGTGTGAGTAGATTAGAGTGGTATGCACCTCCCTCAGCTCTGATTTATAAAGCAGTCCTGTTGGTGAGTACAGCTGCATATTTGTTAGAAATCACTACTTGAAAGCGCAATTTTAAGAAAATTGAAGGAAATAGTGAAAATAGCGACACTATTTTTAGCTTATGTTCGTACGACAGAACACAAGGTAAGGTGTATCCACAATCATAATTATTCAATGTCCTTCACATCAATCATTTGAAATTTACTAGTGGCTTGCGCTTTCTAAGATTTTACCAATTAGTGGCTGGCCAGGAATCTGGTGACTGGCGCGAGCGTGCATTGTAAAGCCAGTAAATAGCTACAGTCTACACGCTGCTGACTACATAAACTGGGCAAGAACTGGTGCAAATCTATTGATGCTATAGAAAATGCTGAAGATAGAGATAGAAAGGTGTAAACTGCAGCAATGTATGGAGACCTCGACTAGAATATAAAGGCTCTACATTTGCTGAATGTAGCCAACACAAATGCTATAGCTTATATAACTAAAAATATCGATACGTTATAGTTATTTATAACTTCTGATGTTAAGAAGAGCTAACCAAAATCATCAGCAAACTTACCATAGCAAACATGAGATTAGCTTGCAAGCTGAAATAAAACGGGATATAACTATCATCACATTTACTTTCTAGTGGAATCTAAGTCCGAAGTTCAAGATGTTTAGTGACGACAGATCCTTTGATACTTTTAAAAGCTACAGGGAAAGATAAATCCGTGACTAAGAGACTTCTCTGACTAACAAGGTCCGAAAAGAGAATCGCTGAGAATAGCCACATACACAAAGCTTTCTTAGCCAGCGTATAACCAATGAAGACAGTATTGAGAAAAAGTTATTCAGCTTGTATGGATCCTACTACATCAGCATGTATAGATCCCACTACATCAGCGTTTATAGATCCCACTACATCAGTTGCCACAAAAAACATATCATGCCTCAAACAGAATTAGGATTCAGGATTCGCGGACTAACAAAGAAAATTCCCAAAATGTTGGTAGGTTTTATCAGAAAGTATCAGCATTTTTCTATCATATGCGATTGTTTTTGATTGTTGAGATGGTCTGACTGCCAGGATGTTTCAAGATTAGCATCAAAAAAACTTCATCACGGTTAAAATTCTCAGTAAAAGAACGTAAGTAAAAAAACATTATTTGTTATTGTTGCGATAGCTGATACCAGCTATTGTGTTCAAGTTGCAGCGTTGTGCATCTCTATTTTGTCAGTCTATTTGCAACTATAGACATCATAATCACACTTTCATTTGGTCTGAGCGTTTCAAAAAGCGTTTCAAACGCGATGAAGGTTTGTCGATTTTAATTTTGAAACAATCTGTCAGTCAGACCACTTCAAATAACAAGAACAATAATAGAAAAATACCATTAATTTCTGATAAAGTACAAGTTCATTTTCAATACAGCTAACTTGGCTGGTCTTCAGTCTATAATTTATAGCGCAGTTATTTAAAATCTATTTGTGCAAAGCTTTGGCAACTGACCTTCATAATGGGAGACGATTGCCAATGTCCCTTCCGTACTCTTATGAGCGGAGCTGACTCGACATACAGCTGGCACTCCAAACTTCTGACAGCAAGCAGCGATCTTTTCGGCCCAAGCCTTATCGCTAGGAGAGCCCATGATCACTACAGCGCGGCATTTCGGTGCCGGCAGCAGCAACTGTGAACACGATCGACAGATAACGACAAGACTAAGAAACAACATAAGGGTGAAGGCTGCTGGGGGAGTTGGATGATCAGCCAAACGTCTGCTGATTTGTCTGCTGACTTGGGTTCGGCGCCATGATTAGCTCTGCTATTGCGTATATGGACCCTCATTTTCTACAAATGTCTTATCTTTTATATGTTGTATATTAAAATAATGAAAATAAATACATACATACGTAAACCATTTTGTTCTAAGGAAATTTTTAGCTGAAACTTTGTTTGGCGATTATAAGTATTCAAGTATAAAAGATGATTCATCCATTAATTTCAATTTGTACAAACTATATTTGAAGTTAATTGGTTCTAAGGTCAGCTTAGTAGGTTAAAAATAATTTTATGTTACAGCAAAAATTCGTATAAAAATTCGTATTTTATGTTACAGCACAGACTTTTATAAAATACATTGCGTTTATTTGATTCATTTTATGACCCACTCCAACTGCTTAACACTTTGGAGAATCCCTTTGTATACACAAGCAAGCCCCCTGATCCTAGACCGTATTAACAACCTTCAATCAACTGCGGAAGTACTTAGAATAATACAATTCATTTTGAACTGAACATCATATCATATTAAAGCTCCAAGCTTGTAGAACTAGCTTGAAGCACATGTAGTATCTATTTTAGTCTATTTTTGATCTTCATTACAAAGAATTCTAATCAGTATATAATTAGAGACTTTTTTAATCAGCCATTTTTTATTTCTAGGGAGGTTACAAGTGCCCTCAGTATTTTAGCAATATCTCAAGAAATAATAGTCTAATCGACTTCAAACTTTTGAATTATACTGAAAGCGTATACTGCACAAAGCAATCAAAATTTCATAATCTTACGGTACAAAAAATAAAGTGAAGCTAAGAAGTTGAGTTCGCTCGCATGTAGGATGAGGTGAAAAAACATTTTACTAAAATATCTCAGACCCAGGACACAAAGCGTTAATAAATCTTGTATGCAGTTACCAGTAGCATTAAAAAAATTCATTACAGATGTTATGTAAAAACTATATAAAATATATTAATGAAGAAGTAATAATAAAAAGGTTTTTACTATTACTTTATCCTAGTGACAAGTGATAGCTCAGCTATGCATAGGTTCAGAGGCAGATTTGGTGATTGAGATACATACCATAAAACCTCTAATTGAACGCCACCTATATTTAAACATCACCTCCAATAGAACGCCATTACGGAATAATGGTTGAAAAATAGAGCCCCACCCTTTAATTGAACGCCACCCCTATTTGACTGCCACTTTGACACTGATCTTTACGAACCCATAATAGAAAGTGATCAGTAGGAAAAGGCCAACAAAATCGTACTAGTTATGACTTTATCACATCAATAAAAATTAATTATTTCATTGTTGCTGTAGTGGTTGCCATGATTTTAGCGACTGCGTACCTGAGAATATCGATCATCACAATCATCTGAACTACACAAGGTCTAAATCTGATCCATTGTCTTCAGATTCATCCATGATGTGGTTTATAATCTGACCTCATGAGGTTGAAGCGTTTTGATGAACGATGAAAACACTCTTCAGGAAAACCGTATAACGCAATAACAGCCATTGTTATGGTATATCAAAGTATGTTCTTTAACTCCAAAGCTTTACAGCTTTTTTCTTTAAAACTTTAAAAGCGACCCATGAAAATAATCAATAACTGTATCCGGCTAATAAGTTTTACTCCATGTAATTCTTTGTTTAACTTGGTCTGATACTTCGACGTATACGAAAAACGGTTTAGCAAAAATGCCAAGGCTGACGGGATCGATGTCGCTCTGCCTGAAAGAGAGTGCAAGATATAGGTGACATTAGCATCGCTTCGCCTGTAAAAGGGTAAAATTTACAATGTAATTAATGTCTTTATTAGTACGATTTTGTGGATATATTCTATTGATCACTTTCTATTATGGTTTCGTAAAGATCAAAGAATGTCAAAGTGGCAGTCAAGTAGAGATGGCCATCAACTAAATTGTGGTGCTGTATTTTTAACTCTTCGCCTATAATGACGTTCTATTAGAAGTGGCATTCTATTAGAGGTGGCATTCAAATGAAGGTGGGGCTTGAATAGAGGTTTTACGGTAAATATTTGTCCAAGATCCACATGCTCACCACTGATTACCTCAAGTTTGTCAGCAATCCACTCAAAATTTCTCTTGACCTGCTGAAGGGCCTCTGGTGTCACCTCGGCCATGTCTCTGTAGACTTGCTTGTCTTTCATCAGTCGCCTGTCACCAGCGGGCCACAATCGCCAGGAGTCTGCATCTATTATGTCTGCCAAGATGACCTCCCCTGTAAATGATCGAAAAAAACCCAGATAAGATTCCACTGAGTGCAAAGACAGACAACATGTTTCCTCTATCTCTAGTATGAATAAGGGCTCAAGCAACAAGTGCACAGGCGAGGAATGTATGCAGATACACACATGCATGCGCATAAGTATGTCTAGTGACCGGTAGACACACATTTATACGCTTTTCGAACTCTAATAACTCTCATAATTCTCCAGTTCTTCAGACAGCTTATGCATAGCAAAAAGAAAACAACTCTCTAACCACATTGCAACTATTTCAGTCGTTAGTGCTGCTAGTACCCTGGTAGTCCGGTGTGCCATGAGAGATTGTCAGATGTGCCAATAAAACATGGAGTGTAAGCATCCGTACTACTCTATTATGCTGACAAGTGGACTACTAGCCAAGGTGTAAGAGTGCTGGGCTGCTGAGATGAATGTCCCAAGTTCAAATCACGTACGACGCAATCTCTTTCCCTCTAACCGAGGCTTCGGACAAACAGACACGGCTCGTATTATGGTAAACATTTGGATGGACACAACTTCACAAGAAACCTTAAGTATTGTGGCCAATACTTTTTTATCTGCGAAAAAGGGGCAAATATTTACTGAAACTCCAAATAACAATTGTTCAACTCCATAAGTAAGTCCATTGATGTCTAATAAGTTGTCTATGAATACAAGCTTGATGAAACCTCTAGTGAAGGGTACATCTATAGCCTCTAGTGGATGGTAAATCTATAACTTCTAGTGGAGGATACATCTATAGCCTCTAGTAGAGGGTACATATATAGCCTCTATTGGAGGGTACATCTATAACCTCTAGTGGGGGCCCATCTATAATATCTAGTGGAGAGTACATCTATAGCCTCTAGTGGGGGTACACCTATAGCCTCTAGTAGAGGGTACTTCTATAACCTCTAGTGGAGGATACATCTATAGCCTCTAGTGAAGGGTACATATATAGCCTGATGCTAATTTCCATCACTCTTAAGCCTGGTTATACTTGGTTACCATTTACAAGCGCTAGACAACTACAGAAGGAGAAATTTATATGCATGAAAATTACTTGACTCATGATGTACAGCTTTACTGAATGGATAAAGTAAAGTTTGTTAACTTGAACGTTTTCAAAGCCTGGTTCCCATTGGTCGCTGCCCACCGGCTAATGACATACAAATGCATATGTTAACGCTCTACCAAGCCAAATTTTGCAGAATGTATCTAAATTCTTTCAATGCGAATGAGCAAAAACAGGCAATGCTTTGTCTTCAAACTCCTTGCAGTGCCTAATTTGTTTACTATCCATCGTGAAAAATACTAAAAAGTTTTTTTATTTTACACATTTTGATTTTCAAAAATTGATATTACTTAGACCGTCGGTAAGTATGAGTTCCTTAGCAGCTACATACTTGTACAGCCATTAATAAAAATAGTAATAAAATAATATATCAACAGTTAATATACCCTACAGCGCTACAGTCTAACACCAGCGCTACAGCGCTACAGTCTAACACCAGCGCTACAGCGCTACAGTCTAACACCAGCGCTACAGCGCTACAGTCTAACACCAGCGCTACAGCGCTACAGTCTAACACAATGAGTAACGTGATTACTCACAATATCAACTTTATACAGCTTTATACAATTGGAGCTTAAATTGACAAGAATTTTGCCTTGAAAATCGTTTGCAGCACTTTTACATTGATAATCAAGTAGTAAAGGGATCAAGATATTTACATAAAATAGATTTTTAATATTTATGCTAAATATGCAAACAAAGGAGTTGTGTTCTCATTGAGAAGTAGGAGGCCACAACTACTAGTTGAATTTCTTTACAAGGATTACAAACATCAAAATAAACAAACTAATAGTAGAATTCTGCAAACCTTTTGAGTTGACACCGAATTCTATTTTCATGTCAATAAGAGCACAGTCTATGGAAGCCCAGGCTCTTTCGAGTATCTCAAACACACACTCCGAGGTACGAGACATCATATCGACGTGTTGGGCTGTGATCGCTACACCGCCTGCCACCATCTCTGCTGAGATCACATCCTGCAGAGACCACTCAGGGTCATTATTGGCATCATCCTGAAACAGCAACAAACACCTCTACAACATTAGAGAAAAGCAACTGCGTAGAAATGACGGAGAGGTTGATAGCACATGGTAACAAGATACTAATAACTTAACCAGGTTAGCCTGTCCTGCACTAAAGAGATGAGCATCAGATCTTTAGTTTTCTTCATGACCTTTTATATCAGCGTTTCCCTACTCGTTTTCATCGCCGTACCCGCTATAACTGACGAGGGCCTCGCACCTCTTGTTATGAATGAAACAACATGCTCAAAACAATGATATATCGACATATTCGGAATATATGGAAACAATACGTTATTGGAAGGTCATTCTAAGAAGAGTCTGTTTTCACACTGCGGCTACATACATAAAAACTCACTTTATGATCTTTGAATTTTTCCTGCCTCTTGTCTGCTATTATCTAATCAAAACGCAGCTCCTTGAAGGTAACTAAAATGCGCAGGATTGATGGCATTACAATATTTATTTTTAACATATAGAAGCGATGAAATCTGGATTTACATAAGCAAGTTGTTGCAACAACAAATACACTTTCTTCCTCTTCACGATTAATTGTTGCACCCATAATTGGGAAGCCCTGCTTTACATGTATGTAAAATCACTACATCTCGATTAAACATTGGGCAATCATAGTTTAGAGCACTTTTAATAATCTTTTTTTCATTATATTAATTGTAAAAATAATTATTATAATACCAGTTTAAAGATCGGTTACAGTAAGTGTCAGCGACTATCATTAGACTAGGGGATTGCTGCCGTTCAGTTAGCGATCAGTTACAATCAGTAACCAACCTCCAAGTCAGAGTTGTGCGGCATTATGTACAACCCATCAGAACAGTGCTCACACAAAAGTGTTCAATAACTGCACACCTTGTAAAAAGTTTCTCTTTTAACAGGGGTGAACCGAAATCCCTCCTTGACATTGTAGTTGCGCTTGAGAAAGGAACCAGTGGCTATGCGGCGAGTCACCCATTCTATTGGAATCATGGCGCAACGCTCAGCCACAAACTCTCTCTCACTCTCCTGACGCACAAAGTGGTTGCGGATTCCTGCAAGAAATACATAAAGAAAAGAATTGAATTTTTATAGTGCAGTGGCAGGAGGAGTCAACAAATGCTGCAGCCACTCGATCTCCTTGCAAGATGTTTCACTTATAGAAAATACTAGGGATGACCACTTCTGATGATAACTTCAGCATTGAGGTGACAATACTATTTTTTACAACCAAAAACTAAAGTAGCAAATAAAAATGCTTTAGTAAATTATTGTTCTTGGCGGTCATAAAAATACATTTTGAATACAAATTTTCCCATCACATTTGTTTCCTATTATAGTTACAAGGATAGGAAGACATACCTGCATCAGTGAGAAGACCAAAAACACTAGCTGCTGTGCGGGTGGACACTTGAGCCTTTCCTTCCAACTCATTAGCCCTAAATGGAAAAATAGAAGGCAAGCTGAGCATTAGCAGAAAGTTGTTTTCATTATGGATTACACAATAGTGGCACAGCACACTGATCTCATCCGATTAGCAAACATAAAAATGTAGCAAACAATCAGTCTCCTCGTGAAGCTTCGTAAAATTTTGTGTATTTGTTGCCTGGTAACAAATACCCTAAAATCGTGGCTATAACAAACAATGTTGGCAGTTGAAACCAGTGTAGGAATGCAAGCACTGATCCATTTGGCTTCCTTTTTCAATGGCATCACTATTATGTCCAAAATTATCTTTTTGACTCAGGGTCATCAATGGACAGAGCCTTACTTTTTTATTTGCTTACGAAGCACTAAAAAAGGTCTCACGTGGAGCACATCGTCGCATACGGCAATTTGAACCATTCCGAACAAAGTGAATTAGTTCTGGTATCTGCCTCATATGTCACAACTATTATATGATGGAACAAGAATTCTTATATGAATATTATATTTAATTAATTCTGCAACTCAAAAAATTAATGATAAATACTTTAGGTAATTACATATACCATTTAAAAATCGTTACATGAATAATTATAAAAAACCTGCATAATACATGAGGAATTAAATAAATAAAGTGATGATTATTATAAAGAGGTATTTATTGTGACATAACCGTTACTATAAAACAAGTGAGTTCAGGTGTAGTCTTGGGAATTATACACGAGACAAATGGTGTATCAACGGAGTTCGTGATGGAGGTAATGAGTTAGATTACATAAATTTTAAATCTACATACGGTAACTCTTTACATATATTTTTTGTGTTTACATTTGGTACATTTTAAAATTTTATTTTCAACTATCATGACTAATCTCTTGACTTTCACTTGTGTTCTTTTAGTCATACGTCTTTCAGTTTCTTCCTCGCAATGACTACTAGACGGTGTTGGCAACTTTTTGAAGAAATGATCAAAAGATGTTTGCTCGCGTTTGACTATTATATGTTGTCTAAACTAGTAGAAAAGCATTGTCGTCTTACTTTTCTCACCCCTACCATCACTGACATAAGTCATCTTGGGATCTGCAATTTTAAAACTGAAAAATGAAGTTGAATATTATTCCAGCAACTCGAAAGCAAACTAAATACTTATGTACTACTTTACAAACGGTTATGTTCTCAGCAGCTTCCAAAGTCTGAAACTACTTTGTAAGTTGAGACAAATATTTGTACGCTGAGGTGATCGTAATTCGAAATCTGATTACAGCGTATAGTGTCATCACAAACAGCCTTGAATCCATAACCAATAGAAAATAAGCGACAAGTGGAAGCATTACTAAAAGCATTATTAATACAAAGAGATGCTGTATAATCATGGAAAACATGGCATACATGATCAGTCTGCAGCCACTGAAGAATCAAGACACATATTTCAAAAATGTTTTTCAAATTCAGACATTTTCAAATATCAAAGCCTTAATAGTTGGCCTTTGCCACACCACTGAGTGACCATTTCCGAGACAAAGATAGTCTGAGTTCTTCGGCAAAAAGAAGGGTAGTCAAGCCGGCCTTATTCTGCCGTGGATTGCATTGCCACTTCTCACGCAATAGACTGATTACATAATGTTTATGGTGGTCAAATTGTGGTGAGTCAAACAGAGCCAATATCAGCTTGATGTTGACTGTCCCATTATTGATGCCAGCTAGGAGATACTACTCACCCTATGGTATACTAGTCAAGTAGTCACAACCCTGACCACTACAGAGTCAGTAAGCGATATAATGATAGGATCATTCTGGCAGTTCTGCTTATTCAAACACTGTTCAAAAAGGATGTGACACAAATTTTCTAATATATTTTATCAAAAAGTCGAAGGTATTCTTCTATCATTTAAGGTTTCGTGTTATGTTTTAAGTGAACTGACTGCCAGGACGTTTCAAGATTAAAATCGACAAAACTCAATCACGATTTAAAATGTGCCGAAATGACATCCCTAGTTGCTATCATTGCTAAAGTTGATGTTACAGCATTCTAGTTGAACCATTACGTGTGTCTATTCCCTTGGTCTTTATGCAGCTACATAATGACACACTTTCGTTTAATCTGATCATTTTAACCGTGATCAAGTTTTGTTGACTTTAATCTTGAAACATCCTGACAGTCGGATCACCTCAAACATAAAAAACAATCGCAAATAGTATAAAAATACCGACACTTTCCGATAAAATATACTAAAAATTGGAGTAAGTTCATCTTTAAGCAAGCTTCATACCTAGCAGCATTGTGTGCTGTGATACGATCTTTCGAGTACACTATACAGAGGTTAGCATCATCTTTGACAGCGTAAATAATCTTTGTCTTACCCTCAGCAAGTTGTTCACCCCGAACAAGAACCATTTCTGCAACAAAACAGGCACAACCTTGGGTTTTTTTAAGTCAGTGCATAAAAACGACTGTGATAATTCTAAAATTGTTTTATGGCGCTTTAAATCATGACAAAAAATCTTTGCAAAAAAACGTGGGGTTTTCATAAAAGAAAAACGTGGGGTTTTCATAGAAGAAAAACTGCTTTTGGTATATATTATCCCACGACCAAACACGAGCGAAGCAATTGTTTGGGAGCTTTATGATAAATGCATATGTGCACACAACTCCCGAAAATTATCCTCAATGACCGTAACTGAACCCTTGTACCGAAACCCCATCAAAAAATTTAACCATTTTTGTGTAGAGTCGTTTAAGTATAATAATGATACAAAACACATATAAACCTATTTAAATATGTTACCAAGTCTTTGAAAAGTTGAGACAATATCCTAAAACTTACCCATCTGATCGGATAATACATAACTAGACAGATAAATTTGGCCTAAATCGCCATTAAAACCTGACAAGCCTTTTTAATCAAAATTAAGACCGGCAAACAAAACGCCAATATAAAGCTGTGTGACAGATAGTAGAACTAGTAAGTCGTGCGCATTTCACGAGAAAAACATGTACATTTCACCAGTCTATGGCATTGTCCAATTGCCGAAGGTTTCTGTAATTAACGTAGAAGTAATCGTTTCTTTTTTGGCGATTTTATTATTTGATTTAATTATTTGATTTTATAAAATTATTATAAGATTTAATTATAAGAATAACCGTTCCAATTTACAAGATCGACGTATATAGTGACCGATGGTGTGCAATATGTTACTGTTATTATTTTTCTAAAGATTTTGTTGAAGATATTACGGCGGTACTGCAGATACGGCGGTACGAAGATAATATCGCGGTACTGCCAACCCGTTTTTAATATCTGCAAAATTAAGTAATAAGCCTACATTTTCTTGTAGATATACAGCTATTTCTATGACAACTAATTGAAATGTGTTAAGATTTTTAAATTCAGCATAATTTTTTGGATATAAATTCAAAAATTTAAATAAATATCACAACTTCTTGCTATGACGTTTTGAAATGTAAACAAAATTGTTTACATTTCATTGGTTTTCGTTTCTCAAACTTTAACACCAGTTTTCTCAGAACTATGCTTTCGCACCAATGGTAAACATGCACTCAGTTTAATGACCATAAAATCTGCTGCAATTAAACAGGAATCAATTTTTTTTTCACAAAATAACTGAGAATTTTCTCCTTTTGCCAGTTTAGATAACTCTAAATCTCACACACCCGACTCAACCATGGTTTCTGTGATTATGACCCATTTTTTCATTTTGCTCTAGTTTGCAAAAAACTTCCAGACACAAGTGAATGCTAATGCTTGCTTTCTGTTACACATCGCTGTCAAAACCACTCTATATTCAACACTATCACTTTCAAACTGTGTATCTTACACAGTAGCTTGCCATTTTACTTCTAATACGTATTGCACTTCTCCTATTGCAGGGGAGAGATATAAACATATAATCTTTTCCTTTCATTACCGCTGTTTGTTGTACATGATAACACCGAGTACATTACAGCTACAATTGCAGCTACCATTGCAGCTACCATTGCAGTTCTCCTATTGCACTGCAGTGCCATTTGACTGCTAAAATTGCATTTCTTAACCCACAGTAGGTAGGCTTTATTTTTTCCAATATCACTTTGATCGTGGGCTGCAAGACAGGGGAATTTCTAGTAATAATATACTATAAACGTGTGATGGATTTACTGAGCTGAGCTTTTTCTAATTATCATAAGTGTTCAACTATACTCGGATTAGCCCAAAAGCCAGCTTGCGCATAAAGCCCATAGATTAACACCCAGCTTTTGCTATATAAGCAAAGGTGCTCCAGTGTTAAGCGGGAGGGGTAAGGATATGCAACAGAGAAGATACCTTAGTGGGGAGAACAAAGAGCACAGAACAAGTGATACAGACTACGAACGACGAAACTAAAAACTGAGAATGGCGTTCTGATTCTTGATTAAGAACAGCTTGGTAATATTAACCTACCTTTATGCAGCTTTGTATATTTTTGTAACATATATATCTTAACATTCTTACATTTACAAGTGTAACATGTTTATTTGTTAACTCATTTCAGCATTACGCTTGATTGTAGTGAATTGTATCTAATTGTTCTATCTTTTCATGCTTATAGAGCTTGTGTAAATAAAGAGCCATTATTCACCAGACACCTTGCTTGCAACAATTACAGTTGTGCATGAGAGTTATTACTCAATCGGTATAAGACAACGTTGTACGCAGAACCCACTTGCAAGTGGCTAGTCAGCGGCGACTTCCACAACCATCGTTTAGAGTCATCATTTAACAAAAAACGAGCTATCATTTCCTAGCAGCTACAATATAATAGCCGTAAAAGGAAAGTCTGATGCCGAAAATATTGCCTTCTACTTCTTAAATTGATTATATTTTGTACAGGTCTTTTTTATTATTTCCTATTTCTAATGTATAAACTATTAAAAGTTCAATTATACTTACTAGATATTTGGTTTAACTGTACAGCGAATTAATGTGATCGTTACCGTTTTATCTAGTTGATTCAATGGCAGATTTATACCTCTCGCGATTGCGCTGTTTGAAAAGTCAAGTTATCGTATATTGTGTGGTTCGTTAGTTTACACCAAACATAGATGCACTCGATTATTGTGTGATCACACTCAAACTAAGTGTGATCGCTTTATAGTTTTGTACTGAGATTAAATTTTGAAGAAACTGCTCTACGACGGTTTGTTATTAAAAAAAGAAAACAATTAAGACACCTCGCTACAACATTAATATTTTGATTGTAAAGACGGGGAGGTCCCAACTTTCCCTATTAAATTGTAAGAACTCATCATGCTAACTTTCTCGCCTTATAATGAAGTTTTCAGAAATGCGTTAGTTATTGCTCGAGAAAGAAGAAAATCGATATTTTTTGCATAATGTTCTTAGTCTGGTATCGGTTAACCGAAGTAAATGCAATATATTGTACTAACAGATTGAACGCAGAGCAAGGCAGCTGGTTTGCACGTAAGTAATAATATATCTGTTTGTGCACTATCTCTAAGTAAAAGTTTATCCTCGGTATATGTTTGCGTGTATATCCCTTCTAGGCTCTTCACCAACTTTACGATAGGTTAAAGCTAAATTTGATATTCTCTACTAAGTTTCTGTGTGGTTTGTTTTGAATAAACCTTTTAATATAGCCATTTGCATTGCTATGTTAATGGGGTCTGAGATTTTTTTTCAAAAGTTTATCGGAGAGAGGATTCTTTGTATTAAAATTTACATACAGACTTGGTAATATCTGGACAAAGTTTTAATCAACTTTATGAGTCAACTTAGTCATATAGTGGTTCCGAAAGCCTAAGAATATTTTCCTATTAATGTAGTTGTCAGGTTGTAATATTTTTGATAAAGTTACTCGAGAGGCTCTTGAAACATCAACATACGTTTAGGATGATTGTGGGATTTATAGATTTGATTCTGGAAACTGGTGCCTTTAAGGTGTTTTATCAAGAGTTAAAATGACTCATCACTAGCTAGATGACATCAAGATTGTGCCAAATATTTTTTCTATAGTCATTTTATTTATACACCATTTATATATGCATTTTTTATTTCATTTATTTGGTAATTTGCAGTAGCTTCAAGTTTGGAAGACTCGCCATTGCTAGATATAAAAGTAAATGTTGCTAGTATGAGACAGTTTGGGCTAAATGAATGTGTACTCCATTTTCAGATTGGCATTGTTCATCTGCAGCTTCCTTATAAGCCCTGATTCAGGATCCATGAGCAGTGCGGAATATATTTCTTTTCACGACATACTGACTTGAACTTCATTTTAAACTATTCTAGTAACACATAACTGGTCACAATGTCTGTTATGTTAACGGCTACCAAGCATGTAGTTCGCAAAAAGTCTGCAGCCAGAGCTAAAAGTGCATGCAAAAAGTAAGTGTCACAAAAGTAGTTAGTGTACTTCTTTTTATGTTTTGATTGTTAAGATGGGTGTTAAGATGGTTGTTAATATGAGCGTTTTGAATGTTAAAATGAGTGCTTCGACTGTTAAAATGAGTGCTTCGACTGTTTAAATTGGTGTTTGATTGTTAAAATGGGTGTTTTGATTGTTAAAATGGGTGTTTTGACTGTTTAAATGGGTATATTGGCTGTTAAAATGGGTGTTTGGACTGTTAAAGTGGGTATTTTGAATGTTAAAATGGGTGTTTTGACTGTTAAAATAGGTGTTTTGATCGTTAAAATCGGTGTTTGGGCAGTACAAAACTGTTAACGGTTTTGTATTACATGTTGTTTGTTAATCGCTTTGTTGTCCTTATGCTTGTCTTTTACTAATGACTCATTCCTTAGCGGAGTCCCAGAAACAGTACAAAAATGACTACATACATAAAAAATTGTTTTCTTGCCTCTATAATAAAGATCACATAGTCCTTTTGTTATTTTGCTAATGCTGTGGATATCATTTATGACTTTGTTAACAAATTCACCTTTGCTTTGTAAAACGTACTTGAACTGTATTGATAACAAAATGATCAGTAAATTGAAGATGTTTTAGGTATTAGAAGTAATCTTTAAATATGTTATTAAAATGATGCCTTCCTCATGCAATAATCTTAGAAAGCTTCAGTACTAAACTCCATACTAGCAGCCCGCCATTGCTAAAATTTAATCAATATGCAGAATCAATACTTGCTCATGCGCTTTACATGGTAAGCATTATCTTTTCATTTGTTGGGCCGCTGATCAATACTGGAGAGTGAGATGGTAAACTGGTATTGAATGCACTCGAGTCCTTGTTCATCTTTGCGCTAGCTGTCATCACCTCACTACTCGCAGTTTTCTATTGCCAGTTATTTGTTGCCAACAATTTGACATGTTTCTACAACTAATCAACTCATGCCAAATGAAAGAAGTACAAAGCATTTGCAGTTTGATATGTAACACGCTTAAAGAAGGATCAATAGAAACTGTCTCCTTGACGCTCGTGTTAGCTCTTAGTTAATTCTTATTTGTTCAGGAATAATTGGCAGAAACCTGCGTAAATTATTTACTGTGTTTGCAATGGACCCAGAGAGCTTTTTGAATGATTTCTTTTGTCATAGTGTGAAATGTGGCAGAATCGTGTCACAATTTCTAGAGTAGCCTGTTTCTCATTTGGCTATAGCAAGCTTCGTTGCGACTGACACCAGTTGTGAACAAGCGTAGTTCTGACAGATATTTAATGACATTTTGTGGTTGTTCCTCGATTGGCCTTGCTGTTATTGCAGCTTATCTTATGCTATCCGTTTTTACTTTACATGTTTTTTATTTTTTGTTTTTTTAATTAGGTACCAATTTGTGCGTTAAGTATCTTTGCATGAAGCCATTTTAAAAACTCATTTGTGATATTCTGTTAGTTGTTATTGCTAGTTTTGTTGTAAATAAGCCAAGTGTAGGTAACGCCTTGCCTTGTGTTATTTGTGTAGTGTTTGTGGTTTTGTAGAAAGCCAGCAACAAAGGTGAAGTCTGGTGAACCCAAAGTTTCTGCATCCAATGTGAGAACCTGGACTTGGAGCGAAGTTTCAGATGGAGATCTCGGAGTTCCATCTACTGAAATGATTCACACATTAACCTTTCGTAAGTAAACCGCCTTCTCTTCCGGTCAGAATAGGTTGAAGGAAATATTACTGTATTGTTCTGGTATTTCATAGTATTTTCTAAATCTGAATTTTTTTTCAAAAGTCAGTCATATTAGTTGAACCTTGAACTGTGAACCTTGAACTGTGATTGGCTATTAAATGCTTTTCATCTCATTCTCTTTTGTTCTTACTTATTTTTCATTTCTTTATAACCTATTTTAGGGAAAGACACTTTGGAGATTTGGGTAAATGATGTAAAAGCTAAAGTAGAGGTAAATATTTGTGTATTTTGTACTCTAGTGATAATTTCCCTTGATAATGGTCACTACTTATAATTGACAAGACTTTGTGGAAAATATTATATAGTCATTTTATTGTGTTATTTAATTTTAATCTGTATAGGACGCCTTTGCACAAGATGCTGAAGGAGCCGTCATTAACTTTGACTGTAGTCTCCAAAAAGGTAGCATATCGACGTGTCGCGACGAAGCGGGTGAACTTGTTCAGGTCCTAACGCTAGAGACACCCGATGGCCCGGTAGTCGTTGAATAGAAGAAGGAATGACACCCTTTGCTGTCTTGTTTGGCTTTTATTTTATTTCTTATATTGTTGGGGATTGTGTGCTCATTCTAATCCCGATCTTAGTTGAGCACCTACTGCATGAGTAAGTTTGTCACTTTTTTCGGAGGTATTTTATACTGCATGAACAGCATTCCTGTTCATAATAATTTTTGTCAGAGCTCCTTATGTTTTTCTTCGTAGTTTGAAAGTTGAGTCTATTTCCTCTCTTTCTACATGGATACTACCTCGCATTTTTAGCTATTGCATCAGCTTGTGATCTTAGTGCGAGTAGTTTTGAGCAAGAATAGGTCATTCTTTCTTTTTGATTCCACGCAGCTGAGTTAAACATTTAGCTGATTGTCTCTTGTTTGATGCCACCATAATTTCCCTTTTGTTTCACATTTAGAGATACAGTGGATTTGCTATATTTTGTTTTTAATATTTATCTATCTACACATTTGTAGCTGTTGTTTTTCCATAGAATCATATTTTGATATGATTTGCTCAATTGCATTCTGTGATATTGTCTTTGTGTTACTCGTGTTTTATTAAAATACCAAATCACAAATAAAGTTGGTGTGAATTTTTTTGTGGCTTATCTAGATGCTTTCTTGTCCTTGCTACAAAAAATATTGTAGCTCAATTATACATCACCAAAATAGAATAAGGTTAGGAGTTATATTGAGTAATTTGCTATAGTATCTTAGATGTATTCATTCGGGTTTCAACGTGCAAAAGGTTCACTAACCTGTTTTCATAAATGATGAGGTTTTGTGATGGCCAACAATAAGGAGTTTTTGTAGGTGTTATGTGAGATTCGTATTTAACCCGTAAATCCATACATGCACTCAGGATATCATAACAAATGGCTAGACATTGAAATTATTTTGGGTGAGGTCGAATAATATCCTAAGATCCATAGATATAACAAATGCAAACATCGCTTTCTGTATCAAACAAGTAGTAGACAAATTACCCAAACAGGTCCAAAGACAGCAGGAGAATGTAGAAGCAAACTCATACAATCCATACAGTTTCCTTGTAAATAGTAACTTCTGATTTCAATGATTTGAATTGCTCCTGGTCCACAAGTCTTGAAGTATCGTACTAATTAAAATTATACATAAATGCCTATATTAATAAATCTCACCTTATCATCCTGTCTGTCTGTTAGTCTGCATAAACGCTACGCGTTTCCACAACTTTATTCAAACTTCACAGGCATGCGCCCCGTGCCTTCCGTCAGGTCGCTACAAATACTTGACTTCAAAACTCTATCTGGTTCCTAAGAACCAGCTTTATAAACTCACTGTATCTGATTAAAGATGGAAGAAAACCTGGACAGTCTGATCTAATTTAGAGTGAAGTTGAAATAGGTTACTTCATACTTAAGGCACATCCATACCTTTTCTTCCCATTCTACAAGTTTCTGAGCCTTCACCTCATAAATTAAACAAATTATTGAATATTACTTTGGTGTTACATATAGTTAAGTTTTTATATAGTATAGTCTTATTATGGTTTATTATATAGTATAGTCAAGTTTTATATAATATATTTGCTTGTTATGCAATGTGTGCTTATTTAGAGCATTTTTTATTTATTTTTATGCTATGAAACGAATTAAACAAAATACAATTAATTCTTATAAAATAAATACATGCACATTATTTTATTATAATATTACATTCTTTATCACTGCTTTTATGTCATAGGCTGTCAAATTGTCATAGGTTTCTGTTGGCAGTGGAAAAAATCAAACAAACTAGGATCTTTTTATAGGAATTAGCGCTCCAACATGAAAAGGTTTTAACCTATTAAGTGGATTTTAGAGCGAATTAATTTTGTCTGTAGCGGTTTGACTAGAAGCATGTATGTTTTGAATATACATTTGATAAATAATTTGACATTACCTTATCGTAAGGCTGCAAGCTAGAGAAGGTTTCACACACCACTTGCCCGATAAACCTATTGCATGAAGGTTCAAGGTGACCTACAGTCATTTAATATTGATTTTAGAGAACAAAACAATGTCATCACCATAGAGGATAATCTTTATTCTGCTCTGGAGGCGAATCAAATAAAATTTTCTCAACATCTGTTCCTATCTATATTGAAGAAGTTGAGTGTTCGAAGTATAGGATCATAACCGTCTTGTGGGAATCTAGTGGATTCTGAGTTTACCTTTTCAATTTTTAACTAGGCATGAACTTCATCCAACCACTCTAGTGCAGTGTGGCACAACTGTGACTATAATTGAGAACTAAGCAACACCATATCCTGTAATCATTTAACACTCACAGCAGTTCACCTGTCATGCGTGTCATAATTTTGACAAACCATAACTTGTTTTACCCTTCATATATTATCATCGATTGATTATTGAAGCGTTCCCCTTCAAAACATCACTTCTGTAATAGAACTTAAGCCAAGTTCCCCAATGCTTGTGTACTAGCTAGCTGTATCATATTCTATCAGTTTTAGCTAGTTTCACTGTGTACACATCCTGTATTACACCCTCAAACCTCTTCAAATTAATTTGCTTCCAGAGCGGCTTTATATGTTAAAACCATTGTATGTTGAAGCAGAGTTCCATTAGAATTCGATGCAATCGGTTTAATTCGTTCAACAGCAGATAAAACTATAACTTCGCAACAATTGCATCGAGCAATTAGACGCAGCAATAAAGAAGCTACGGAACTGTAAAGGATGAAATTTCAAGTGAAAAAACTAAATTATAGTTTTGACTAAAAGATTTATTGGTACTTTTTTTAGATGAGTGAAAAGAATTGGAGATTTGACCATGCAATAATGATTCCATGTACAAGTACTACTAGATATGCACAGTGGAACTTACTCCAACTTACACTAGAAAAGTTTAAACCAATTTACTGGTAGCTACGATTTAGTTTTTACCTTTTACTGCATTTAATTTCCTTGTTTAATTTCCACTAGATTTTTACTTTCACTTTTGCAGTCTTATGTATTTAAAAAGAATCCAATTCTGCAAAAAGATTGCTCAAATTTTACATTACAGGGTTAGAAACTCAAATATCAATGTGCTCGTAAAGAAAGGTTTTACAGTACTAGTATATCATCTGTTTATATTATCATCCACATAAAATAAAACTAAAAAGTTACTACTAAACCCAAGGTGAAAGCAAACTGCCGAAACCCCGTGTTTCTAAAGGTATGATCACCTCCTGACCATAGCTACCTCTCCAAAATGCACATATTATGATCTAGACAACTAAGACTTGCCACAGGTTTCCTCTAATGGGGAACAGTGTTCTTTATAAATCGACAAAGCAATTAATGAAGGAATCTAAAAACTTAATGAGCATTTAAAAAAAAGCTCATTAAGTTTTTAATGAGCATTTTTTTCATTAAAAAACTTCATTAATTTCTGCTTAAATAAAATTGAAATGCGTGTATGCATTCAGCTAGACTCAATCAAAAATTATCAATGCTATTCTCTAACCATCTCTTTCCTTCTGTTATACTAAAGTAGAAACACCAAGTTTGCTGAAGGGAGTGAGAAATTTACTGTACACTGAAATATTCCTTACAATTTCCGAAAGTGTTGTGCAAATCGAGACAAGCAGTGGATTTATTCGTGCCGATGCACAAGCATATGTCAATCAATAAGTTTCAATAATCGGCATGTTGTATCTCAAACAATGAATTAACTTTGGTTAGACCGCTCAGGCAACACCACGATGTAATATCAATAGCTATTCACATGTGATTCACAAGATATAAAGCAGACCTAATTCCCTTCTTCATTATTGATTAGCTGATCGAATTTTGAGGTCAACTCGCTCCCCTGTATATATAATTGGCTGGTAGCGACTTAAGAGACAGCTGAGCAACCCCAGGGCACTTTGATCCAGGCCGAAATGTTTACCCTTATTTTTCCTAAGTGATTTCTTCGACAAAACCAAGAGAGACTAACTGTTAACTAATCATACAACATGAACTTCCATACCACCCAGAGTGCAAACAATTGGTTTATTTTAAGACATACCAATGCTAAGCGTAAGAACATTTTATTCTTCAATTAAAACTTATAGCGGGGCAAAGAGAACAGAACTCCAAAGTTGGAGACTGCATATAGCCCCATCTCATTCATGAACTGTATTGTGTAGGGTAATGCGGCTGAGAATTCAGCCCCCAGTTGCTCAGAGAATATACTCTAGCGTGTGTAAATTAGCATCTAGACTAGAGTATTTGAATCAGCGGTGCGGGGGTCTGCCTCCTAAATATTTTGTCATCACCACTGAGCTCTTCAGTCTCACTTGACCTGAGAGCTTACGACGTAACGTCTCCCTTTCGGCGGCGAGTCTCCTTTCTTCCTTCTCCTTCATAACGTTCAGTATTTTCTCCCTCAACTCTTTTTCCTTTTGCTCCCCTTCCTCTTTTTCTCTCTTCTTTATCTGGCAATGTAGAACAACTTATAACTATTCAAAATAATCTTTAGAAATGCTAAAACTCCACGCAATCTAAAGCTTTTTACAATGATCAAAATGGTGGCAAAAGGATTTTCCTTAACATCATCATCAATTTTTTTAGATCTTTGTGTTTTGGTCCAACCTTCACCACATTAATTGTATTAAATAGATCAACATTGCATAATGTCTGATTTTGATGCCAACAGGACACAATAGGTATACACACTATTACAGGTCAATTTAGCATGACTTCACACAAAAACATTGAATATTTTATTGTTTGTTAATTTATGAAAAACTGTTGGTATGTGCAAGCACTTACTTTTACGAGTTGTAACATTTTTTTATGCACTCACACTGAGTTGATAGGTTGCAATGTTTATTTTCATAAAATGAAACATATCAGCTCTTTGACAATTGACGTTTTAACCGCACATGCGCGTCATCAGCGTTACAATAAGAACCTGTCCACAGTTTCAATCTTATGCCCTTCATTGCTCTTCTTTAGCTTTATATTATCAAAATATGGGTTTTAAAATAATGAAAATGTTTAATTTCACTGAATCCATGAAAAAAAATTTCCATAGTTGCCATAAAAAACAAAAAATTGGATGTATAGCTGTCACTGGGCCGGTCAAATGTCTAATCACACAACAAATAGGTGAAATACTAGCAAAGACACAGCTGAACCAACTTACTACTATTAGCATAACCCAGGGGTTAATTTTATGTAAAACACATCATAACTCATAATTTTATTCTGGCTAATAATACCAAACACTTCCAATTACAGGTTTTAACAGAAAATTTAACATGACAGCAAGAAGTGATTAAGTGCTTTAATGTTAACTATAAAATGAATTACATTTAAGCCATATCAATCCCAATCAGATGGCAAAATAAATCTAGGCAGCAAAATATATGAATTTGATTCATTAGGTGTTTACTGGGCAAAACTTTGTCTTGGAAAAAATAAATTGTTTAAACTATAATAAAAGTGATTGCAATTATGTAACATTTGTTACATTTCTTAATAAAATAGTGAAAAACAGCTCTTCAAAGTAATCACTGTTATGCGTTGGTCTCTCTGAAATCTGGAAATTATTATGTAGATTGGAATCAAACAAATTTTAAAATACGAAAAACTTAAGAAATTACTTTGAAACTATTTTATTAATGATCAATTGGACAAGAAAAGTTAAATCGGTGCGAAATCTACCAAATATTTATAAAACAAACAATTACAAAATGTTCACAATCAAACAATGAGATTAAAACTAGGCAAAAAGTATTTTTGACAATATGTCGGCTAAAATTAAATGTGAGTATAAAAACTGCTTTCTTGAAAAAAGTTTAAACAAGAACAACCTGCAGTCACTAGTCAAGAGCGACCTGCAGTCACTAGTCAAGAGCGACCTGCAGTCACTAGTCAAGAGCGACCTGCAGTCACTAGTCAAGAGCGACCTACAGTCACTAGTTAAGAGCGACCTACAGTCACTAAAACCAACGGTCAAAGTTTGCCCTAATGCGCTGCTATGCCATCTATCATAGCTTATTATTCATGTTGTTTTAATTATATATTCGGTATTCATAAATATTCACAATACTTCGTGGAGAGAAATACAAAATTCAGCACTATTCAAAGTTCTATTCACAATGATGTTATACTACCATGATTACCACCTCTTTGCTCCATAAGTTGACAAACTGATGACGTCATAGGTGAGTCACTATACTCAATTTTATTCTACTAACTGCAATCATAGTAAACTGTAGCAATAGAATAAGCAGCTACTTCAAGTCTCCAGTCTCATAGAGTTATAAACTAAAAACTAAAGCTAAGATATACAGTTACTAGCTGTGCTACCAGGCGTTGCCCGAATAAAAAAAGTCTTCGGACAAAAAATTGATTTGTATTTAACATATAACAACATTTGCCATTCTAACTTTCAAACTACATACCATGAGAGAAGTGTTTTGTGTAATTAAAATAATTTGAGAGAAAATAAAAACAACTGTAAAGGTTTTCAAACTTTGTCATACAACTTTTAAACTCATATTTTATCATATCATTAAGAAAATGTTTCGTGCAGGACAAATAAATTTTAAAAACATTATAAAAAGGCTTGGATGTAAATGTGAAATAATTAGCAAGTAATAGCTAAATTAGGTCGGTTTTGCTACGATTACAATAAAATATGATTCAATAATTCGGTAATGATACAATTAATACGAACTGAGAGAAAAAAATAAAAATTCTGAATATGTGGAATTAATAATAAAAATTCTTGCATAGACGTGTATGTGTGCATAAAAAGGTTTCTGTTCCACTAGAAGCTATCCATCAAAACTTTGAATATGGAGACACTCCTACTCTGCGGAGACTCTTCCCACGAAAACAATGCAACTGTCCGCGCGAGAAGAGTTGGCCTTGACCCCGGATATAGTGATTGAACCTTATGAAAAGTATTTCTTAACAGGGACGTCGTAACGCGTGGTCGCATTGGTAAAATAATCAGCATGCGCTATATTTATATCTATAGCCGGAATGCAGACAGACGACAGACTTTGAGAAATATATATATAGATGTCGTGAGCTACGCAAGTTGAGAGCGTGCAAATGCACCATTCCTGGCTGAATCACAATAACTACATGTGCAAAGAAACTTAAGAAAAGCTAAAGGCGGCTAAAAGTAGATGCGATATGAGAAGCATTATTGATTAACACATAAGCATGGTGTGCTAGCGGGCAATTAGCCACAGGTAATCCAGCCATGCAGCTATCACGCAATAGAATTATAAACAACTGTGTTGGTTTGACTTTGACCTTTTGACCTCTTATCAAGAGTTTGCTGCCGCAAAAACGGTGGCATGTCTTGAGAAGTGTTAAAAACATAAAAAACCATAAAACTTTTAAAACTAATGTTCTCGTCGGCTAGTCACGGCAATAATAAAAATACAATAAGTAATTATACCAATCATATAACGCATTAGAAGCCTCAGCAGTAGAAAATGTTATACAGTGTGACGTAACAACAATACATAAATGTTATACAGTGTGACGTAACAACAATACATAAATGTCATAGTGTGACGTAATAACAATACATAAATGTTATACACTGTGACGTAACAACAATACATAAATGTTATACAGTGTGACGTAACAACAATACATAAATGTTATACAGTGTGACGTAATAACAATACATAAATGTTACACAGTGTGATGTAACAACAATACATAAATGTTATAGTGTGATGTAACAACAATACATAAATGTTATACAGTGTGACGCAACAACAATACATAAATCTTATAGTGTGATGTAACAATAATACATAAATTAAAGGCGTAAAGCTTTTGACAAGAGGCAGCCCTTGAGCATGCTAGGCAGGAAATACCTCAATTTTACGACGCTTGGCCTCGGCGTCTTTCCGTAACTTTTCTTCAGCCAGCCTCTTCTGTTCTTCAACTAGTTCACGTTCTCTCCTTTCTACCTCCTCCTCTGTCTTTCGCTTCTGCAAAACACACAAATAACTTCTTTTAGAGACAGCTTGAAAAGATGATGATCAGGAGGAAATTAAATTTCACAAACATTTGAGCATATTTTAAAACTAATAAAGGCCTCTAAATAAAATAAAATTGCCATTTGAATCAGTTACTAAGTGTATTAGCAAGAATTCAAATGTCAGCTGATGGAGATGATTTACTTGATTGAAATTATTTTTTAGAAAACTTGATTGGTGACTATTTTTTATTATTGTCTGTCAGCTGAGTTAAAATGTCTCGCATCATAAAAATAATTTTACAAAACTTTATTCTCAAAATTTTCACCGGCATGCAAATAGTCTACATGTTAGTCGGCAAGCAATTCTGTGCAGCCAATTGGTAAATACAGACGACATAAATATCACGTTGAAATACAGACTATCATCATAAATATATATAAATGTATACTAGCGGAACTACCGGCGTTGCACGGGTATTGAAAGTCAGCTGATAAACAGTGACAGGTGATGTAGTTGCCTGCCACTTGTCATTAGCCTGGCACATTGTCAATGGCTAATTTGAGTAAGCTTACTAATAAGAGCGGAGAACGGTAGCGCGTTTTCACCCAAATAGCAACATATATCGCCCAATGAATCCATCAATCTCGCGTAGCTAAATTGGTAAGGAATTTGCCTGGTGAACGGGAGGTTCTGGGATCAAATAATCTACGATTTGGATTCTTCATTCCAACATTTTAATAGCTATAGCTGGACAAACCTAACTACACACGTACACACGCACACACACAAACTTTGAGATTTAGGTACACTATATAAATACTAGGCGCAACATTGACACAGGAATCTACGGGTGATGTACGGCAGTCTCACTGACCTTCACCCTGTTGATAAGTTCAGTCAAGAGTCGTATACTCTCAAGCTTGCGCTGGGCTATTAGAATCTTACGCTCTTCCTTAGCAATATTCAGTGCGATCTTCTTCTCTTCCTCCAATCGTCTCTTTTCATCGAGCTTTTCCTTCCTTTTCATTTCTCGTTCTCTCTTTCGCTTTGACTTTTGTTCTTGTTCCTCCCATGCCTTCCGTCTACAAACAGATATAGTTTCCATAGTTGAGCCTCTACCCGTGATACCTGATTTTAGTGATTTTCTGAATAATTTTCACAATTTTTTTTAAAACAATGCACTTTTTAAGTGAAAGGAACAAAGCTGCTAAAACTTAAAAAGATGTAAAAAGTTTATAAAAAATAATCTTTACTGTAATAAAAAAAGCATCTGCCTGTCGCCACGGTAGAAGGTTGGGAAAACGATCCCATTTTATGGGATTTGAACTCTGGAATTTCAGTATCGTAGACTGACAGTCTAACAAGTGAGCCAATCAAAAGCTTTAATATATTTCTGAATGATTGCGGAGATACATGTAGTTATTAAACCTGACAATCTCTCACATCACACCGGACTTGCAGGGTAATAGTAATGATAATATTTACACTAAGTTAGCTTAAACATTTATAGTCTGAGTTGAGTGAGTTATCTTTAAACACGCACATCCTCAGCCTACACTTTCATTCGTGTGTCACTAAACCATAATAATAATAAAAATCTAAAATAATAGAGTAATAATAAATATCTCTCTATTGATCATTACTTCATAAATTTGTGTTAATGTAGTATTTATTAAATAAGTATCACAGGTTTTTGAACTTGCAAAACGAATTAAACAAATTTCATTGTATTCATATATGAATATCTGCTCCAATATACAAAGGTTTTAAAATAGGAAACAAGTTTTAGAACGAACTTTATATGTTAAGGTTTGACTGTATCTGTAGTTTGCTCATTTGAAATAGAAATATGATAATAATGTGACCTTTTCTTGCAACAAAAAGAAGATAAAATCGCATCGGCCTCTGAACGAAGGGCGTCAAAAACAAGATTACAGAGATCAACATTTAAATGTTTACAGCATTAAGGCTTCGATTAGTAACGATTGAGAAATGGCTGGATAAAAGGTGCAAGAACTTTACTCCAGCTTTTGATGAAGCCAGAACTCGGCCACTACTCAGCATCTACTGTTCAAAACACGCACATATTTCGCTATTCCAAATGAAAATCTACTGACCTCTGTAGTAATTGCTTTTACGAATGGGCAACCTTGAATACATTTTGAAAGGCATATTCATACTGAAGGAACCTTATTAATTTTTTTTACAAAAATTGAAAATTTAAAGTCGTCTGTAACAAGATCTCACGTGTAAACGATGAAGGGAAAGTCCCTCAGAATAATCACCAGTGATTGGATCAATTTGTTGCAGTCAATTGACCAATACGTCATAGCAATACATTCAACTGGCCAATAAGACATAGCATTACATTCAATTGGCCAATAAGACATGAAGATACATTCAATTGACTAACAGGACATAGTGGTAGGTTCAATTGACCTTTCAATCAAACTTTTTTACATGGGCTGTTGACATTTGTTGTCAGAGTCTATTGTCTGTTATGTATTAGCAATTAATTTTCAAAGAAAACAGACATGCAAGATATTGGCTATTTATTGCAGGTAACTGTACCATAATTAACTCTGTATAGGCTAGTGGCAAATGCAAATAAAATGAAGTTTGAATAAGTGATTAGAATGCCAACACGCAATACAGCCTCATCAAAAGTTTTGATTACAAACGTTGTATCACTAAGCCGCCTAGAGCAAATACGGCTTAACGGAGATATGACAGGGGCAGTCTACGCATTTGTAGAAAATTGTGACAGGGTAGACAACTTTATTCTAGCCAAAGGTAAATTTTTCATGAAACATTATACAACTGTTTAGCTACGTGGCCATGAGCAGTCACATACAAAAAACAAAGAGAAAATCCTGCCCTTATAGCTATAGAACTGATCCTGTCCTCATAGCTATAGAACTGATCCTGCCCTTATAGCTATAAAACTAATCTTGCCCTTATAGCTATAGAACTAATCCTGCCCTTATATCTATAGAACTAATCCTGCCCTTATAGCTATAGAACTAATCCTGCCCTTATAGCTATAGAACTAATTCTGCCCTTATCAGGGTTGGGTAATTGATTTTATTTCAAACAGATCCATTTGCAAATTCAAATACCAAATACTATATTTATTTGATTTGGTATTTGGTTTCGAGAATTTCCAATATTTGGTATTTTATTTGGTATTTGGTTCTTAGATTTCTCAGTATTTGGTATTTGATTTTGTATTTGATTTTGAAATTTCCCAGTATTGCTATTTGATTTGGTATTTAGTTTCGAGAATTTTTAGTAATTGGTATTTATTTGATATTTGGTCCTGAGATTTCCCAGTATTACTATTTTATTTGATATTTGGTTCTGTGACTTCCTAGTATTTACTATTTTATTTGGTATTTGGTTTAGAGAATTTCCAGTATTTGGTATTTTATTTGGTATTGGTTCTTAGATTTCTCAGTATTTGGTATTTGATTTGATTTTGAAATTTCCCAGAATTACTATTTGATTTGGTATTTAGTTTCGAAAATTTTTAGTAATGGTATTTTATTTTATATTTTTATTCTGAGATAGCCCAGTATTTAGAATTTTATTTGGTATTTGGTTCTGAATTTATAAATATTTGCTAATTTATTTAGTAAATGTTCGGTATAATTGAGATTGTCCAGTATCTGGCATTTGCTTTGGTATCATAATTTGGTGTATAATTGGCCAATATTTTTTCTGGTATTTTGGTTAATTATTCGGTATGAATATTTTCTAGTATTTGGTTTTTGATATTCGTTAATATTTTGCATTCTGATAATCAATTTTGATTGGTATAAGTTTATAATCGCTAGCTAGAAATTATTACAATATTCAACTGATGTTTAGAAAGCTTTTCCTTCACAGCTCACATTTAACGGCAACCCAGTACAAAAACCATCAAACCTCCCTCTGGTCTGCATTGCGCTTGTATGTAATTGTAGTTGTTGGATGTGAACGTGATCAGTCATTTTTAAATAATTTGATAATTCAGTGTGCAAATAAATTTAATTTGGTCTTGATATTTTCCAGTGTTTAATATTTAGCATAGTTAGCATGATGTTGATATTGAATTGACATTTCTCATTATTCAATTTGGAGTCGGCTCTGTAAGATTTCACATCACTTGGTTCCGAAATTTCCCAGTAGCCTACCGCTATTTGATTTGATATTTGGTTTCTAAAATTTCCAGTATTTGGTATTTTATTTAGTATTTGATTCGGAAGATTCACAATATAACTATTTGATTTGATATTTGATGTCGAGAAATTGCAGTGTTTGGTAATTTATTTGGTATTTTAATATAAAATTTCCCAATATCCCTATTTGATTTGGTTTTTGGTACTGATATTGCCAAGTATTTGATATTTTATTTGGTATTTCGTTTTTAAATTTCCAAGTATTACTATTTGATTTGGAATTTGGTTTCAAGAACTGCCAGTATTTGATATTTTGTCTTGGGATTTTCACGTACTACTATTTGATTTGATATTTGGTTTGAACAATTGCTAGTGTTTGGTATTTCACTTGGTATTTGGTTTTCAAATTTCCGAGTGGTACTATTTGATTTGGTATTTGATTTACAGAATTGTGAGTATTTGATATTTTATTTGGTATTTGGCTCTGAGATTTTCAAGTATTTGGCCTCTTATTTGGTATTTGGTTATGATATTTTCCAGTATTTGGTATTCTAATTGGTCCGCCAAATTGGCCAATTACCCAACAGTGGCCCTTATAGCTGTAGAACTAATCCTGCCCTTAAAGCTATATAACTAATCCTGCCCTTATAGCTATAGAACTGGCTGTCTACTCGAACAGCAGATTAGGTTGTAGATGACAGATTTCCTCCAAAGGAACCAAAACCATTTGTCGTGCGCGCCAGTGTGAGCAGTAGCGCGGTTCAAGGACAAACACCAATTATTGTCGTTATGCGCTATCTACTGGGCTAACAGAATTAATGCTAAGGATGGCAAGGTGTTATCGAGGACATTACCCTTCTGCTCGGCGATTTTGAAGAGCTCTTTAAGATAGCCTATATTCATCAAAATATGAATCCTACCACAAAGCTAGTTATGGGTGCTCTGTGTTCGCACTTGATTATTCACAGGTGGACTCCTGAGAAATTTAGGTATATTGTAACCACTGTCTACCAATAAAATATATCACTAATGCAATTTAATATTACTTGAAAATTTGTTTTATTCTATCAAGCCTGTTTAGATATTGTGAAAACAGTACATGTAAAATACCCCATTTTAGCTAGATTAGAAATATAAACACAGCTCATATTTTCGATTTTTCACTGTATACACTTACCATAAAAACTCCATTTGAACACCGTGGCGCTAAAATAGAGATTATGCGGTAAGTGATAACGGTTAAAAGGTTATACAGTGTAACAGCTAACAAAAACAGATGGTGACACACACATCATAGCTTCGCAATACGCATAGTATGTAAGGTTATCTGCTAGAGTATAGAGTAAAAGAAAGGGGTGTGTGCACGTGGCAGTTCAAAGATCAAATTTCATTAATCAAACCTCACGAAAAAAATACAATGTCTCGTCTGCTTACGCAAGCAAAATCGTAAAGATTGTTTGATTTTTTACCTCTACAACCAAACTTCAAATTGTTATAAATGCTAAGCGTGTTTTCTTATTAAGTAAAATTATATAACGGCTGAAAACAGCGGCAATCAGTTAATGGCAAATACCATGGACATTGAGCGGATAGATGGTCGACGATTATTGCAGGGGATGATATTCCAACTCTCAGTTCACTCTTTACTATAATAAGAGTAGTGTCCGCTTACGGTACCAACTCGGCCCTCTCCTTGAGGCAAGGAAAAAGTAATATGAGTTACATGAATAATTTTGATAAATAATTTTGATAAACATTAAAGGATCATCTACATTTCATATACGCGTAATGTCAAGGACATCTCGCTTAGACTCAGAAGAATAATCAACTGCCACTCACTCAATCTCCCTCTTCCGGTTCTCTTCATACTCTTTTTCTGCTTGTTTCTTTCTTTCCTTCTCCAACAAGAGAGCTTTTATTTTCTTTGTTTCGAGTTCGCGCCTCTTGATGGCCTTGTCTGTCAGATGTTTGGTCTTGTCAAAGTCGACCTAGAAGAGGGAAGCATCGCTTGCTGCTTAAGGTGCATCGATGGTAAAGTTAGCGCTATGTATTTCCGCGCTCATCTACCTACGTGTCGTAGGCTGCTCATTTTGACATTCATCCTTCTGCTTACTGCGTATAAATTTTAAAACAAATTGTTGCACTTAAAACGGCAATAACTGAAGGACTACATGTTTTTGAAATACCTGGTATGATGAATACTTATTGGGATGAAAGGTTTTTGTACATGATTTGCATATTTTAGGTGCGCGAGTGTTTCTTCTGCATTATGCAAGTATAGCTGATCAATCGGTTTAAAACAGTTTTGTGTAAAGTATCAGCGATGCCAACACGCCATGTAGGTATCCAAGCTGGAATAACACTAATATGGAAACTAACACGAGGAAAAACATAAATGCTCGTTGCATCTATATTAATAAATTCCACATTGTCATTGTGTGCGTATGTCTGTGTCTGTTGGACTGCATAAACGCTATGCATTTTCATATTTTTGACGGATTTTTTCAAACTTCATATGCTTATACTATGCACTTTCCATGAGGTCGCTAAAAAGTTTTGTTGTTAAGACTCCGGTCAGTTCGTTAAAACAAGCCTCTAAAACACCCACCCGCGAGCTATTTGATTGAGAAGATCTAACCGAGGCAGCGATGCCACATTTTCAGCACAGCTACGCTGACTGAAGAACACCATGAACATACGTAGTAATTCCTTTCACACTTTGAAGCCTGGACCCGATATAATCCGGAAATATGCTTTTCCACTCGGTCCTATGCAAGAGTAAACTCGGATTTGCAGTTTCAAGACTATTAGTTCTAGAAAAATCGCCAAGCACTTCTAACTGACAAAATGATAACTAGCTGCCATCAGAACATTAGTTCCTATTAATATACTGATTGACGGCGAGCACTTCTAACCGACAAAATGATAACTAGCTGCCATCAGAACATTGGTTCCTATTGATATACTGGTTGACGGCGAGCACTTCTAACCGACAAAATGATAACTAGCTGCCATCGGAACATTGGTTCCTATTAATATACTGATTGAAATTCTTAAAAATGAAGATAAAAACTAGGTGAGCTAACTAAAAAGCATCTCTGCAGAAAGGGCTTTATACATACTCTGTCAGACTTGGTTTACGTCATTATGTTTCTTCAATTACCTCTAAAACAGGGGTTCTTAACCAGTGGGAAATTTCCCACCAGTGGGAAATTTGAGGATTTGAGGTGGGACATTCTCAAACTTCAGATTGAGAATATTTATTACGCGCATTTCAAGGATATAGCTGTTGTACTGTATTTTCACCACATACATGGTGCAGATACATGCTTTTATTGTGGGTACAACTGTATGCATACGGAAACCAAGCCTAGTGATGTATCAAGCAGCTTATTGGATATTTAAATTACTCTATTGTTGTGTTTATCTTAAACTTCATTTTTCCATAAATAAAAAGTATATCATGATAAGCTATCCATAAAATATGATTTTTATCACAGTTCAATTAATAATTGATTCATTTTGACTGTATGGCAAAATGCTATCTAAAAAGCCTTCTCCTGCAACCTGAGAGAGACAAAAATACCACAATTTTTGGCTGTTAGAGAGGGGAAAATCTCAAAGTGTGGTTTGTCAAAGTGGGAAATACACTGAAAAAGGTTAAGAATCATTGCTCTAAAACATCATATCCTTGAAAGAATGTGAAAAAAAGCCATTTACTCAAATTTTATTTCTGTTTTTTCAACGGATTTCTACAAACTTGAAGCTTCATTATGGTATTCAGTTCAAAAGGCATTGATTGTACTATTCTAAGTACTTTTGCACGATTAAAAGTATTTAACATGGTCTAGGATGAAGAGGCTTGCTCGAGGATGCAAGGTTAGGCTTCAGTGTTGAGCTCATTCAGCTTGAAGTTGCCCTTCAACAGTGCTTCAAGGACGCAGAATCAAAGCTTGCAATATCATTGACCAAAGTTTAAAAAAATAATTCTCACAACTTCCTCTGGTTAGTTCTGGTTTACACATGGCTTATGCATTAATTAATCCACCAAAGGTCAGACATCGGATTCTTTCAGTTTGCTTTTTCAATGCGAAAATCAATACTTACAATACATTAAATGCTAAATGGAAAAGTTAAACTGACAAAGGCACGATAATCAGACACGTCTTCCACTCTGAAGGCTATTGTTCACACACAAGTGTATTATAGTGTCAGAGATGCTTCACTACGAGAAGTGAATCAAAGGAAATGGTACTTGGGAATCAGTCCAAGTTCTCTAACTAACCGTATTAGCTAGGCCATATCACTTCATACAGAGAGACACGAATACCTCACAAAAGACCGATACCATACATCTCCAGCTCTCCCATTGATTGACTTTGTATCATATGTATTGGCAGATTGTTCGTGACTTAACGATGGCAAGTTTGGATATGACACGAGCAGACAGGTGAAATTCGTTCCATAGGTCCTCTTTTTACACGTACAGAGCCAAGTATACAAATATGGTGTGAAAAACAGTAAACACTATTTTATAAAACTGATCATTGTACCGTGGCAGTAGGATTTACAGATTAAGATCACCACTGTAGTATAATTATGGTACATGTAGAAGTTAAGAAGTATACATGTTGGTGTGACAATACCATGAAATTCGCTAAAATCACACAATGAGCACTACTACATGTCTTTTCTTACCAAAGCTATCTGTTGATACGGTGATAAATTTTAATTGATCTTGTTATCCACAGAAAGTGCCATAAAGTGCCTAAGTCCTGACTATCTAGTGGTTTTACTTTTCTTCTGAGCATTAAAAAGCATATTAACAAAACACACACATTGATTGTGGCCTTAAAAAGGCTGGGAAAGAGAAGACGCCACTGGGACCGAAGAAATACAGATTGCGGCCTTGTGAAAAGGCTGTTAAAGAGAAGACGCCACTGGGACCGAAGAAATACAGATTGTGGCCGTGAAAAGGCTGTGAAAGAGAAGACGCCACTGGGACCAGAGAAATACAGATCATGGCCGTGAAAAGGCTGTGAAAGAGAAGACGCCACTGGGACAAAAGAAACCGCCTACGAGTCACCGACACACCATTACTAATCCAGTGAACAGAAGAAGCATTGTACGCACCTTAATATTCGCTGTGTATGCCTTGCCTTCACTGTTAATATGCATCAACTTCATACCACGTAAGGCCTCCATACACTTGACGAAGCACATGTATTCCTTGTACTGTATATAGACATCAAAGACAAGGTCCTGTCCAAACTTAAACGTACTTATGCTTGAGCTAGACCCCGCTGTCGGCATCATCAGCTCCTCTCTGCAAATAAAAACATGAAGCTTCTACAAATGATAAAAATAACATAGTACCATACGAGTGTCCAAAATGGGGACTACTAACATACGAAAAATATGAGATACAAAAAAATTTCAAGAAAATTTTCTGAAATACGAAATGAATTTGAGATATGAGAATAGGAAACTAAACTTGTATCTCAAGGTATACCGAAAACTACAATCTCACTCTTTTGTCAAGTTTCTGAAAGTAATACACAGTTTTCATTAATTCTTTTTCAAGGCAAAATGAATGATATACACATTCATGGTCATTGTCTTTACAAATGGCTGAGTGAAACCTACCTATAAGGGTCAGAAGGAGAGATATGAGTGGGTGAAACATACTTATAGGGGTCAGCAGGAGAGATATGAGTGAGTAAAACATACTTATAAGGGTCAGAAGGAGAGATATGACTGAGTAAAACATACTTATTAGAGTCAGAAGGAGAGATATGAGTGAGTGAAACATACCTATAAGGGTCAGAAGGAGAAATATGAGTGAGTAAAATATACCTATACGGGTCAGAAGGAGAGATATGAGTGAGTGAAACATACCTATAGGGGTCAGCAGGAGAGATATGAGTGAGTAGAACATACCTATAAGGGTCAGAAGGAGAGGTATGAGTGGGTGAAATGTACCTATAAGGGTCAGAAGGAGAGATATGAGTGAGTAAAACATACATATAAGGGTCAGGAGAGATGTGAGTGAGTGAAACATACCTATAGGCTAAGGGTCAGAAGGAGAGATATGAGTGGGTGAAACATACCTATAGGGGTCAGCAGGAGAGATATGAGTGAGTAGAACATACCTATAAGGGTCAGAAGGAGAGATATGAGTGAGTGAAACATACCTGTAAGGGTTAGAAGGAGAGATATGAGTGAGTGAAACATACATATAAGGGTCAGGAGAGATGTGAGTGAGTGAAACATACCTATAGGCTAAGGGTCAGAAGGAGAGATATGAGTGGGTGAAACATACCTATAGGGGTCAGCAGGAGAGATATGAGTGAGTAAAACATACCTATACGGGTCAGAAGGAAAGGTATGAGTGGGTGAAACATACCTATAGGGGTCAAGCATAGGTACATCCATGCAACGAATATCTCCGTATTGGCTGAACACATCCTCAATGACAGTCTGTGATGGCTTACCGCTGTTCTTAGAGTGCCTTTCAGCAAACCACTTACAGGGCATCTCAGAGAGATATATCGTGTCTGGTCTCTCACCTGACAGCAAGGGTCAAAACAGTTCTATGTAATAAAACATCTAAAACCACAAATGTTTAACAGATATAGTTGGAGCAAATTGTTTTATGGAAAAGACTGTCTTTAGGTTTTCTAGTATAAACACTACATATAGTTTTTCTAGTACAAAGGCAGCACACAGTTTTTCTAGTACAAAGGCAGCACACAGTTTTTCTAGTACAAAGGCAGCACACAGTTTTTCTAGTACAAAGGCAACACTTGGTTTTTGTGAAAAAAATTTCCCAACCACATGTCAAACTTTTATCATTCCATTAGCAATGGAAAAGGACAACAAAAATCGGAAATGTAAACAACCAGGGATTGTCCCTGTAGATATCTGATCATGTATATTATGAACACCCCATAACATAGTAGAGATTTGATCATGTATATTACGAACACCCCATAACATAGTAGAGATTTGATCATGTATATTACGAACACCCTATAACATAGTAAAGATTTGATCATGTATATTATGAACACCCCATAACATAGTAGAGATTTGATCATGTATATTACGAACACCCCATAACATAGTAAAGATTTGATCATGTATATTACGAACACCCCATAACATAGTAGAGATTTGATCATGTATATTACGAACACCCCATAACATAGTAGAGATTTGATCATGTATATTACGAACACCCCATAACATAGTAGAGATTTGATCATGTATATTACGAACACCCCATAACATAGTAGAGATTTGATCATGTATATTATGAACACCCCATAACATAGTAGAGATTTGATCATGTATATTACGAACACCCCATAACATAGTAGAGATTTGATCATGTATATTACGAACACCCCATAACATAGTAGAGATTTGATCATGTATATTATGAACACCCCATAACATAGTAGAGATTTGATCATGTATATTACGAACACCCCATAACATAGTAGAGATTTGATCATGTATATTACGAACACCCCATAACATAGTAGAGATTTGATCATGTATATTATGAACACCCCATAACATAGTAGAGATTTGATCATGTATATTACGAACACCCCATAACATAGTAGGGATTTGATCATGTATATTACGAACACCCCATAACATAGTAGAGATTTGGTCATATATATTACGTACACCCTACGACTATGAGGTAATAACTTCTGCAGAGCAAGCTGAGAGAAACTTGAGCGCTGCCAGCAGCAGATTAATGCATTCAAACGAGGTAAACGGAGATATCACGGAAATGAAGCCTATCAGCTGACGAAAAAAGCAAACAAGAAGAACAGCTTGTTTAACGGCGAGAAGGAGGTTATACGACGCCGAGTTGTTTGTTGCTAGAATCACTATTGATTCAAACAGAACCAACAGAGCTATTGAATATCAAACGTGTTCAGACTCAAATTTCCAATTACATAGACAAGGTTAAATGTTAAAGTGTCTGAGTTACAAAGTGCGTAGCAGACAAATGATTACACGCATGCGTTAAGACTTAGACTGGGTCCCTAACAATGAGCTGAGTGATATAACAGTGAATAAACTGTAATTGCCGTTGTGGAACCAAAGGCGCATCCAAATATTCAATTGCGTGTGCGTGTAGGGTCCTGTAGCTATTCAAGCGGTACCATGCAAAGTTTACCTTTTCAATGGTTAATACAGACTTTTAAGCTTTTCCAGAGCAGCACATAAAAAAGCTAAGCCCACAGTGTGTGTACAACCAAACTTTGGCTTACGATCACCTCTACACACTTTTTTGAATACTACGTAAGATTTGACCAAATACCTGTCTCCGCATCCCAAATAATTTCCAATATTACAATTTTGTGAACAAAACTAAAAAAGTGAGCAAAAATTAAACACATAACGTGATAATAATAAAAAACACAAATTAAGTTAATTCAAGCAATACGTATTCAAGGTTATAGTAAGTTATACCGTGTGTTTCCATCACTCACTCTACCATAGTAGCCAACCTACACACTACTGAGCTTACCTACGCATACCTACCGTTTACCTATCCGCATACTTTTAAGGTGAAGTAAAAAGAGACACCTCATTTTATTATTAAACAGACCAGCATTTCTATAACAATGCAGTTATTTATTTTATATAGTCTATATAATGCATTTGATATGATTCTATACATGATTATGTGAAGTATTTATTGGTGGTTTTTAAGACTACAAATTAATTACACAAAAGTATAACGTATTCTTATAAGAATGCTAGTAGTAAGCCCAGTGATGCCAGGAATTTTTTTAATTTACAATCAGATAGTCAGCAGGCTTGTGTCTACGAGGCTGGTTCACAGAAACCAGATAGACTTTTGAAACTAAACATTTTTATCGGCCTGTCGAACGGCACAGGGCATATTATCATCTTATTGTATGGAGTGCACAGCAGACCAAGGGAGACAAATCTATAATTGGTTTTGATATAAATTCAAGCTTGAAGAAGTTGTTTCTGTATAAATTTGTTAAAATTATCTTCTTAAACATTAAATGTTGAAAAACATGGAGCATTGGTGTTCGCAGTTGTCACTAGTAGTAAGTTCAGCAATGCTTGGAATTTCTTTTATTATGAATCAGATAGTCAGCAGGTGGGTGTTTAAGAGGCTGGTTTTCAGGGACCAGACGGAGTTTTGAAATCAAATATGGTTAACGACCTGACAGAAAGCACAGAGCAAATGCACGTAAAGTTTAGATGAAATTGGCCAAAAAATATGGAAACGCATAGCGGTTAGTCAGACTAACAGACAGACTATTAGACGGATTAACAGACAGACACACGCAATAATAACGCGGGATTTACCAAAGTAGATTTTCTCCAACATAAGACAGTTTTGATACATGAAGCAAATAGTGCAAATGCAGAGGTTTATAGGTACATGAGTATGTTTGGAAACAGCTCCGTTCATTTTGAAAAAAAATCTTTGTTTTATATTTATTATTATAAGAGCAAGAAACTCAGGAAACTTTGTACAAAATGCACAAATGTAAAATATTTGATGGTAATGTGCATTGGGTAACGCGAAGTGCCCAACTCCCGAAGCAAGCATCAACTCGTGACACAAGTCAATTATGAACCCCTCAACCATTCTAGGTAAAAACGATGACAGACAAATAAAGACGATGGTCTAGACTGCAAGGGTCTGCAAACTTTTCCCCTCAAAGAGCCATTTGGACTCGTTTCCAGCAGGAATGAAAGCAGTGGAAGCCACAAACACTTTTTGATATTTTAAATTTTAAACAAAATACTACATGTCACTTTTTTGTTTAGCTTTTAATGCTTTCATACCATGTTTACACCATAAAATGAAAAGGTGTGGCATGTATGATTTAACTGCTGAGAAAGCTAAATTAAACTTTTGAAAATAACAATAAAATAGCTAATAATAACTTGAACGTAACATGAAAATATTACGTTGTTTTAAGGATACTTTCAAGAAAAATTGCAACTTCATGTTTAATTAAGTCCTTCTTTTAACAAAACGTTTGCAAAAGTTTACAATAAGAGTTTTGTTGCAAATTTCTCATCACCTATTAAGCAAACTGGTGAACCAGTCTCATCAGCAGTGAAAGCAAACGAATCAGCCCCGCAAGATTAAATGTTTTATTTTTCTCTGTCGCTTTTTTTTCTAGGTATTCCCATAGTTTGCCTACTTGGGGTAAAAAAATTAAGAAGTGTTGGCTGGTGTAATTTTGGCGGTTTTATTGGTGCATAAATAATGACACATAACAAGCAACAATGTTTGATTTATCACCATAATTACAATTTTTTAAATTATGTTACAAAATCTAGTGATAAAACTTCTATATTTTTATGAATTACTTGGTATAACAATGGTAAAAAAAAACAAAAAAGTCCAAAGTCGGAGGGAGCCACAGCGAGGGGGTGAAAGAGCCTGCATGTGGCTCCGAAGCCGCAGGTTGCTGACCCCCGGTCTAGGGTAAAACAACATAGCAGACAAAGCTTACATAAATTTTAAGTAACTAGAATATTCATATCACGCAGCGATGCCATAAATGAAGAGATTAATGAAAAACCCACCTGGTTTCATTTCATTCATGTGCTTGGCATCTCGGAAATATGAGTCCCAATCATGTCGGCTAGCGAATGATGACTTTGCTTCGACAGCTCGAATTTTTAACACCTCTGGGTAACCACTCAGCTTCATAGTGCTCCCTGAAACATTTCCTCAACTCCACTACCACTTCACGTTAAGTTGAATTTTGTCTAAGCATTAACTTGCTGATAACAACTACATCTGTGACATTATTTCGCTACAACCTGCCTGGCATGCTACTCAATTGAATGGTACCTAATAGGACTGTCAGTTCACCTCCCGTTAAAATTGATAGCTACTATCTACCTGTTGACACTAGTCACTGTCATTCAACTCTTCAAAAATTAAATGGATAACTCCTCGCCCATACCTCTTTACAATAGCCACAACGTTACGTCTACAAGACAAGCTCAAAATCTTACAGGTGTGCATCCACTGCTCTGGTTGATGAGCCACTCAAATTGTTAGGTGGATGTTAGCTCATAAATGAAGATGTTTGAGTTTATGATTTTTGTCGCAATCGATTGACCGAAAGTGCAACGTTTTCCACAGTTTTTAGTCTATAATATTCAGCGCAGTTATTCAGTGAAATTTTCAAAGCACTCGCATGGAGAGTTCCATGTAGAGCACATGACTTTGGACTGGATAGCAAGTTAGTGCCAAAGGTAGATGTAAAAAATATACATCGAAGGTGACAACGAGAATTCTGAAATCATGATTTTTTTCAACAAGATGAAACTAATTAAGCTGGAACTAACTACCAATGCACAAGAAGACATGCTAGCTTGAGAGAGCCAATGGTATCAGCCTGTATACAAGCATGCTTCTATCTAAACCTTATGCTTCACCAGTCATCTGTTCAAATGAGTACAAATACTAAAGGGCTATCAGCTATGTACCCGTCATCCACGATAAATCACAATACTGAGCAAAGAATAATTTATAATCTTGTTGAAAGTTCAACCAATCAGAAATGAGCCTGCAGGTGTGCACCATGTCCTAGTCATGCCTGGTAAATTCCTAGAAATAATTATTTGTGTAAATCCTTGATAAAACATAAACTAGCAAACACAATACAGTTACATTACATCGTTTGCCAAGCAACAAGCCAAACATAATACATAATTGACAATAGACATATTTGAATATTGCTAGCAAACAGCAAAAGCAAACTTCAGCAACAAAAGACAAGTAGAACCTTGAATAGCGCGTAACACATATATATGCAGTATTTACTTTCAGAACAAGAGTGGCTGTATACAGAAGCATTGTTACATTTTATCTTTTGACAAATCTCACGCAGTCTTTTTTAATAACCATTTTTGACATAAGTGTTACCTTACAATCTATCTTAATTGAGAGTTATCTTATCACATAAGTTAACCAAAAGTTATCTTATCACATAGCTTAATCAAGAGTTATCTTATCTCCAATAGCAATCAAGAGTTATTTTACTGCTCAGTTGATTCAAGAGCTATCTTATCCCCAAGCTTAATCGTGAGTGATCTCCTCACCCATTTTAATCAAAAATTGCCTTACCACTTAGCTTAGCCAATGAGGTCTTACCATCGAGTTTAGCCAACAGTTTTGGAAGCGATGCTCTACTTTCTGTTTCACCTTCAAGCCGAATAAATTCTAATGCACTTTTGATAACTTTCAGTATAATGAACTTGTCGGGTTTAGCCATAGATTTCAATTTTTCCATGACCTAAAACACATGAAATGTCAGGTTTCGTAATACAGCCAAATCTTGCCTTACGATTGATTACCTTTAGACACAAATGTTTCAGATATATGAAGTGAAATAGGAGTAAATATTTTTCTCGACACATGAAGTAATTTTCAAAATACAAAACTGCAGCGTTGTAAATCAGTACATATGTATGCAAACCCACTTAGCATAGTTTGGCTATACGCCACTTGAATATGTTTCTAGACAGTGCTTTATGCCTCTCTTTGTTAGTTTTAAAACCGTCGATCCCAACAAGACTTGTACAAGTGGTAGTAATGGTAAACAGGGAAATAAAGTGATGCTTGTCAAAATTACAACATCAAGTAATAGAAAAAAGCATGAGCAAAAAATTTTGGATCATTTTTAAACAACATATAAAGCTCTCTAGTAGTTGAGAAAGACGAAGAAAAAGAAGAAAGTGAAACTGATGCAAAAAAGCTTGAGATGAGTAAAAGTGAAAAGGCTACTCATAATAAATAAATAATAAATAGCGATAAACAATAATAATAATAAATAGCGATAAACAATAATAATAATAAATAGCGATAAACAAAATACATACAATTTTTAACAAGCATGCTAATTTAAAGCTCATGTCATCTAAGTTAGGTTGGCTCCGTATTTTTGTCATGACATTTACCTGTCCTAAATAAAGGTTTTTATTTTCATAATTTTAGATGTACTTTCTGTCTAATGGTATCGCCAAACCTACTACAACACAAGTCCACTGTCTTTCAATTTTGGAAACATAAAACTAAAAATTAAAAAATGTTAGTTTCTTACCTAGTTTTATATAATGCATTTTATTTAATGCTTGATGTCATCAAAAGTAGGCGTTGTTAAAGTTTTCAGATGTGGAATGATTTAAATGAAATACAACACCATGTCATAGGGATATTTGCTCTAAAATAAGGTGGTTTCAACATAGCAAGCAAATAGTGGAAAGTGTTAATAATATATGTAAAGTTTTGACTGTACCTTGCCAAAGCAATACCACTACCAATATTATATTTGGTTGAGAAGTACAAACTCCTAGCGTTGTAAAAACTAGCACTCTGATAGTCCAGTGTGCTGTGAGAGATTGTCATACATCAGAGAGTAACTACCACAAATCTTTATTTGAACGCCACCGTTTATTTAAACGCCATGATAATTAGAGCGCCACCTTTATTTGAACGTCACCTTTATTTGAACGCCATCTTTATTTAAACGCCACCTTTATTTGAACGACAAGATAATTAGAAAGCCACCTTTTTTGAACGCCACTTTCATTTGATCGCCACTTTTATTTGAACAAAATCTAATAAATGCAATAAAATGCCACTATAGAAGGGTTGAAAAAAGCGACATTTTTTTAATTGAACGCCACTGCTATTTGTCTGCCAATTTGACATTCTTGATCTTTATGAAACCATAATAAAAACTGGTACCTATGGTACACAAAACAGTTAATTCTTTCGTTATTGCTGTAGTGGTTGCTATGATTTCAGTGTGTACCTGAGAAGATCGATCGTCAAAATCCTCAGAATTACACTCCAACTCGAAGTCACTAAGGTCCAAATTCGATCCATTGTCTTCAGATTCGGAGATAATGTCATTTATAGTCTCACCTGAAAACCTTTCAATGAATGATGAAAAAACTCTTCAGGAATACCATACGACATAATAGCAGCCGTTGTTATGGCGCATTGAAGTCCGTTTTCTATCTTCAAAGCTGTACAGTATTTTCTTTATAACTTGCTTTAAAGATTGCTCATAAAATAAAACATGGAAAGCGACACCATGGAAGTAATTAATAACTGTATCTGGCTAATACCATTTACTCGTTCATCGTTTAACTCGATCTGATATTGCGATGTATATGAAAAATGATTTAGCAAAAATGCAAAAAGGCATTAATATCGCTCCACCCAAATGAGAGTGCAAAATATAGGTGAGATTACCATCGCTTCCTCTGTAAATGGCTTAAATTTATTTTCCTACAATGCTGACAAGCTAGTCGAAAAACACAACGCCACCCTCTATTTGAATGTCACCTCTAATAAAAAACTATTATAGAGGAAGGCTTGAAACACACAGCGCCATGGCAGGTTGATAGAGGTTTTATGGTATCTGTATGATTATTGCAAAAGTTCTGGAAGGTTGTTGATTGGTGCAGGTGTTACAGCGGCAGTCTATCAAATTGAGTGTTACGAGTTTGAATCTTATAGGATGCATCATTTTCTTAAAAGCTCCAACGGTTGCTTCAGACATACTAGTACAGACGACCTCTCACGGAAGTCGAGTGTGCCGTGAGCGATTGACAGGTGTAATTACTAAGTGTACAATTATTATGTGCCGGAAGGAGGCTGATCAGCTTAGGTGTTTGTGTGTCTGTTTACCAAGTTGCACGTCTTGAGTTCAAATCCTGCCCAATGCATCTTTTTTTCAAACAGACAGCTCCAAACAAACAAACACAGCCTTTATCATAGTAAAGATTAGCAATGATCAAAATTAAAATTGCTGACTAATGAGAAATGTGTTAAGTTTCTAGCAGAGATACAAAACTGTTTAATGATGAGGTCCCATGAAGACATAGTTTCAAGTCGTCAAATGGCAGCCGGCAAGTTTTTAATCATGGTCAAGTGTTCTGTCATCTATTGTGGCAGTTTTCACAAACTTCTTTCATGAGACCAAAGATTGCTGAACCAGGAAACATGCATTATTACCTAGAACATGCTGATATATCAATAGAACACAAAACGTAACTTTAAATAGATGTGTAAAACTTGTATTCAGCCTCCGTCTTCAATAGTGCTTGAGCTAGAATTTAATGAACAGCAAAGACTTGAATATTTATTTTTATAATGAAAGCTGCTAATAAGGGTCAAATTTATAACATTTTAACTTGTTTGTTCAAATTCTCAAAACAACCGATGGCTCTAGTATATGAGAAATTTGATATCGTAATGCATGAATATCCAGTTAAAAGCAACGCAACTCATTTTATTGTTGCATCAGCATGAATAACAGGTATGCTGTTGAGCATGCATACCTGCCAACTCTCACGCATTGGGCGTGAGGCTCACGCAATCACCCCAAAGAAAAAATGAAAAATGCGTGAGAAATGCGTGAGATTTTTGCCCCAATTTCCACAATTTTATATATACTATCATTGATACATCAATTGCCCCAAAACCAAATCTCACGCATTGCCCCACTCTTGGGTTGGCAGGCCTGTGAGCGTGCAAACATTTTTTTTAAACTCAGGAGTGAGCTAAAACTGCTATTGGTAGTAGTGCAGGCCTACCATGCCATTGCAGATTATCTTTGTAGTTTTATTCGATCTATTTTCTTAGTTGTAACTTGGAAAAAAGTGATTGCCCTAGACACTAGTTCATATAATGGTCTTGATCAGGCATGCCAACCCAAGAGTGGGGCAATGCTTGAGATTTGGTTTTGGGGCAATTGATGTATCAATGATAGTATATATAAATTTGTGGAAATTGGGGCAAAAATCTCACGCATTTTCATTTTTTCTTTGGGGTGATTGCGTGAGTCTCACGCTTAATGCGTGAGAGTTGGCAGGTATGGTCTTGATAGAGATACTTGCTTAGTACTGCGTGGTTACTGCGACGAATGCACTCGCTAATAAACACTTACTTCCCAATTCGATATTGCTTTCCCTCCAGTTTTCATCTGAGGCAGCTGCACACTAATATGCACTTTCGCTATAGGTTTAAGGTATAAAGACATTTCTGCGTTTAGAGATACTGCTTCTCCTGTGTCATTACACAAAGACGTAATCGGGTTTGAGGCCATATCGATATCTTATTGTACTGAAGCACAAATGTGCGCACGTAACAAATAACCTTGCGATTTCTTTCTTACTATTAATAATATATTTTTAACCAAAGTCGTAAAAGCGTCATTATTTTGCTAAACAAAAGGGTTAGAATTTGTTCACTCAATTTGAGTTTCCTTAAAAACTAAATCGCTAGGAGTTCAACATCGGAAACCAATACCCCTATTAAAATCTTCAAAGCAAAAGATCTTGTAATATGCTATATATTCGTCATCGTTATTCTCTGGAGCCTTCCGATGGCTCTGGCGTCGAAAGGTTAAAATGGTCGCTGCTGAGTTAAATTTGGAGTTAAGAGCTCTAACCTATCCTATAGTAGACAACTCTTATATATTTCGATAATTCGTTACATTACATACGCATGTACTGTACGTTGATCATAATTCCGCTTGGTGCACTTGGTCTTTAGAAAGTTCATGAAATAAAAAATGTAACATGTATTCCAGGCAGATAACTCCTTTAATTTTTTTCCAAGTCAACAAAAGACCAAACAGTTGTATAGCTAAATCAGTAACTGACCATCACTATGAGCATAGTTTGTGTTGTTAGTGAAGTAGGTGGAGATGATAGACATTGGTTTAAAAACAACAAGTTTTCCGTGCCAATATGAAACCAAAATAGATTTCTAGTAAATGAAAATGAATAAAAATAGTTGTGAGCAAACATGACATTACTAATCTTTGCATAGCTAGTTTTTAGCTTTAGGATTACATCACATTCAGGCCTGCCAACCCAAAAGTGGGGCAATGCACGAGATTTGGTTTTGGGGCAAATGATGTATCAATGATAGTATATATAAAATTGTGGAAATTGGGGCAAAAATTTTATGCATTTCTCACGAATTTCCATTTTTTCTTTGGCAGGTATGATCGCATTTCTCTTTGATAGAATAGCTACAGAATAATAATAATATGAAGAGTCTTTGGAAACCGCTGGTTCAGTTTTTCATAGGGTTATCAACTGTGGTATGTTCATCAAACACTCAGTTTATTCAAATTCAAAACGCAAGTGAATCTCTAACACAAAGCCATTGCATCAAGCATGACGTAATGTAAGCATTGCAATAGGCCGTATATTCTACATAGGCAATAGGCAATACTGTACATTCTACAGCCCCTCTTGATCTCAAGATCAACTGTTGTAAAACCATACAGCAAAACATCTAATAGATCTCAGGATTAACTGACTTGTACAACCATTACAGCTCAAAATTTGATAACCACTTAGGAAGACGTCTATCTCGAACAGATCTGTTTTCAAAGTCACTATTTTGATCGAGATCAGAGTCAACAGGCTCTCGATTCAACTGAGCATTGTTATCAAGCAGGTTTGAAGTACTAAACTCAACTTCGACCTGATTAGACTCTTTAGTTAGCTTAGTTGATACATGTATACCATCTGCAATGTCGTCTTGATGAGCCAATCTAAGGTCAGACACATGCCTATTTGTGCCATCGACTTCAACCGAAGTGCTAGAATTTATCTTTGTCACTTTTCGGCATTTTCACTTATCAAAGTACCTAGCATTAACTTGCTTGACATAAACAGTGTCTCCAACTTTGTATGGGTTAAGGCTAGAGTCTCTATTGTCACTAAGCTTTTGTGGTATTTCTGTCGATTTGGTCGCCCCAGCTAAGTCACTGTGATAGCTGTATAGTTCTTCCACAGGCACTATTTCATTGGGGTTTGGTGAATTGTTATGCCAATATGCCATTTCTTCAGGTCCTTTACCAGTTCTCATGACTGCTCTTTTTATAGTACGGTGATGTCTTTCAATTATTCCATTTCCAGTAGGTTTATAGGCACAGCTGAAGATCTGCTCTACACTCCATTTCTGCAGAAACTCTTTCATTCTAGCGCTTGTGAAACATGGGCCATTGTCACTCAGAAACTCCTTGGGAGGTCCACGTTTTCGAAACACATTGTCCAACTATTCGATTACTACGTCTGATGTTTCATTAGCCAGTTTGAACCAAAGAGAAAACCTGCTAGGCCCACAATCAATAATAGTAAGATAAGGTCGACCAATCACATGAGTAATATCTGATGCAAGGCGCTCCCATACATTTGCTACGTTTAGCTGACCATGATCCCATTTGATTGGATGAGGATCTACACTGTTACACATAAGACAAGTTTTCACTACTTGCTCAACTATGTCTTTCTTTATTGTTCGTCCAAGCTTTTTCTGTGCCAAGTACAGGGTTTTGCTGACACCAAAGTGGTGGTCTTGATGAACTTTCTTTACGTCTTCTATCTCATCTGTGTTAGAAAGTACAACCCCTGAGCATGCAACAACTTGTAGCCATTTCTTTGGTACTCTGGTTAGGACATCTGACTTGTTCTCACCTGATGAAACAAGTTGGATCATTAGTGTTAACCCGTAATCATCAAACAGCTGACCAATAATTCCAAGTCTACTTCGAATGATCAACTCACTGAGGCCAGTAACCTTAGGCATTTTGGTATCTTCTATCACTAAATTTATTCACCCATAAACAGTAGCTGAATATGTGATCTCTTGCAAATTTGTCATTTTTCACTTTAGCGCTAGGTTGATTCCTTTCAATGCAGCTTCTAGCTCAGCAACATTTATATGAGCACCATCATCCTCTTCACGTAGCCATGCTGCATCCTCAACAGTGTAACCATCTACCTCCAGAGACACTCCGAGAGCCAAGTTGCTGGCGTCACACCACACAGTACATTGAGAGGTCTTCTTGACATCCCACTTGCCTCTCAATGGGTCTTGCTCTTGTACTTTTTGAAATATTTCATTCAACAAACATTTCACAGAACTAGGAACTGTTTCAGACCAGTCTATGCCATTAGTCAATCTCTTTACATAGCTATAAGCAACTCTTAACTATCCAGCAACTGGGTAATGTCTAACTAGTTTGCCACAAATGGAGAAAAGGTCTCTTTTTGTAACCTTTTTTGAAACTACAGGCAAATCACCATCTCGCTTCCAGTTGTACTGATCATCTTCTGCATTGTTTACTCTAAGACCCAACACACGAGTATCTGATAGTGTTAATGGGTCTTTTGCCACAAGTCCAAACCTTAGTAAGTGAGCTCTAACAACATCAGCTTGAACCACCTCCTCGTTTACCCAAATGTCATCAATGTAGTGATCAGTTCTATTGCAAATCTGTTCATCCAATGAGAGCACTTTATCTATGATCTTGGACATTATCTTGGGAGCAACATTCAAACCAAATCCTATGCGTGTCATTACATACGTTTTACCTCTGTACTTCACTGCCTGGAATCTTTTCAGACTGGGCTCTATATGAATTTGTAGATAAGCCTTCTTCAAATCTAACAGACATGCTTTGCTTCTCCCTAATCTCCAATCTCGCAGTTTTTCTTGGCAAATTGCAGTCTCAACACCTGAATTACTGTGAATATAGTTGTTTAGTTCACGGTAATTCATAACAGGGCAAATCTTATTGGGCTTGTTTGGTTATTTTGCCGCCATCAATGGAATTTTCCCTTCTACATGACCATGGACTGTGCTATCATATAACTCCAGCCATTCATCATCTATCCAGCGTTGCACTTCTTCATCAAACTCTTTTCTGTCATTATCATTTATCTTGTATGCAGAGCAATGATTTTGTAGAATTGGTTCACCATCTTTCCATTTCCGTTTGACAAACCATGCACTACCATCAAACCATGCTATGAAATCTTTATCATCAATCTCTAAACTACTCTGGTGTCTTGTGCCAACACTTATCACTGGCACCTCACCACCAAACTTAGCACCATTGTGTACATCAACATTAACTCCACCGAGTTTAGCAATAGCATCCATTCCCAATATCACTTGTGTTTCACCTACTAGTGCTGACGCAATCAAGCACTGCAGAGGAAGCTCTTCATTTCCTGTGATATTGACTTCTAAAACAGTTTCACCCTTACCCTCAGTAGTTTTACCATTTAACATGCTGACAATTCGAACAGGACCGCTAGGCCTTTTACTCAATTTAACACAAAAATCATCTAAAACCACAGCCTGTTCGCAACCAGTATCTACAAGAGCTCTTTCCAATCCTTTTTTTACATATATTTCAATAAATGGTAGCACCTCTTTGTTCAGTGACTTGTAGCGGGGAGAGTATCCGGTGCAGACACTCCTCCATTCTCGCTTCCCTCAGCCTTAAAGCAATTCCTAGCTATGTGATTGCCAAGCTCTTGACAGTTGTAACACTTTATTAGCCTTTTTGCACTCTTTACAACCTTGGATGGGCACTGGTGGGCTCCATGACCTCTGCCATTACAAATTGAACAAAGCTGTCCAGCAGGTTTTGAGCCTACATACCCCATTGCACAGACTCCTTGTGCTCCACCATTGCTAGATATAATCATTCTGGCTCTTGTGGCCAACTCTGACAATGAAAGTTTTTCATCTGCTGAAATGGATTTTATCCGGGTAGCTACATCAATTGGTAGCCCAGCCACAAAAGTACACTTCAACAAGGGTTCTGGTACTGTTTGGCCAATCAGCACTACTAGCCTACGTAAATCTGCCAGGTAAACATCAACAGTTTCTCCTTCTTCGTATATCCTTCTTTGTATTTGTCCAAATGCGCGAGAGTTATTTACTCCAAAAGCAGTCATTAGCTCCTGTTTAATCAGTACATAATCCTTTTTAGTGTTGGCTGACAATTGTTTATAAATGGTGAATGCCGGTCCAGACAAAAAGAGTGGCACAAAAGATTTCAACTCCATAATATTCTGCAGCTCAGCTACAAGCTCTAACTTGTCACACCACTCAGAAAAGTCATCACTCTTCTCTACGTCTTCATAGGTTTTAATCAAGTCTGAAAGTTTTACTGCCATTATTGTCACAGCTTTGCTGAAATAGCTTGTGGTATGTTTATCAAACACTGAGTTTATTCAAATTCAAAACGCAAGTGGATCTCTAACACAAAGTCATTGCATCAAGCATGACGTAATGTAAGCATTGCAATAGGCTGTACATTCTACATAGGCAATAGGCAATACATTCTACATCAACTTATTTTTGATATGCGACATTAGCTTTGTACGTAAGTACTATGCGGTAGATACGAAAAGCCAAACACGTTGAATGACTGAACAGACCGAATATTTTGGGGGTTGCCCTCTCGTGTGACTGTTTAAAGGTAAGGGCGCGTAACTCAAACTTCTGTAAATAAAGAGCTCAATGAATTCTGTAGAAAAATTCTAGAGGCTGTTGTTTATTTTTGCTCCAGTGCAGCACGCGGTAAATAAAAATACTACATATTCAATCGAAGTATTGTTGCTGCCACTAGTCCAATCAGTACTTGCCTTACCTTTGACAGATAAAAGGGAAATTTGTTCAGTAGTATCATTAATAGGCTATGTGCCGAGGAGACGGTGGGATATTATGTAAATATCCGAGGCTTTTCAGTGATTAGCCGGTAATGCAAGGGCTGGCTATCTTGGGAAGCCAAGGCTATTGAAAAGCTGGCTTTTCACGAAAAAAGCCAGCTTAAAGCAAGGAAAAGCCGGGTAGGGCTAACAGGTCTCGCTATATAAGCAGGTGTTAAACAGATGCTTGGCAGAAGGCTCTGTGGAGAGCAAGTGAGCTGATCATTTGTATTACCGTGCTTCTACTGACAAGTAATTTGCGCTGTGGAGATCGAACTTGAGAGTCCATTGGGTAGCAGTGAGGCTGCTGATTTGGTTTGCCAACGGGTTGGCAGTAGGGACTGCCGTAATATCGGTGACAGCATTCTGCTGTGTTTGTGTATCGCAGTGGTAGTAAAGGCTGGTGGCAAAAGAGAGGTTGGTGTGTCATCGTTGCAGCTTGGTGCTGCGCAGCAATATCCTCGTTATATTGCTAACAAGCTATTTCAGCCTTGGTCAGGGCTTTTGAAGCCGAGTAGCCAACTTAGTTGGTGGTCGTACCTGAGGGTATGGCGTCAGGGAGGGAGGGCACTAGTCCTCCCCCTGAGGGCCAGGAGGGCCCAAAACCAGCGCCTGCTGATGCTGGTTCTTCAGGAGTAGGTGCACAGGCACCTGCTTCGATGCTGTTAGAAGCCAGTATTCTCAATCAGGCTCGTGGGCCGATTTTGGATCAGCTGAGCCGGCAGTTGCCCCGGTTCACCGGGGATGGGCCAGTGGAGGTGTCTGCGTGGATCGCTGATTATGAGCGACTCTGTGCTCTGGAAAGAGTTGCGCCGGTAGAACTCTTTCCATATATGCTTCAGGCGGGGCTGCTCGGCTATATAGCCGTATGATGGTAAGAGAAGCCTCCAGCTGGAAGGCCGTTAAGGCTGCACTGGTAGCCGAGTATGCCATGCCTCGACAGGAAGCATGGCAAAAATTTGTCGACTGCCAGTTTGGTGCTGGCGATACAGTTGACGTTTATTTGGATCGTTTGAAGCGATTCGGGAAGAGACTGGGGATGTCCTCAGATGATCTTGGCTTTTGAGTCAAGTTTTACGAGGGGGGCTCCCATCTTTGGTTTACGAGTGAGCCATTGCGCACAAACACGCATACACGGCCAATTTTGGGTCAGTACTGGCTCGTGTGCGAGATCGCTTGGTTTTGCAGAGAACTGCGGAAGTCCGCTTTCGTAGAGACTCAACAAGAGGTCTCGCTGCTGTTTCTAAGCAGCAGGGAAGCAGTTCCGGCTGTTTTTGGTGTGGTGGAAATCACCGTGTAAAAGCCTGTCAACAGAACAAACTCGGGTGTAAGAGCACCGCAGGAGAAAAGCCTCTACATATGCAGATGGATGAAGAATGCTGCTACCATCAAACAGGAAAAACATGCACTTTGTAGAACCTTGATCAAGATGTGGTTGCTTTAGAAATGGCTTCTCATAACAAGTGTTATGACGAGAATATCTGCGTAATGCTTGATAGACAACTGCGCAAGTAGTGAAAATGTTGATCAATCTTGCCTCAATAGAATCAATTAAGATTGTTCACTACTTACCTATGGCATCTTGGAACTTTTTATGTAGGAGAACAAGCAGCGAGCTGTGCCTCTAACTGCAGTTTGTGGATGTTACAGCCCAGGTTCCCAGAGGGCAACTGAGTTAGAAACCTTCTCAATGGACTAGTTCATATCTATGGCAGATATGATCGAACTACCATAAATGCAGCGAATCCAAGCTATTGAGGATGTGGGGCCATCCTTATGGATGCCATGGGCTTATCCAAGCCCTGTCTGCTATTGCCATTCCTTCAACATTCCGTCAACTTGCTGATACCATTCTCGATATGCTTATTGCTCATGCTAAAAAGTTCAATGCTGCTTTTGTGGATTTTGTGATCGAAAACTATAGCAAGAATAGAGCTACTAAGGCTAATATGCTCGGAGATGAACTTCCAATGTGAAAATCTCAGAGGTTCGCATGGTTTCTCTGGCTGTGATGCAGTTTGATCCTTTGCAGACTAAAGGAAAAAGAGTCATAGGAAACCCATAACAACAGAAGTCGACCTTCAGTAGGTAACGAAAGGACTCTGAAAATCATCGGGGCAACTTTATTCTCCCTCGGGAAAATTTCAGAGCAACTTTATACTCTCTGTGAGACCTACACATGCAGATTCTATGGCCAAGAGGATAGCACTCAAGAAAATGGCACAGACTTAGACTGACTAAGGGACAGGCTTTTTGTGTTTAGGTCTAAGCCAGTCAGTCCTTCACTGCCTTCAATCGCTGAAAAACCATGTGCATTTTGTCAACTATGTAGCAGCTATACCTACATGTATATGGAAAGAGTCAACAAAACAACTTGCCAATGCACCATTTCCCTCTTTACATCGGTGGATACTGGGTAAGGAAAATGATGAGTATGCAGTGAAGTGTCATACCAGAATTATCGCCCATATTCTACAAGCAGTTTTATGGGAGTGTCAAAAATCTAGGTGCCGAGGGAACTGATGTGCCCGTATCATGGCAGAGCTGCCTTACACAGAGCTTTGCACATGCGTGCACTGAAACAAAACTGTAGCAGGAGTAGCAGAGGATGCCGATGGTGAGGAAAATGACTAAGAACTCAACATATTGAACAAAAATAGTTAAGATATGCGATATTTTGAAATATCCCAGCTCGTTTTGTAAGACTGTTGACATTAGCTACTAATACTACTACTAATAATTATGCTAATAATAATTACCAATTATTATTTTCTATGATTAATCAGTGCCAGGTTATAAAACATAATTATAGGGTTTTGAATTTTTTTTGTAAAATTAAGCTATTAAACCATACAATTATACATATATGTACATATACGTATATACACGTATATAGTTTACATGTGGGTGTAACAATCGTAGGATATGGATTGTTCGAAAGTAAATAGAAGATGAATTTTGACTTTAGCAACGACATCCTAAATCACAGCAAAATAATTATGATGAAAGGTTGCAAATCTGATGCTTCTATGAAAAGAACATTACTTACAGGGGAGATAAATCCTAAAATATCATTTTTATCAAATTTCTCATCGAAGTGGGAATGGCAGCTGCGGCAACTCTTCGGTTTTGAATTCTTCATACCAAAATTTGTCTGAATCACTGCAGAAATTGCCACTGAAAGGGGGTGCCAACGAAAATGCAAGATAAACTGCCTTGGCCCACGGCCTATAACCAATGATATACAGCCCCCATGGGGCTGTATATCATTGCTATAACCATTGGTGAACTAGTAGCTAAATAACTAGCCAAAATTGTTTCTTTGTTCAATTGAAAATAAATATATTTATTTCTATATATGGTAATATTTATTATAACTATATGAGACATGCAATCAGTATTATTTATAGATATTAATTGATTTTTTAGATAATAGCTGAGGGAGGGCAACTCCCAAAATATATTCGGTCTGTTCAGTCATTCAGTGCGTTTGGCTTTTCGTATCTACCGAGTAGCCTACTATGCGCAATTACACGATCTTTTTAAAGAAACAGAGGATAAAACACTTATTAAATAAATAATTTTTCACTCAAATGCATTACTTTACAAGCCAATTATTATTGATTCCTAGAATAACCAAGATGTATAAGTTATTTTAAAAAAATCTTTAAGACCTCAAGTAACTCATTTAGCAATATGTAAGATAATTTCTAGTCTGTCAAGTCAACCAAGTAGCTTTACAGGTTTGACTTACCTATTATAATAAAATCTTATTCTGATATGCCTAGATGATTGTATCCCTTAATCCATGGTCTCAACCTGTCTTTAGAATTGGCTAAAAACAAATGAATCAAGTTAACCAAATCGATAATAGAATACAAAGTAAAATATCAAGGACTACAATGTAGCAAATAAACTGCATAAATGCATGTTGATAACCATTTATAGCACAAGCTCTAACAAAGTGGTTTTTGAGGTATAACTATTTTTCAAAGTGCAATTCTTATCACACCACACCTAAATGATCACAACTTGTATGCATCCTTGTAGAGGTGACAGAAGACAGTGATAATCTATATACAGCAACATTAGAGCCAGCATCACTCCTACATCAAGGTATGTTCAATTAAATCTACATTTAGATGTTGAGGTCTTTAGTCAAATTCTTTCGAGATCTTTTGACCTATGCATGAGTGATTTATGTACTAGTTAGACAATTTGCAGTACTGACTGTAGTATTGACTAGCTGTATTAAAACCAGCGTTAATAGTACACAGCAAGAGCAGCCGTGATCTAAAACGCTTGAACCGTAAACAACAGTTTGAGGTTAAACTCCCAAAAAGGCGACAAAAATAACATCTGACTCTAAACTGCTTTCCGCAACTGGGCATGTCTCTTGTCGTTGAGGTATCTTTTTCCGCAGACTCAAGAAAGTACAGCAAACATCACAGAGCCGTTGGTGGTGCAACAATATTCTTAAAAACACATGCACCGCCTTCCAGTAAGCTAAGCAGACAACATTCTCAATCTTCGAGTGACAACACTGACAACAGTAACAGTAGTACTAGCATTAGTCAATACTAGTAGTATAAACATAAAGACTGTCATCTTGTGTCCTCTTTTTGGGCTGGTTCTTTTTGCATCATCCCAGTTTTATTGTAATAATTTAGTAGGAAAGTTAACTTTAACAATTTTTTTATTTTACTTTCAGAGTAAAACAGCTTGTAATCTACAATTTTTAAATTTACATATTTAATTTCATAGTTTAGCAATATTAGATTTTAGGGTTAAAAGTGCAACTTACAACCCCTATTTTTTGTACTTTTGTAATAATTGTCAATAAAAGTGATTAGATATCATTTTTTCTGATTTTGAAAGCATCCAGTATTCAAACCGACTACTATTGCTTTATACATGTAGATCTCTGCTCTGTATGTCTTTCCGGTTATGTTCGGAACTCATTTACTCGAACCTGTATTCAGCTGATCAACAACAAAGTTAATTGGACCACGGCCAAGCAGATGTGCCAAGGATTTAGAGAACATTTAGTGACTTTGGGAACACTTGAGGCAGCATCTGGGTTAGTCAACACACGCAAGACATATTTTAGTGGGTACTTCCAGCATTAAGTAGAAGTTTTAGATCAAATTACAGCAGTTTAGAGTTTAGGCTAAAATCCAAGTTACCATGATGAACTAGGAGTTAATAACCGACATGCATACTATTAACAGAACTTCCCACAACTGTCGCGGATAAACACCTCTACATAAAGAACATTACCAAATGCAGACAAGATTTTAAAAAAAATCATACTCAAGATAAAAGTTTACATAACAATTCATGCAGGCATATTTCTGAATGAATAAAGATTTTTTCTAGTTCTTAAGTATTTTTTGTAATCACTAATGTTTTTGTAATCATAGATTTATTTTTTTATACAATTTATGTTCACAAAGCAAAGTTCGGCAATTAATTCAAATAGCTCATAAAATCTGTTATACAAGTTAACAATGAATGTTCAGAGGAAATCAACCTTTTATATTATAAGAACCATGTTTGGCCATCTGTCTAAATTGCATCAGCATGAGTCATGAATATGCTAATGAGCGTTCAAACATTTTTTTAAACTTTTGATTGAGCTAAACCTGTTGTTGGTAGCAGTGCAGGCCTACCATACCATTGCAACTAATCTTTGCAGCTTTATTCGCTATTGTATAGATTTAGCATACATTCTACAGCAGTAGATATCACTAACTGAGACTAGTTAATGTCGCAAACTTATATTTTTATTACATCTTTGGTTTTTTACCTTACTAATTAAGTTATGCGAGATCAATGAATTCATTAGGCGATACGAGTCTTTATCAGGGTTGAAATACGAATAGAATTCTGTCTTACATGACATCACTAAAGCCTGCTCTCACAGCTCTTATTAGTAGTACTTCCAGGTTAATGGAAAGTGGCAGACAACTGTATTACCTGCCACTGTATATAAGCTGTTTTTTAATACCCATGCAATGCCGGGCATTCGGCTAGGATAGTATAAATATAATATACTATATTATTAAATAACAGAAACTAGTTTTATGTGCTGAGATTTAGTTTATTATCATTAACTATTTAAATGTGGTGATAAAGAGTAGAGTTCAAAAAGCATAACAGCAAACTTGAACATAAAATAAATGAAGAAAAGAAAACCCTGGGTATGTAGTAATTTTGTCGTTTTGCTGTTTGCACTATTTGTATAAAGAGTTTAACATTTGTGGCAATTTGTTGACAGCTTGGGGGTGGTGTTGAAGTCTGGCTTGGAGGAAGAGAGAATGCTACAACTGGCATATAGACATGGGATGGTCGCACAACAGATGAACTCGAGTTCTCTTTATGGACCGATAAGCAGCCTGATGAAGATATCCGCAACTGAATGGAGAGCGAATATGATACGTCAGGCAGCTATAAGTTCGCTGATGCTGACTGCCAACAAATAAGGAGATTTATGTGTAAACAAAAGAAAAAATTGTTTTATAAAAGTAGAGAAGAAAATGCAATGCTCGAAAATATTTGTTAAAATTATTGTCACATCAAATATGTTGTGTAATAGTACTTTAGTATTAAAAGGTCCATTGGCATTAAAAATATACTTTTTTTACAGCTTTTAGGTGAAATATACGTTAAAGTAAAAAACGCGTTGGTGGGGCTATTTTAACTGAGTGGTTGTTATCTCTTTTCGACTTACATTTATTTTTATGTGCTGCAGCATATATTTAGAAACCTCAGCAGTTTTCTATAGTTCCTGGCTAGCATTTTTAATTCTTAAAAAGCTTATATGAAGCTCTTAGTTGATGAGCATGGCACTTCCAACATTCTGTTTTATGTATGTATAAACTGTTATTGGTGTGAGTAATCATCAATAAAAGGATGTTTTTCGTTACGTGCCAACACAAAAATGAGAAAATAAAGACTAGGAATTAATGAAATGAACAAAAATATTTTAAAAGTTAGTAATTTAAGAGTATTGTAGGATAGTGGTATGATATGATATGGTATGATATGGTATGATATGATATGGTATGATATGGTTGTAGTAACAGACAGTTCATAAACTGAAACATACTATGACGGATGTAGTATGTTGGTACGGAGGTGCCGACACAAGCATAATAGTGACTAGAGTATTATACACACAAGCTCTGATGAATGAAAAGTTATTAGGAGGCCAATTGGTGCAATTGATAGTATGTAGGGCCACCAACCTGAATGGTTTGAGTTCTAATCCTACACTACGCAATTTTCTTTTTAAATCTAACCCTCGCTTTGGATTAACGAACAGACAAGTCTCTTACTGTTATAAAGATTAAAATCACCCAAAGTTAAAAATGAATCTCTTTGCGACTCTAGTTAAAAGATATTTTATGAAAGAAGTTAGTGAATTCATATTGACAATTTGGAAACATTTGAACTGATCACTTTTTATTTTTGTACAAGAAAGCTGACTTGAAAATGAACTTACACAAAATGTTTGTACATGTGATCAGAAAGTATCAGTATTTTTCTATCATTTGCGATTGTTATTGATTGTTGAAGTGATCTGATTGCCAGGATGTCTCATGATTAAAATCGATAAAACTTGACTGCAATTAAAATACTCAGATCAATCGAAAGTGCAATTATGACGTCTAGAATTGCAAAGAGACAGACAGAATAGAGACGAGTTACTCTTCAACTTGAAGAACGCAATAACCAATATCAACTCCCGCCACAATAACAACTAGTGATGTCATTTCGCACGAACATTTTTCTGAGCGTTTTAATCACAATCAAGTTTTATTGATTTTAATCTTGAAACATTTTGGCAATCAGATCATCTCAAACATCAAAAACAGTCACAAATGATAAAAAATACCAATACTTTCGGCAAGAATCTCCAAAAATTTGCGTTAAGCTTCAAACAGATAATTAGCCAACCTAGATATTGTGATACACAGTGCCAAACGCTTTGAAAAATCTAAAAATATCCTTCAAGTAATTTTACATTTTAATCTCGGTTAAACCTTATACAAAGTTATGATAACAAGTCATCCATGTTGTACTTGTCGTGTGTCTGAATCAAAAGTATGAGCTACAAAACAACTATTTTCCTTGAAATAATGTCTTATTACAACTGAAAAAACTTTCTAAGCTTTTAGATATTAGCAAAATAATTTTTTTGATCAGAAACTTAGCCATTTTCAAATAAGAAGGTGACACACTACTTTTAGACACTTAAGAAATTGTATTCTTTCATTGCTAAGATACATTATAATAGAAGAAAGAAGCGTGTTTTTCTTTCATTGTTCATAATTATGTTGAACTCCAGAACATAGCGACAAATTTTTTTGAAACTTGAAAAAAATTTTTTTTTCTGGAACTCAGTTTACAATCAATAATGCTATATGCCTATAGACTAGTGCATCAACTGTCCAGAAGAATATGTTCGAAACCCATTTGATCGAACTTGCATACGATTTTCGCAATCGAAGCAGGACTGGGAAAATGCATTCCAACATTGTGTGAGTGCTGGTGAGGGACTTTTTATGCTGATGAGCCTTAATTCTGCCTCCTGATTTATTAACCAACGCCAGACAAACAAGGGTGGGTGTTGGTTGTCTTCATGATCTAGCGTTTTTAACATATTGTTAACTGAGATTTTAATATTTTATTTCAACAGTCTGGGTGTTGCTGAGTCAAAAAAAAGTTCATTAAAACAAACAGCTCAAAGAAAACAACTGTAAAAACTCTTATTCTTAAAATTCTATAAAATTCTCTTATTCTTAAAATTCGTAAACTATTTTTTACTTATAAAAGCATTTTTCATCAGTTTTAATTGAATTACTTTTCCATAAAGTATCAAGCTCCTCTAAAAAAACCACTTGCTTTTGTAAAGTGGCGTAACAAAGATGTTTGGATTGGTGGTCGAGCGAACTTTATGATCGGTTAATGGCTCTGGACAGGCAAGAAACACAAATTGCTTGAGTACTCCGTGTGGGCGCCGGGTGAGCCGATGAGGAGACATACTCCATGCCTGGTCAGCGAGTATAATGTCACGAAGACGCACAAGTTTCCTTCTCAAGAATGCTGACATGAGAAGCACAGCATGGGCCAAATGAAGCTAAAGGATATAGAACCAACATACTCTGAATTCTAACATGTTTATCAGAAGTTGTCATCTCTTGTGATACATGATTCTTTTGAAAACAAAAGATTTGAAGGCTATGGGGATGCCTATTTGACCATCTCAAGCTTTGCTTGCAATGACCTCTTTTAATCACCTTACTGCTTCGCCTGTTCTATCACTCTAAACACAAAGCGCTAGAGTTAAGCTATAGCTTACTGATAAGCGTAAGTTCAGCGGGCATCGCATCCAATCTGAGATTGTACTAGACCTCGTCGACGCTTTGATGTTTGAACAATTGTCAAAGAGGTGTGAGAGAGTCCATAGTCCCGTCGACGCTGCTCGGGTGATAGAGACAATGGCAATTGTTGTGTCGCAGCCGTGCGAGCTCGTTGAGAAACGCGCTTTCTTGACAAACTCTCGAATTTTAGTGTTGGCTGATAACTGTAAACTTGGAGTTGCATTATCTTGGATTGTTGTAATTTCTTTAATTGCTTTTATTATTTTAGCTCAAATTAAATTAGTTTGCTTTAATCTAGTTTTGTATAATCGAGTGTTATCTGATGCAGTCAAGTCTAGCGTGATTTAGTTTATCTATTCCACCATAGACTAGTTTAATCTAGTCTATTCCAGTTATATCTAGTTATATCTAGTTTAACCTAATACAATCATGTTAGTCTAGTTAATCTGCCAAATCTACTCTAGTGCAATTCAGTTTGATCTATTTTACTATATCTATATATTATACCTACTCTAATAGAGTGTCATCTAATCTAGTTTATTTTAATTGAGTCTAATTACTAAGTCTAATCTAGCCTGATTTCTTTTAATCTTATCTACCGTAAAACTTCTATTAGAACCCCCCCCTTTATTTGAACTCTCTCTTTATTTGACTGTCACTATAAGAGAGGGGTTGACAAATAAAGCACCACTCTTTGATTGAACATCCCCTTTATTTGACCACCTCTGTGACATTCTTTGATCTTTATGAACCTATAATAGAAATTCATCAGTAGAAGTGTCCATAAAATCTCACTAATAATCACTCAGTTACATTAATAACAGTTAATTCTTTTGTGGTTGTTGTTTGTATCAAAGTTTATTTTATAACTCGCAAGTTTACAGTATTTTATTTAAAACCTACGCCATAGAAATAATTAATAATTGTATCAGGCTAATGGTAGTTCATTGTTAAGCGAGGGCTTGATACTTTGACGTATGGGAAAAACGGTTTACAATTGCAGTGGACACTGTGCTATTATTTTCAGACTATAGCATGTGCTAAGCACACATGTGTCTAAAGGTTCATCATTATTATTGCAAAAACTTTCTCAAATATCAACACGTAAAAGTTCTGCTGTGCTAAAAAAATTGTTTAGATGCTAATATCGATAAGTTCAGCAGTGCAGAAGAACAGTTCAGGTCGGCAGACGCTGTGGAAGGTATTGAACAGCCAAAAGAAAATGAAATGGTTCAGTACAAAAGCAAAAACCAGAATACAACCTGCCGAGCAAACAATGCTAACATCTTTGTTTCAAAAATGGTAATTTTTGTTTCTGCATGCATTATAATCAAGGTTTGTTCATGTCACTTGTTCTCTAATAGATATTTGTAGCATTTGATAGATTATTATTATTATATAGCTTATAAATATGCAGGCTTATAGCATATTGTTTGATAGCATCAGAGCGGTTATCTAAACTTGGCTTACAATGTATCCATGCTCATAATTTCTCTTCTATGGCACATAAAAACCCAGTTGTGGCTGCAAATTGTGGCAAACATATCAATGAGTGCAATGAGCTTTTATGCAGTGTTGTTAAATATAATTATAAAAAATACGACTTCAAAGTTAGAATGAAATAAAAAATTGAAAGCTCCAAGCAATTGCAATGCAGGCTATTAGATCATCATAGGTTAATTGCAACCAATACATACTAACTGATAAAGATGTTTTTCAGTTTTGTAATGCATATTTATTTAGAGATCTACGATAAGCGGGAGGTAAGTTATAGCCGATCTATTGCACCAAAACGGTTCATGTCGCTCTGTTCAAAAGGGTGTGCAGAATATAGGCAACATTCACTTTGCCCATAAAATAATTAAATTTAACTTTCCAAAATTACCACCCGCTATTTGAACGTCATTTTTTTTAAACGCCGCCACAGCGAATGTTGAAAAACAATAATAATGGTTTTACGGTAGTCTAATCAATACTAGGTGAATCTGGTCTAATAAAATCTAATTTTGTCCAGTCTAATCTAGTTTAACTTGCTGTAATATAATTTAGCTCTCTAATTTAGCCTAGTAATAGCCTTGTGTAATTTAGTGTAGTATTTTTGATACAAAATCTTATCGTTACATAAAGACCCGCTATAATATATGATTAAACAAGGTTTTACTTTATTTATGTAGAGGCAGATTTATTCAAAAAACAACAACACTATAAGTCATGTAACGCATGAAAAAACAGAAAGAGACATATGTAGTTGTGACAAAAACATAGTACTATGTAATGCAGCTTTCATATTATCGGCTAGGAAAACTGCACATAAAGAAGGATCTCTGGGAACCAAAAGCTTTATGACAATATAAATAATTTTGTTACAATAAAAGCTATGCTAGTAAAGAAACAAAACCACAT